>NW_024871006.1:5522500-6050500 GCF_019054845.1 Dipodomys spectabilis | reverse complement strand
GTGGAGGTGGAGGTGGAGGAGGTGGAGGTGGAGGTGGAGGAGGTGGAGGTGGAGGAGGTGGAGGTGGTGGAGGAGGTGGAGGAGGTGGAGGAGGTGGAGGTGGAGGAGGTGGAGGTGGAGGAGGTGGAGGTGGAGGTGGCGGAGGTGGAGGAGGTGGTGGAGGTGGTGGAAGAGGTGGAGGTGGAGGTGGAGGTGGAGGAGGTGGAGGAGGCGGAGGTGGAGGAGGTGCAGGTGGAGGAGGTGGAGGAGGTGGAGGTGGAGGAGGTGGAGGTGGAGGTGGAGGAGGTGGAGGTGGAGGAGGTGGAGGTGGAGGTGGAGATGGAGGAGGTGGAGGTGGAGGACGTGGAGGTGGAGGTGGAGGAGGTGGAGGATGTGGTGGTGGAGGAGGTGGAGGTGGAGGAGGTGGAGGTGGAGGAGGTGGAGGTGGAGGAGGTGGAGGTGGAGGTGGAGGTGGAGGAGGTGGAGGTGGAGGTGGAGGTGGAGGAGGTGGAGGTGGAGGAGGTGGAGGTGGAGGTGGAGGAGGTGGAGGAGGTGGAGGAGGTGGAGGTGGAGGTGGAGGAGGTGTAGGAGGTGGAGGTGGAGGTGGAGGAGGTGGAGGAGGTGGAGGATGTGGAGGTGGAGGAGGTGGAGGAGGGTGGGGTGGAGGAGGTGGTGGTGGAGGTGGTGGAGGTGGAGGTGGTGGTGGTGGAGGAGGTGGAGGTGGTGGAGGTGGAGGTGGAGGTGGTGGTGGAGGTGGAGGTGGAGGAGGGTGGAGGGGTGGAGGGGTGGGGAGGTGGAGGTGGAGGTGGGGTGGAGGAGGTGGAGGAGTGGAGGATGTGGGGTGGAGGGGTGGAGGGGTGGAGGTGGAGGTGGAGGTGGGGGGTGGAGGAGGTGGTGGGGTGGTGGGGTGGAGGAGGTGGTGGGGTGGTGGAGGTGGTGGGTGGGGTGGTGGGTGGGGGTGGGGTGGGGAGGGGGTGGAGGTGGAGGTGGGGGTGGTGGGGGAGGTGGGGGGGTGGTGGAGGTGGAGGAGGTGGACATGGAGGGGAGGTGGAGGTGGAGGAGGTGGAGGAGGGGGACATGGAGGGGACGTGGAGGTGCTGTTTGTGTCCAGATGTCTTCAAAGGGGCGGGGCCAGCAGCTCCTGGCTAGCTCCAGTCCTCTCTGCATGTTGCCTTGGCAACAGGAGGCAGGAAAACAGAACCTGTCAGATCGAAAATGTCAGTTATGGCCTTGCTGGAGAGCAGGAAGAGTGGGGAGAGGAGAGCAGGGAGACTGGACCTGGGGGCTCGAGGTGCTGCCCCACACCCCATGGAGGCTAGCCTCCTTTCATAAGGGGGGGCTGTCTCCAGAGAAGGGGGCTTCTGAGAAGTGGGGAGGGAGGGGGAGTGTGAGGAAGCCACACGTGGTTAGCAGCAGCTGCAGGCAGACCCCTTTTGCGGAGGCTCCTGTGGGGCATCCTGTGGGGCTGGACAGCAGGGAGACGTGTCCCCTGGAAACCACCAATGCCACGTCCTGGCTCCTGAGATTCTAGAATGTGTGCCTCCCACCCCGCTTGCTGATCAACGGCCCCTCCCCACCGAAAAGAAGGATTGCCCTGTAGAACGGAAGGAAGGAACGTTAATATTCATCAAAACAGGCCCCTCTCTGGAAGATGGGGAAGAGGGAACAAAGAAGGAGGCTACAGAACAGTCTGGAATATTGTAGCTAGACAAGCCGTCAGATCAGAGCAGTGATGCAGGGAGGAGGGGTGGCGAGCTCCGAGAGGAGGGCGGCGGGGCGAGCTGGCGTTGAGTGTGAGGATGTGTGTGTGAGAATGTGAGTGTGAGGATGTGTGTGTGAGGATGTGTGTGTGAGGATGTGTGTGTAAGGATGTGTGTGTGAGGATGAGTGCGCGTGGTGTGTGAGGATGTGTGTGTGAGAATGTGTGTGTGAGGATGTGTGTGTGAGAATGTGTGTGTGAGGATGTGTGTGTGAGAATGTGTGAGTTCGCGTGTGTGTGTGAGGATGTGTGTGTGAGGATGTGTGTGTGAGAATGTGTGTGTGAGGATGTGTGTGTGAGAATGTGTGTGTGAGGATGTGTGTGTGAGGATGTGTGTGTGAGGATGTGTGTGTGAGGATGTGAGTGTGAGGATGTGTGTGTGAGAATGTGTGTGAGGATGTGTGTGTGAGAATGTGTGAGTGCGCGTGTGTGTGTGAGAATGTGTGTGTGAGGATGTGTGTGTGAGGATGTGTGTGTGAGAATGTGTGTGTGAGAATGTGTGTGTGAGGATGTGTGTGAGGATGTGTGTGAGGATGTGAGTGTGAGGATGTGTGTGTGAGAATGTGTGTGAGGATGTGTGAGTGCACGTGTGTGTGAGGATGTGTGTGAGGATGTGTGTGAGGATGTGTGTGAGGATGTGTGTGAGGATGTGTGTGTGAGGATGTGTGTGTGAGGATGTGTGTGTGAGGATGTGTGTGAGGATGTGGTGTGGTGAGCGTGTGTGTGTGAGGATGTGTGTGTGAGAATGTGTGAGTGCGCGTGTGTGTGTGAGGATGTGAGTGGAGGATGTGTGTGTGAGGATGTGTGTGTGGATGTGTGAGAATGTGTGTGTGAGGATGTGTGTGTGAGAATGTGTGTGTGAGGATGTGTGTGAGGATGTGTGAGAATGTGTGTGAGGATGTGTGTGTGAGGATGGTGTGTGAGGATGTGTGTGTCGAGGAAGTGTGTGTGAGAATGTGTGTGTGGATGGGTGTGTGTGGATGTGTGTGTGGAGGTGTGTGGGAGTGTGGGTGTGTGTGTGGATGTGTGTGTGAGGATGTGTGTGTGAGAATGTGAGTGCGCGTGTGTGTGTGAGGATGTGTGTATGAGGATGTGTGTGAGGATGTGTGGTGAGGATATGTGTGTGAGGATGTGTGTGTGAGGATGTGTGTGTGAGCGTGTGTGTGTGAGGATGTGTGTGTGAGAATGTGTGAGAATGTGTGTGTGAGGCTGTGTGTGTGAGAATGGTGTGTGTGCGCGTGTGTGTGGGAGGATGTGAGTGTGAGGATGTGTGTGAGGATGTGAGTGTGAGGATGTTGTGTGTGAGGATGTGTGTGTGAGGATGTGGTGTGAGGTTGTGTGGGAGATGATGTGTGGTGTGGAGGGGTGGTGTGGGTGGTGATGTGGTGTGAGGATGTGTGTGTGAGGATGGTGTGAGGAATGTGTGTGTGAGGATGTGTGTGGAAGGTGTGTGGGTGTGGTGTGAGGAATGTGTGGGTGAGGATGTGTGTGGAGGGTGTGTGAGGTGGGTGGTGTGAGGATGTGTGTGTGAGGATGTGGGTGAGGAGTGGTGTGGATGTGTGTGTGGGATGTGTGGGGGGTGTGAGGATGTGTGTGTGAGGATGTGTGTGTGGGGGGATGTGTGTGTGGGTGGTGTGTGGGGGTGTGTGTGTGGGAGGGTGTGTGAGGGTGTGTGGGTGGGTGTGTGTGGGGATGTGGTGGTGTGAGGATGTGTGTGTGGGGATGTGTGGTGTGGGGTGTGTGTGAGGATGGTGTGGGATGTGGGGTGTGGGTGTGTGTTGAGGGGTGGTGTGTGTGGGATGTGTGTGTGGGGGTGTGTGGGTGGGGGTGTGAGGTGTGTGTGGTGGGGGTGTGTGGTGTGGGGGGGTGTGGGGGTGTGGGGTGGGTGGTGTGTGAGGTGTGAGGTGTGGGTGTGGGTGTGGGTGGGTGTGGTGTGGGGATGTGTGTGTGAGGATGTGTGTGTGAGGATGTGGTGTGGGGTGGTGTGATGTGGGTGAGGATGTGTGGTGTGGGAGGATGTGTGTGTGAGGATGTGTGTGAGCGTGTGTGTGTGTGCCTGTTGGGACACCGGCTCCCCAATCTCCTCTTGTCCTCAGAAATGTCTGCCAACGCTGCCCCCACCCTGATTTCCCCAGGGAACCCCAGCCCGTCCCTTGTCCCAGTGGACCTGAGAGAGCATGGGGGGAGGGAGGGGAGGGGGGAGGAGGGGAGGGGAGGGGGGAGGGGGAGGAGGGGAGGGGAGGAGGGTAGAGGGAGGAGGGGGAGGGGAGGGGGAGGAGGGGGACGGGGGAGGGGAGGGGGAGGGGGAGGAGAGGAGGGAGGAGGGGGAGGGGAGGGGGAGGGGGAGGGGGAGGAGGGGAGGGGGAGGGGGAGGAGGGGAGGGGGTGGGAGGAGGGGGTGGAGGGGGAGGGGGAGGAGGGGAGGGGGAGGGAGGAGGTGAGGGGGAGGGGGGAGGGGAGGGGGAGGGGGAAGGGGGGAGGGGAACGGGAGGGGGGAGGGGAGGGGAGGGGGGAGGGGAGGGGGAGGGGAGGGGGAGGGGGAAGGGGGGAGGGGAACGGGAGGGGGGAGGGGAGGGGAGGGGGGAGGGGAGGGGGAGGGGAGGGGCGAGGGGAGGGGGAGGGGGAGGAGGGGAGGGAGGAGGGGAGGGGGAGGGGGAGGAGAGGAGGGGGGAGGGGAGGAGGGGAGGGGAGGAGGGGAGGGGGAGGGGAGGAGGGGAGGGGGAGGGGAGGGAGGTGGGGGAGGGGAGGGGGAGGGGGAAGGGAAGGAGGGGAGGGGGAGGGGAGGGGGAGGGGGAGGGGCCGGCAACTGTCTGCACTCAGCAGCGCCACCTCCTTGCCCTTGAGTGCTAGTCAGATGGAGATGATCCCAAAGGCAGCGAGTGTGTGCACACAAGTGCTCACCTCTGTGTGTGTGTGTGTGTGTGTGTGTGTGTGTCCTGCTTCCTGTTCAGGCCTCCAGGGAGGCCCCGGGCCAGGATCCAGGGATCCAGGAGGCAGCGGTGCAGGTCATCTTGAGGTTGGTGCAGGAAGGGCCACTGAGGCACGCGGGGGACGGTGGGGGGGGGGGGTGTGCGCGGATCCTTGGCTGGCGGGTCTGAACAGGGCGCCCGGCTTCCCAGCTGGGGTGATGTTCCAGGGGCGGGGCGTGTAGAGGATCCTCAAGCCAGGGAGCGCCAGGTTTTGGGGCGTCCCCTGTGCCCTGGTTTCCCTGGCAACCTCAGGAACACACCTTCACACCCACTGCCCCCCCCCAGCCCCCAGGTCTTCCCAGGGGCCTGAGGTCTCAGGTGAAGGCAGCCAAGGGAGGGGCGGGGGGAGTGGAATCCAAACTCAGCTCCTCCTCTGCCTCTTGGCTGTAAGCCCATGACTCCCCCCTCTGTGCCTTTTCTTCCAGAATGTTCTGACAGGAACCCTTTCCCTCTTTTTTGTTTCCTGGGCCATGCTGCTTGGCCCGAAGGAAGACCCCAGATGGGGAGGGGATAAGGGGGGGCTTTCCAGAACCCCATGGGCTGTGGCACGGCCGGGCAGGAGCTCTGTAGCTGAGCGTGGAGTGGACCCAGGGGTTCAGCCGCTGCCCCCGACCCTGGTGTGAGGAGGAGGCAGCTCAGCCAGGGCCGTGGTACCATAAATCACCATAAATCACCACGCCTCCGCCACCGGGCGGCACACACCACACCGGCCTGCGCGGCAGGCTGGCCGCACCTTTGTTCTTGATTGACAATCACCTTGCCCGGGAAGTTCAGTGACAACCTGGCTACAATTACATCTCAGGCCGTGAGACGAGGGAGATAAAAAAGAAGAGTCATTATTTTATGACTAGGGTCTCTGGCAGTCGCGCAGGAGGTAATCTTCATTCCCACGACTCCTGAATTTTATTATTGTGTGAAGAGTCAACTCTCCATCATCCACGTGTGAGACCCAGAGAGGATTTTTATTCCCACAGCTGCTCAGTCTTATTATTTTATTATCACTGGTTTGATTTGTTCCTCTACCCACCCGCCCACCCACCCAAGCATATATAGATCTATATCTGTAACCACTCTTTTGAATTTGGGGAGTAAATGTCTATCTTCGCAATGCCGTTTCTCCCTTCTTCTGGGGGGAGGGTGGGGTCTCTGTTTTTCTTTAACACTTGAAAGAGCTACTTCAGTACATTCACTGCCCCTCCCTGCCCGTCCCCCCCCCCCCACCACCAACCTCATAGTTCCAGAACATTCTCATCACTCCTTTTGGAAACCTGTACTGAGGAAGCAGTTATAATGCATCTAGTCGGCCCCATTCTGCCTTCTGCTTCTAGATGTGGCTAGGCATTTGAGATGCACAGGATCATTCTGCATATGGCCTTTTGTGTCTTTCTCTCAGTGTAATGTTTCCACATTGTGGCATGTGACAATGTGATGGTCCCTTTTATGGCTGCATAATACTTCATTGATGGCTACAACACACTTTGTGTATCTACATCTGTTTGCAGGCATCTCTCGATTTGGGGGATGCTGCTGCTATGCACACCTATATACTTATTTTTCTACTTCCATTTTTGGAGGGAAGGAGCATCTATAGCTAGGAGTAGAGTTATTGAGTCATTTGTCAGACCAGTGGTGTTTGTTTGTTTGTTTTGTCAGTGGTGGGGCTTGAACTCAGGACCTGGGCACTGTTCCTGAGCTTCACTCAAGGCTAGCACTCTACCGCTTTGAACCACAGCTCTACTTCTTGTTTTCTGGTGGTTAATTGAAGATAGGAGTCTTATGGCATCTGATAATACAAAATAATATTTATCAAAATGAACTCCAGGAAATGGAAACGTGTGTGTGTGTGTGTGTGTGTGTGTGTGTGTGTGTGTGCGTGTGTGCGTGCTGTTTTTGTTTTCTTTCCGTTTTTGTTCTGTTTGTATGTCTTTGGGAGTGCAAGGGGAAGCACAGAAATAGAAAGACATAGGGTGAACAAATGTACACAGTACTCACTATGTTGAAAGGAACACAGCTTATGGGTGGGATGGGAGGGAAAAATTAGGAGAGAGCAGGGGAAGGGTGCCACTGCCCAAAAAGAAATGCATCTTCCCCTGACAACGGAATGGCCACCCTCTGTCCATCACCTTTATAACAGCAATAAGAAAAAGCTTTAAGAAGCCAACGAAGAAAAAAAGTTACAAAACAAAGTCTCGCAGACTTTCCTGCCCGGGCTGGCTTTGAACCATGATCCTCAGATCTCAGCCTCCTGAGCAGCTAGGATGACAGGGGCGAGCCGCCACCGCCCGCTAGTGTTCTGCTTTGTTTTAAATTGGGAGGAATGAATATCACTGAGGCACGCAGGCTGTTTCTCCTTTCACTGTCTGGTTGGCTTCTGGGTTCCAGTCCCTGGCGGCAGTGGACATGGGGTCCCAGCCACGGTCCGCCGCGCTCCGCTCTGCAGCCCCCGCCCCTCACCATCCATCCGCTCATCCGCCCTGTTTTTGCATCTAACCCAGTGAGACAGATAACAGGAGGTCCCAAAGGAGGAGGCCTGGCCTCCAGTTGCCGTGGCCCAGCCCTGAGCCCTGCTCAGACTTGATTGAACTGGGAATTTTGGGGTGGCCATCTCCCCTCTTTCTCCTTGGATTAGAATAATGTCCCTCTGGGCGCCGGTGGCTCACGCCTGTCATCCTAGCTACTCAGGAGGCTGAAATCTGAGGATCAAGGTTCAAAGCCAGCCTGGGCAGGAAAGTCTGTGAGACTTTTATCTCCAATGAACCACCAGAAAACCAGAAGTGGCGCTGTGGCTCACGTGGTAGAGTGCTCGCCTTGAGCTGAGGAGCCAAGGGACAGCGCCCAGGCCCAGAGTTCAAGGCCCACAACCGACAAAAAGAAAAAAAAAGTAATGTCCTGTTCTCAGTATCCCCAGTGACCCAGGCTTGGGTCTGGCTGCTGCCAGGTGGGGTCAACAGTGGGAGAGGCTTAGTCTTGCCCCGTGCCAGGGCGAGCGGGCGGAGCCTGGGCTGTCGCAGCTCTGGGCCCACTCACCCTTCTGTATTTCTGTGTGGCAGGTTGAGCTGAACTGTGCTTTTTATTTTATTCCCCCCTCCCCTTCTCTCCCTCTTTCTTTCTCTCTCTTTTGTTGTTGGTTGTGGGGCCTGAACTCTGGGCCTGGGCGCTGTCCCTCAGCTCTTCAGCTCAAGGTGAGCGCTCTACCACTTGAGTCACAGCGCCACTTCCAGCTTTCTCTGGTTATGTGGTGCTGAGGCATCGGACCCAGGGCCTCATGCATGCGAGGCGAGCGCTCTACCACTGAGCCACCTTCCCAGCCCTCTCTTTTATTTTTGTGCTGGTCCTGGGGCTTGAACTTAGGGCCTCACATTCTTGTTTGTTTGTTTTTTTGTTGTTGTTGTTCAAGCCTGATGCTTGACCACTTGAGGCAAACCTCTACTGCCTGCATTTTGTTGACTAATTGGAGATAAAGGTCTCACAGGCTTTTCTACCTGGGCTGGCTTTGAACCAGGATCCTCAGATCTCGGTTTCCTGAGTAGCTCGGATTACAGCTGTGAGCCACAGTGCCTGGCCTTGTCACATATTTTAAACTCAGGGAACAAAGCACTGGGTCTCCTGCCCTGTGGGCCTCCAGAGGGGCCCTGCTACACAGGACCTGGGTGTCTCTCCAAGGGCTGGGACACTGTCCTGGCTACATGGTGTTGGGTCTGCACTTGCTCCCTGGAAATGAGCTGTCCTGGGCCATGAGGCCCAATTCCTCCACACTTTCGGCTCCGCGGCTGTCACCTTCTCCCTCCTAGGGACCCAGGGAGCGAAGCAGCCAAGCCCGTAAATTACTGCACAAACCACTCCAAACAATAAAGGCAATTTTACTTATTGAACCATTAAATTTACATACTTAAATTAGACCCAACCAGGCTGTCTCCTGGGGATGTCTTTGGGGCCAGGCAAACAATGAGTTTTGGGGGAAGTGTCTCCACCTCTCCCATGAAATTAATGAGGTGCATGGACTTAATTACCATTACAACCATGTGTCTATTTAGCTAGTTAGCTCGGGATGCTTGGGAAGCTGGGCCCTTGGCCCTGGGCTGCCCTGCCAGCCACAGGGAGTCGGTGGGCATGGAAGGGCACGTGGCATTGTCACCCATGGACTCTCTCTACCTGGGGACGGGGCATTGAGGCCCCTCTGCGGGGTCCTTCGGCCTGGTGATCAGAGCTGACATCTGGAAGACACACAGAGCCCCCCTTCCTTGACCTCCACGTGGAGTGTGACACCCGCAGTGCTCTCCCAGGGCTGGCCCTGGGGTCCCACACAGCCCCTCCTCTACAGTTTGATGCTCAGCTCTGTCCTGGCCTCGAGTCTTCAATGTGCACCGGAGGAAGGGTGGCTGTGGTGGCACCCAGGAAGTTCCTGGCATGTGATGGATGGGCCGAGTGCAAACAGAACAGAATCCCCACCCCATCTCCAAACACGGGGGAGAAGTGCGGGACAATGACAGCGTTCGGGGACAGCCCGCAGCCTCCCTACCCCTTAGCAGGGCTAATCCTTCCCCTCCACATCCCCCGTACATTTCCTCTCGTTCATCCAGTCAACCAACCAAGTGAGGTGAATCAGGTCTCCTTTGTAGGTTGCCCATGTCCGGGTGTAAATTCCCCTCTAAGAGCCAAGTTCAGATGAGCAAGCGCAGATCTGGAAAGGAACACGAAGGAGCCACCTTTACCTCTTCCCGTATGCAAACAGGAGAACTGTGAACCCATGAATGGTCCCAGGCAGACACATCGCTAATAAGAAAAGGCACAATAGTAAAACGCTATAACAATAACAATAAACCAATAGCAAAAGAAGTAGGAAGTGAAGAGGTTTGAGTTTTTGTATTGATGTGTGTGTGTGTGTGTGTGTGCGTGTGTGCGCGTGTGCGCGTGCGTGCGCTGGTGTGTTGCTCGGTCCTGGGGCTTGAACTCAGAGCCTGAGCACTGTCCCTGAGTTCTTTGCCTTCCCTTTGCTTTTTTCTCAAGGCTAATTCTCTACCACTTCAACCACAGCTCCACTTCCAAGGTTTGAGTTTTTATTGCCGTTGTCTTGAATAAGGTTTATTTGGTCGTATGCTGATACAAATTCATTTGAAAAGTGGCAGGTTTCACCAGCAGTTTATGAAACTCGTGGACATTTATAATCAGATCTCACGGCAGGCTGGGCCGGTGGGAAAGGGGGGGGGGGGCAGGAATGCTCTGGCCCAGCCAGGAGAGCTTAGCAATGGTTCCACACCAACAGTTTTCTGGTTTGGATTGCTTTGTTGGTACTGGGGCTTGAACTTGAACTTAAGGCCTCAGGCCCACTAGGTCAGCTGAGCCATGCATCCAGCTATGCAGAGGTTTGTCTAACACCCAACAGCTCTATTTCCACACTGGAACATGAAGAGGAAGCCGCCACTCCACAGAGGTGCTGATGGCCGGGAGAGGGTCTTTGTCTCTGAGCCACCTGCCAGCCCCGCCCTTCTTCCTCCAGCCCTGGCACACTGGCGGAGTGAACATGGCCAGGTAGATGGTGGGCACACCCACCTTAGCGGGGTGCCAGCGAGAGGAGGGGGGACCCCATCTGGTCCTGGGATGGGCCAGCGGGCTGGGCCGAGGGCACTGGATGTTTACATTCTGGTTCAGCACCCTATTCTCAGTCCCCCTCCCCCCACCCCTGTGCCCCAGTGGCGGTGTCATTTCCGCAGACCCAGGTGGGAAGGAGAAGCTTCTAGAAGCCAGGCTGTCAACTCCACCTGATTTTTCTCATTTCATCGCTTACAAGCTTGTAGGATGCTGACATGATTAAGTTCTTCACCTGATTTATTAGCTCGGCGTGGGAGAGCCGCCGTATTATACTGTCGGACTAATCCAATTAGCAAAAATGTATTTATTTAATGGAATATTAGCTACGTGCCATCCCGCACCAAGCAGCGTCCCAGCCCTCTCGGCTCCCCAGGGCCCCCGGAGCCCTCTCCCCCCACAAGGGCTTCTGTGGACATGGAAGGGGCGTGGGCAGCGTGCGGGGCCCCGCCAGGGCTGGGGGAGGCCCAGCCCAGCCGGCGCCTGGGGTTCGGTCGGTCCTGAGGCCGGATGAGAAGCCAGGCCGGTTCGCCAGGCCCCGTTTCCACCGCTGCCGTTTGCTCCTTGCTCTGTAGATCTCAGGCAGGCTCCTGTACTATGTGTGCACCCCGATTTCTGTGTTATAAGAACCCGGGAGGAACCCAGTTGGGCGCTGGACCGAGGGGAGGCTGGTGCCTTTGCTCGGAGCGTCCCACCTCTGCTGCTAAGGACGGGCCCGCGTGGGCCCTGGCTTCCTGGAGCCTTTCGAGTCGTGCCCACGCCCCTCCCTTCCCTTCTGTCTTCTTATGCCCCGCTGCATGAGGGGGTCTCCCTCCCCTAGCCCATCTCAGCTCCTCCATGGGAGCCAGTGCACCCCCAATGGCTGTTCTTCTCCCCTGGTTCAGTGTGGGCGCTTGGAGCAAAGATCCACTGAGAGGAGCTGACGTCTCTGCTGCGGGGGGGAGGGTGTGATTTAGATGAAGAAGTGTCCAGAAGAGCAGGAACTCCATGGAGGGCGCCCAGGCCTGGCTTCAGAGAAGGAGAGGAAGACGCTGTGATCTCAGCTCTAAATGCAAGGGCCCTGAGGAGACCTGGCCCATCCCGTCGTCATGGTTGCCAGCCTCCATCCTGTATTTCACACACCCTGGCTGCGGGCGCCCAGCCCCCCACCCCTGTGGCAGGCAGGGTGGAAGTTATGTTTTTATTTATTTATATTTGTGATACTGGGGGTGGAACTCACACCTCTCAGTCCTCTGACTTTTAGTTTGTTTTTCAGATAGGGTCTCAAGATACCTTTGTCCAGGCTAGTCTTGAACTGTGATCCCCTCCTTTTTTTTTTTTTTTTTTTGCCAGTCGTGGGGCCTGAACTCTGGGCCTGGGCGTTGTCCCTCAGCTCTTCAGCTCAAGGCTAGCGCTCTACCACTTGTGCCACAGAGCCACTTCCGGTTTTTTTCCTTTTGCTTATGTGGTGTTGAGGAATCGAACCCAGGGCCTCATGCATGCAAGGCAAGCGCTCTACCACTGAGCCACCTTCCCAGTCCCGTGGTCCACTCTCTCTGCCTCCCTGGTAGATGGGGTTACAGTGTACACCATCACACCTGACCGGATTTTGAGATTGGGCTCTGGTTATTCTCTCCCCTCTCCCTAGGCTGCCCTCAGAGTAGGATCCTCCCACCTCCGCCCCCAAGTAACTGGGATTATAGGCATGACCTAATATGCCCAGACCCTCTTTTGAGAGATTTAACAGCAATAATCCCAGCACAAACTCTCCGTTTCCTAGTCACAAAAGCCTGCATTGTTTTTTACACTGGGCCTGCAGATTCCAGGTCTATCTCAGCCCCAGAGAGCAGTTGTGAGCTCCCCATTTCACAGATGAAGAAATGAGGGACGGGGTCAGGAAGACCCCAGGATTAGTGAGTCCATCAGTCCAGGCGTCATTGCTGGGCTGGAATGCTCCCCCTCCCCCGCCCTGTCCCCCAGTGTCACCCTCTCCCCAGGGAGGGTGAGAGCCGGTGGGTGTCCACGCCGTCATTCACGTCATCCCCTCTCCGTGTGGAGTTCATAAAGGACATCTCAGGCCAAGTGACAAGGGTCCTTGCTCCTGGCGTCCTCCTCTCCCTCGATTTCTCTCTCTTCCCAGGTACCTGGGAGCCAGCACAGCTCAGGAGGGGGGCGCACACACCTGTCTCCCCAGATTGCCAATTTGGGGTGCCCAGATCCCGGTGGACCCCCCTTCTTTCCCACTAGAGCTCTCGGTCCCCCTATGGGACTGAGCTGTCTGCGCTCCCCGCCCACACTAATAGCTGCTGCTGTGTTGCCTTCCGGTGAATGGCAGGTGCGCAGCCGCCGGCAGCCGGTGGCCCCGGGCCTCCCCCTCCCCCCCCCCAGCCTGCCAAGCAGCCGCCCCAGGCGACTGAAATCCTAATAGGTTCCTCTGCCTGCATGGGTTCTGACACCAGCTTTCTTCTTCCTCCCCATGGCTCCCCTTATAACTCTGTTATTGTCATTGATTTTGACTAAAAGGGGGAGAAAATCATCCTGCTGGGACGATTAGCATTGTGGCGATTAGCGCTCCGGCAGCAGAGCTGGGCAGAGCTGGGCTGAGGGCCTAGCGTGGGGGCGGGGCCGGGGTCCCCAGGGGCGACCTGCATCTCCTGCCCCCCTCTCTGTCTAGTCTTGGGGGCAGGGGGGGGGCAGAGGGCTTCCCTTCCCACTCTGGAGGGAGCGGTGAGGTCCTAGGGCCAGTCTTGAACCGTCATCTCCTCTTTCTGCCTCCCTGGTAGATGAGGTTACAGGTGTACACCATCACACCTGACCCGATTTTGAGACTGGGGTCTGGTTAATTCTCTCCCCTCTCCCTAGGCTGCCCTCAGAGCAAGAACCTCCCACCTCCGCCTCCCAAGTAGCTGGGATTATAGGCATGACTTAATATGCCCAGCCCCTCTTTTGAGAGACTTAACAGCAGTAATCCTGCCTTCTCCTTCTTCCCACCCTTTTTGCCAGGTTGTCTCAGGACAGCTGCCCAGAGGCCGGCACTTCCTGACACCCTAGGGTGCTGTTACAGCCTCAGCCAGGACGCACACCCCAAGTGCAAGTCTAGGCCGGCAGAGCGGGGGGGGGGGGGGGGGGGCGTGCTCTGGGCTCTTGCTCTGGGCCATTGCTCTGGGCATCCATAGCTGTGCTGAGGCCTTGAGCCTGGGTGGCGGTGCCCTGGCCCCGGGGCTGAGAGCAGACGCTCAGGTTTAGCTACTTCAAAACCTGCCTTTATACTTTATGGACATGCTAGTTCTATGCTTTTTTGGGTGTGTTGTGGTACTTGTACTGGGGCTTGAACTCAGGGTCTGGGGGTGTGGTACTTGTACTGGGGCTTGAACTCAGGGTCTGGGGGTGTGGTACTTGTACTGGGGCTTGAACTCAGGGTCTGGGGGTGTGGTACTTGTACTGCGGCTTGAACTCAGGGCCTGAACACTCTCACTTGGCTTTTTCGCTCAAGCAGACTCTACCACTTGGGTCACAGCTCCATTTCTAGCATTTTGCTGGTTAATTGAAGTTGAGTCTCACTGACTTTTTTACCTGGCCTGACTTCAAACCTCAAACCTCAGATCTCAGCCTCCTGAGTAGCTAGGATCACAGGTGGGGGCACTGGCACCACACTTGTTTTATTCTTGAATTCCAGCGGTATCCTCTCCCTTCCCCTACTCTCCCCTTCCCTCCTTTCTTCCCTCTCTGCCCCCCTCCTCCCACCCCTCTCATTTGGCCTGTGGGTTCTGGGTTCGGCCCAGGCCTTGGTCTGGAATCCATCAGTAGCGCCCAGGTGGGCTCTGGTCAGATCTCCGCCCCTCCCCTGCAGGCACTGGTGTGGCCTCCCCTGGCTGGCAACTCAGAGCGAAGCGTGGCTCTTCTTGCAGGGTTTGCCCTGGAGCCAGGCAAAGCAGGTGAATTCCTGCATTTGCAATGCCCGACATGCGGGGGGGGGGGGGGGACTGGCAGGAGCGGCAGCTTCTGGCAGCTTCCCGGCCGTTGCCAGGCAGGACTGCATGCCCGCCCCTTCCTAGCAACAGGAGCCATGCCAGCACCCAGGGCCTGGTCCATTCCATCGCTGCCGGGGGAGGCAGCGCCTTGGGCCCAGTGCCATCCTGGCCAACCAGAAGCAGCTGCAGCTACTGAGCCTTGGCTCTCAGGTGGCGGCCGCTGCCTGCTGGGCAGTGCTCAGGGCATGGCGCTTGCTGCCTGCTGCGCCTAGGCCTCCCCTCCCCCAGGCCTGCTCTTGCTGCTCCTGACTCCTGCTGGCGCTGGGCTGGAGCCCTGACAGCAAATGTGCAGGAAACTGAGCACTGGAGAAATGGCCGCTCACCCAAGGACCTGGCTTGTTCAGTGCCCAGGACACCCAGCCCCTGGTTCAGAGCTAGGACATCCAGAACTGGGCACAGAACCTGGGACACACAGCACCCAGCACAGCACCTGGGTCACTCAGCACACGGCACAGCACCTGGCACCCAGGGGGGAAAAGAGCCCCTAGGGACACTGATGCCGGCTCTCCTGACGCCGCCTCTCACAGCACCGACAGCCTCCGATCTGCACCTTCCCATGGCAATTGGAACTTGGCTCTGCGGGGCTTTGCTGTGGGAAACAGCAGCAGCTGGTTGGTGGGGTGCAGGGAGTAAGGGCAGAATTCCAGAAAGTTCTGATGAACCATGGCCCAGGAAGCCCCATCCAACCAAGGCCTGGGGCTGGGGATGGAGGTGTCCCGGGGCAACGGCAGGAGCCCAGGTTCGGTGGGGTCACAGGCTTGGTCCAAACAGCTGTGTGCCCCGGGGCAGGCACTGGCCTCGGGCCGGGCAGCCTGGCCGCCGGAGCCCTGACTTGGTTGGGGACTCCGCTGCTGCAGGCGCTGTGCGGGGCCATCACACTCAGCCTCCCTCGCTCATTGTCGTTTCTGGTGAAACCCAAGCCCAGAGACCACGTGGCGTGGACACGGTGGCGTCTTCCTGGCCCCAGAGGGCCGAGGCCCTGGTGACCACCGAGCCCCAGGGCTGTCACACGAGGCTGGGAGAGGAGGGGGGCGTGGGCGTTGAATGAATGGCTATCAACACTGTCAGAAACTGAGGGTCAACACTGCCATGGACAAGGCCATTCTAGGGAGTGTTCTGGAACATACTACAACCTTGTGTCATGGGTACCTTGTGCCAAGTACCTGAGAATTTGCAAAAATGCTTTCGCATACATGATTATGATAATCATTACTAGTATTATGTGTGCTGGTAGTAGGACTTCAGTTCAGGGCCTCACATTCTTGCTCTGATTTTTCACTTAGGGCTGGTACTCTACCACTTGGGCCACACCTCCAGTCTGGCTTTTTGCTGGTTAATTGAAGACAAGATCTTTTGGATTTTCCTGCCTGGACCTTACCACTTCTGCTCTCAGCCTTTGGAGTAGCTAGGATTACAGCCACCAGAACCTGGCTACGTATTTTATTTGTTCTTTTCAACAGCCTGAGACTCTTTATCCCATTTTACAGTGCAAGTGAGTCTGGGAGGCAGGGCTTTGTCCAAACTCCCGGAACCAACAAGCGCGGTAAAGGTAAGGCTTGAACCTGAATCTGTGAGTTTGGAGGCCACAGGAACCCTCTCTGGGTCTTTTAGCATCCTATCCCCTGGCCAGGTGCCCATTGACAGTGAACTTGTAGCCTCCCAGGGAGAAACGGCAGGCAGAACTCACACCTTGACTTCTGGGGAGAATGATGCCCCTACCATCCATCCCTCACAGCCCCGGGGCGTGCTGGGAAAAGCCCCAGGTGTGGAGACTCTCCCCCACCCCCTACTCCCCATGGTGGCTCTAAAAAGAGAGCTATCCACCCTGGGAACATTCCCCAGGACTAATCGCTAAAAGGTCTAATTTTGGAGATAACCGCAGTTATAAACGTCTCATTACGTTAATTAAAGTCCCATCGATCACTGCCGGCGCTTTCCGGAAGCCAGGGGTTACCTCTGTGGCCAGCGAGGCAGGCACGCGCACACGCACCTCGGTTGCCAAGGAGAGATGGGAGGCTGGGGGACCTGAGCCGGGCTGGACTGGGGACAGCCAGACGCCATCAGGCAGGAGGTGACAGGGAAGCGGGGGATCAGAGCAGCCTCTGGAGAGGAGGCAGGATCAGGTACGGCCGCTGGGCAGGACCCAGCCAGAAGGCGGCCTTCCCGGGACCAGTTTGCTGTGCCCGAAAGGTCTCAAAACCACTAAGCAGGACTCCAGAGCCTCCCAGGTTGGGACAAGGCCAGCACAGAGGCACGTGACACTGGGAGGCGGGGAAGAACCTGCATCTGAGATCTGAGTCTGAGATCCCAGCAAACCAGGACGTCGCGGCTACTGACCCTGCCCAGAGGGCTGGGCTGCAGCCGGTCAGCCGGGGCGAACAGCGGCCTCTGCTGGACAGTCTTGAAATAGGGGAAAGGGCAGGTGGCTGAGGGCTCCAGTAGGAAGACCTGGACAGGGTGGGGTGGGCACAGATGTCAGCTGGGTTGGCCAACACCAAAACAAAACAAAACCAAAACCCACAAGTGGAGCTGTGGCTCAAGTGGTAGAGCGCTAGCCTTAAGCAAAAAAGTTCAGGGACAGAGCCCAGGCCCTGAGTTCAAGCCCCGGAACCAGGGCTGGGAAGGTGGCTCAGTGGTAGAGCGCTTGCCTTGCATGCCTGAGGCCCTGGGTTCAACTCCTCAGCACCCCATAAGCAGAAAAGAGCCAGAAGTGGCTCTGCGGCTCAAGTGCTAGTCTTGAGCTGAAGAGCTCAGGGACAATGCCCAGGCACAGAGTTCAGGCCCCATGACTGGCAAAGAAATAAATAAAAAAAAAAGAAAAGCCCTGGGACCAGCGTGTGAGCGCACACACACGCGCACACACACACACACACACACACACACACACACACGCACGCACGCAGGCACGCACGCACGCACGCATGTGCGCAGGCTGGAGAAGCGGGAGCCAGCGGGCTCTGTAGTACTGCTCCAGCCGGTCTAGTCCTCCGCCAGTCAGCCCCGGCCGCGTGGCACGGACACAGTTGCATGAAAGATTCAGGAGATAAATTTGAACAAGGATTAGTCTTTCCGAGCGGGCGCCCCTCCCCACTGGGCCATCCAAGTGCAAATAGACACCGGCATCTGCCGTTTCCAGTTTCCTCCTGAAATCAGCTCTGAGAGCAGAGGGCAGGGCTGGCGGAGCTCTGCTTCAGCGAGGTGGCTGGTGAAAGCGCACAGTCCACATCAGTTTGACCGGGCTCAGGGGTGTCCGGGTCCCTGGACACATCATTTCTGGGTGTGTCTAGAAGACATGCGTGTGTGTGTGTGTGTGTGTGTGTTGTGTGTGCGCGCGCGTGCGCATGTGCACGCGTGCATGCCAGTGCCAGGGTTTGAATTCCAGGCCTAGACTCTGTCCCTTAGCCTTTTCACTCAAGGCTGGTGCTCTACCACTTGAGCCACAGCTCCACTTCTGGATATTACTTGGAGATAAGAGTCTCATAGATTTTTCTGCCTAGGCTGGCTTTGAGCCTCAATCCTCAGCCTCCTGAGTAGCTGGATTATAGATGTGAGCCACCAGTGCCTGGCAGAGATTGGCTTTTGGGTAGAAAAAAATGAGTAAAGATCTATCCCTACCAAATCTCCTGAGGAGATTTGGAGGCAAAAGGGGAAGAAAGGACGAGTCTCCCCCCACCACCCCCCAGCCTTCCTCCCGCCTTGTCTCCGCCCTGGCACATGGGAGCTACTGATTTCAGGCCTCTGGACTCAGCTAGAACCTCACTGCCGGCGTCCAGGTTCTCATAGCACAGCATGCATAGCTGCGGCCTTTATCTCTATAAGCCCTGGAGCCAATTCCCAGAAGGTGGTCTGTCTGTCCATCCTCCATCTACCTCTCTCTTCCCTCTGTCCATCCTATCAGACAATATGGGGGCCGGAGTGTGGAGGGGACGGCAGAGGACGTGGGCTTTCCTGTTGCCGTTGGTAGCAGCCCAGGTAAGTCCTTATCTGTTTTTCCTCCGTGCCTCCATAGAAAGAGGCCCAGGTTGGCCCTAGGTAACCCTGACTCAACGTCAGGGATCCAGGAGCTGAGAACTGGCCAGGCTGACCCTCCCTGACCCCATCGGGTCTCCTCCCTTTTAGACAGATACATCAGCGAGATGAACGCGTTGATTCTGGACTAAGGTTTCCGGAGAAAGGCCAGGGAGATCCTCCTAACCCGAGACTCTAGAGAGCATGTATGTATGTATGTTGGGGAGACAGAATGCTTTATGAACAGAAATGTAGTACGTGTGTCTGCCTTTGGGGACCAGGCGGGCACAGGTGGGTGGGCCTGGGGTCATCTGGAGCCAGCTCTGTCAGGGACATCTGTAATCTTAGCACTCAGGAGGCAGAGGGAGGAGGATCTTGAGGTGAGGCCAGCCTGGACCACATGGTAAAGACTCTGTCTCTAACACAAAAACAAAACAAATAACAAAAGGCGACCTTGGGGCTCTGGGAGCTGTTGTCACACGGGGTGGGAGCCTGCTCAACTCCAGTTTCCCTAGAAGAGCCAGACATCCAGATTTGCACATGAAAGCTCTTGAGTTTTTTTTAATGTGAACATCCACTTTTGTTGTTGTTGGTGGTGGTGGTCATGGGGCTTGAACTCTGGGCCTGGGCACTGTCCTTCAGCTCTTCAGCTCAAGGCTAGCGCTCTACTACTTGAGCCACAGCACCACTTCTGGCCTTTTCTGTGTATGTGGTGCTGAGGAATTGAACCCAGGGCTTCATGCATGCGAGGCAAGCACTCTACCACTGAGCCACCTTCCCAGCCCTGAGCCATGATCTTCAGATCTCAGCCTGCTGAGTAGCTAGGATTACAGGTGTGAGCCACCGGCCCCCGGCCTGAATATCCACTTTTTAAAGTTTAAAAGCCCAGTACAGAGCAGCCAGAAGCATTTGTGAGCTGGTGTGAGCTGGCATCTCCTTTCTCACACGGTGTGCTCTAAATCGTGGCGGGAGGTGGGTGACGTTTGGGCGGTGGGAGGCGGTTGGGAGGTGGGCTCCAGCCTCTGCTTTCAGTGGATTCAGCCGTGGTTTCTCAGGGACCGCTGCCGTCCAGAGGAATTGGATTTCACTGTTCTGTTGCCTTTGATCCTCCGAAGTTGCCAGGCATCGCTACTATTTTATTTGCAGGCTCTGATGATGGGAGATTGGTTTTGAAAGCTGCGGTCTGAAGAGAGATGCTCCCTCTGGGTTGTTGTCAAGTCAATTTCCATGGTCTCCAGGACTGAAATGGAAAATACTGCACAGGGACCAAGCCACCGGGGAGGGAGAGGTCCCTGCGTTCCCAGGGCCTCGTAGGCTAGGGCGATCTGCTTACATTTGCTACACTAGGCTATAAGGCCATGAATTAGCTCTTTCAAGTGGGTGCTGTCACTCACCCACCATCTATCAATCTATCTAACCATCATCTATCCATCAATTTACCTAACTACCTAGAGATTCATCCATCTGCCTATCCAATCACCTATCCATCCATCCATCCATCCAACTACCCATCCATCTATCCATCCATCCATCCATCCATCCAACTACCCATCCATCTATCCATCCATCCATCCATCCATCCATCTGCCTATCCAATCACCCATCCATCTATCCATCCATCCATCCATCCATCATCCATCTACTTACCCACCCAGCTATTCACTTACCTATCTATCTACAGATCTACCCACCTACCCATCCATCTATCTACTCAACCATCCAACCAGCCAGCCATCCATCCATCCATCCATCTGCCTATCCAATCACCCATCCATCTATCCATCCATCCATCCATCCATCATCCATCTACTTACCCACCCAGCTATTCACTTACCTATCTATCTACAGATCTACCCACCTACCCATCCATCTATCTACTCAACCATCCAACCAGCCAGCCAGCCAGCCAGCCAGCCAGCCAGCCAGCCAGCCAGCCAGCCAGCCAGCCAGCCAGCCACGCATCTACCTAGTCATCTATACTCCACCTATTCATATGTGGATGCCATAAATGTTTATTTGGTCTTGGTCATGTGCCAGGGCTATGCTGGGTGGCAAAGGTGACTGTCCCCAGAGTCTGCATTCTTGCTCCCATTATTACATAATCATTACATAATCACCAATGGGCTATAGGGGATTGGCTTAGCAATTCATTTTTCGTCTTTTCTTTCCTTTTCTCTGCTTTTCTTTTTTTTGGGGGGGGTGGGGCTGGTCCTGGGGGCTTGAACTCAGGGCCTGGGTGCTCTCCTGAGCAGTTTTGCTCAAGGCTAACACTCTACCACTTAAGCCACATCTCTACTTCTGGCTTTTTCATGGTTAATTGGAGCTAAGAGTCTCAAGGACTTTCCTGCTTTCCTGGCTTTGAACCATGATCCTCAGAGCTCAGCCTCCTGAGTAGCTAGGATTCTAGGTGTGAACCACTAGTGCCAGGCTATAATTGGTATTTGAAACAAGCAGAAATAACAGCATTGCACCCCGTGCATCTGGGCCAGGGTTGGGGGCATGGTGCAGATACGTGGCTCTGGGATTTATTTACCCCAGAAGACCCGGTTTACAGACTGCTGTCTGAGCAGGAGCAATGCTTCCTGTCCAGTATCTGGAGAAATGCATCCTACTCAGACTGGCTTTGGCCCCTACCAGGGTTCTGTGTCCTCACCACCCTGGTCCAGCAGTGTCCCCAGAACCCCCCGTCCCATACACATAAACACCCAGAGCCCTGCTCTCAGGGAGCCCCAGGCCTCCGGTCCACTCTCAGAACATATTTGGACAGCAGTTCAGTGACTTGACTGGTTCTAAAGGGGAACTGGGGCTAGAGAGGAACCAGTCGCTCACCTCGGACGGGCCCGGCCAGCTCAAGCTCCCATGAGATGCCTCTGGACACAGTGCCCGGTGCAAATGTAGACCCAAGAAGCATGTCAGGATACACGAATGGTCATTGAGAGGAATTAGGGACGCCAAGGGATAAAGCTCTAATCTTTTAAAGAGCATGCCAGGCATTTCCACAGAGTACCCGGGATGTGATAGACGGGCCCACAGTATTGGGGGGGGTGCAGATTCACCCCCTTACCACCATCACCGGCCGGCTCTGAGCCAGTACCATATCTCTATGTCCTCCACCTTTGGTGTCTGTACCCATAGTCCCCTCACCCGGCCCATCTTGGCTCCCCAGCCTTGACCCAGGGCCTCCGCCCTCTCAAACCGGCCAACAGGCTTCAGGCTGTCCCTTTGAGCTGTGAAACATGGCATCCAGGGGGCTTTGACCTTCAGTCTCTGGCCACGGAGTGCTGCGGTGTGCCCCCTATTGGCCAACTGCAGCGTTACAAGGAGTCATTCTAACAGGAAACCCTTAGGAGGTTAGCTTCCCCAATGTGGCTCAGCGGGGGCTCAAGGGTGGGAGATAAAACCCCAGAGCAATAGCATGCCGCAGGGCCCTCCGGGAAACACCTCACCCTGTCCCGTGCTCACATGGAGATAGAATTCTCATGTCACCAGTTCATCATTTTAAAGTGTGTAGATGTATATTGAAGTTGGGTGTGGATGGCTCAC
Organism: Dipodomys spectabilis; assembly: GCF_019054845.1. Lineage (NCBI taxonomy): Eukaryota > Metazoa > Chordata > Mammalia > Rodentia > Heteromyidae > Dipodomys > Dipodomys spectabilis. The sequence goes on along the minus strand of NW_024871006.1, from coordinate 6,028,647 downwards.
ACTTTTAATCCTAGCTCCTCAGGAGGCGGAGATCTGAGGATCGCAGTTCAAAGCCAGCCCAGGCAGGAAAATCTGTGAGACTCTTGTCTAACAATTAACCACTACAAAAGCTAAAAGCAGAGCTGTGGTTCAAGCGGTACTGCACCAGCCTCGGGCAAAGAAAACCTCAGGGACAGCGCCTAGGCTCTGAGTTCAAGCTCCAGCATGGGCAAGTGTGCGTGTGTACACACACACACACACACAAAGCGCGTTCAAGTATGTAAAGTCTGGTATAAGTTATAGTAGTCACAATGTAGTAGAGCCAGCACCCTGATTTCCAGAACATTCTTATCACCTCAAAGGGAAACCTGTTATCAATCACTCTCCGCCCCCCTCCCTAGCCTCTAGCATCAACCGTCCACGTTCTGTTCCCGTGGGTTTTTCCACTCCGGATGTCTCACATGAGTGGGTCCTGAGTCTCCGATGTCCTCTGTGACTGGCTCCTTTGTCCCCTGTCGTACACCCCCTTTCCCTGTGTCACAGAGCCCCGGGATGCGAGGGGACAGGTTCAAACTCACCCAGCCCGTCGGGGGGGAGGCACAGGACACAGAGCCACAACGTCACCTAGAAACAAAGACTGCAACAGACAAAACCTGTGGACCGACGCAGCCATCTTCTCGTTCGGTGGGCATTTACTGAGCCACTGCTGGGTGCACAGGCCGCCTGCGTGATGCTTCCTTTCTCTGGGCCTCTGGTCTGGTTGTTTCTAGGCTGAGGCCTGCGCACAAGGGCGAAGGCACCCTGGGAGGGCGGGCCTCAGCGGGCTGTAACCCTGGTGCTTTCTCCCATTCCCAAGGAAGGGGGGCGGGGACTGTAGCTCGGTCGCGGTCACCCGCCCTTTGTGGCTATGAGGTCTTGACTGCCATTTCCCGCATCTCCACTAACGCTACCAGGGACTGGCGCCTGGTGCCTGGAAGCCTAGCTACTTTTAAAGCTCAGGCCTGAGCCTCGTGGTTCAAAGCCTCCCTGGGCAGAGAAGACTGGGCAACAAAAACCAGAAGCGGAGGTGTGGCTCTAGTGGTAGAGCACCTACCCTGAGCCAAAAAAAAAAAAAAAAAAGCCCAGTAAGAGTGAAAGGCCCAGAGTTCTAGCCCCCTACCAGCACAAAACCAAACCAAACAGACGGGCGTGTGTTCCTGAATCCTGGTCCTGTGGGGTGCCCTGCGATGGACCAGCTCAGCCGGAGCACTGGGACTGACGGGACAGGGATCTCAGGATCTCAGGATAGGTGGGCAAGGAGTCAGCGAAGTGACAAACAGACACAGATTCAAAAGAGTTGCATCTGAGTGTGTCTTTATTGAGGAGAATTAACATTTTTATACAGTGTGTGATTGTGATATGGATTTTTTGTTTATTTAAGCACGTAAGCAATTTTTAAGAAAAGCAAAGCACTGATGGATTACATGAAAATTGATGACTATCCCACCAACTGTTTGAGCTAAGTGGTGGGAAACAAGTCTAGCATATAGTTTAATAGAATGCGTCATCTATTCAGCCTTTTTATGTTTAATAATTAACAAACCTAAGACAGGGCTGTACTTATACTGTACTCTTTTTATTTTTTCCATATATTTTCAAGTCCCTTTGAAACCATCCTAAAAACCACTTCCAGCTTGAGTCAGGCATTCTCTGTTTCCTATGGTTTTAATCCCAATATTTGTTCACATAAATTTCTAATTGTTATTTTAAATTATCTTATTGTTGCTTAAATAATAAACACCATAATGGTCTAGATCTACCTAATCTTTGCATAAAATCTAATAAGTTCCAAAATACGCTTTTTTTCTTTTACATTAATCCGTCTATTTTCATCTTTATAAGCTCCTGTATAAGGCAATGGTTCATCGGTCGGCTCAGGAAATGCAATGTCACTAACTTTATATTTTGTGGGAAACCACCATCTATTCCCTATACCGTAGGCTGGACCAAACTTAGTCATAACTGTTGGGGGAATCTTTCTTTTCCTTTTATTATCAGGTGTCCCTTTTTCTAGAACTCTCTGAGCTTCTGGAATAACTCCTTCTAACTTAGTTTAATTCATTAATTCTGCCTGTTGTAACATATCTGGAAATTTTAAGTTTCTATATTTACTATGAATGAGCTGCAAAATGGCTTGTGAAGTTGTAGGAGTTTCTGGAGGCAGCGTCACATCAGATGATAGATTGATTGGGGGCATTGCCCACATTTAGTCTTTATTATTTAGAGAAGCCGTCTCTATTGGACTGGAAAGATACAACGTGCTCTGTTCGCGGATCAATAGAAAAATAGCCAAAATGAGAATAAAGGCAACGAATGTACAGCCAAGAAGAACATAGTAAGCATAAAGGTCGAGGCTATAAAGGTGCAGCCAGGTGTATGGGAAGCCTTGAACCAACACCCCCTTCCTGCAGGCATGCTTCCTGGAAGCTCTTTGTCCAACGCCATCTCTCACACAGACTCCGCAGGCGGTGGCGTGGCAGTGTCCCACCCCACCACCCACTTACCTGTTTCCCCCTCCATGCCCTCCCCCCTCCGCATCCTCGCCCTCTGTGTCCTTCCTGCCTCCATGTCCCAGACTGGAGCGCTTGGGTCTCCGGCTTCCTCGGGGGACCCATTCTTCCAGATGCTCACGAACGCTGCTACCTGACAGCTCCTGGTTACAGCTGCATCTGCTGGTGGGGATAAATCACAGGCGCCATCAGACCAGCCGCAAGCAGCGCCCAGCCCGGAGCGGAGCGCGCGGCCGGCTGGGCCGGCCCACGTGGGCTCAGCAGCGCCGAGAGGCCCTACCTTGATGTTTGGAAGGGACGGGATAGTCTCGTTTTATTTATTTTTAATCAGCCATTTCAGCGGGTTCCCTCCACGGAGGCAGAGCCGGCGGACGCAGGCACAGTATTTATATTTAGCTTTTATTTGCCCAGGGAAGTCTTGGGAGATGCGGTATCTCGTTTGTAGAGACATCCCAGTGGCAACACTCCATTAGTCAGAGTGGAAATGAGCTCTGCGCAGACAATGAGAGGGGAGGGGAGGGGCGGGGAGGGCAGGGCCACCCTCAGGACTGGGGCGTCAGTTGCCTGCTGCAGGGCCCCGTCTCCAGCCTGCCCCCTGGACTCTGGAAGGCACAGCCAGGCTCTTCTGCAGCCCGCAGGGGCTGTCTGCTGGACTCCGCCAGGCTGCCCAGGCCTGCCCAGCGGCCCTCACCTGGCGTCTGGGAGCCACGGCTCCCTTCCCTGTCATCGACCCTGAATCTGACTGCTCCTCCTTTGTGCTGGTCTTTGAGCTTGAACTCAGGGCCAAGGCATTCTCCCTTAGTTTTTTCTCCTCAGGTCTGGCTTTCTACCACTTGAGCCACAGCAACTACTTCTAGCTTTTTTGGTGGTTAATTGGAGATAAGAGTCTCAAGAACCTTCCTGTCTGGGCTGGCTTCAAACTGCCATCCTGGGATCTCAATTTCTGAGTAGCTGGGATTGCAGGCATGAGCCACCACGCCCAGCCTGGCTGCTCCTTGGGGGAGGTTGCCTATGTCCAGGACACTCTGTGCTCTGTGTGCCCTAGGCAGGTTTCTGAGCAGGACTGGAGGCTTTACCTGCTCTCCTTGCCCACCTCTGCCCGCCACGCCGTGGCACCACCTCCCAGCCGGGACTTGGGGAGACCGTGGCCATTTGACCGCCATTTTCTTTTGAGCCTTCAAGCAGGCAGAGAACGGTTTCTGGGCGTCCAGCCGCAGCGGGGCAAGCCTGGCGGGGGGAGGGGGTGATGTGCAGACAAACACCGTCCCTGGTGCCCGCCGAGGCCAGTGTGCCACCCCTGCCCGTGGCCTGGCCGAGCGTGGAGAGACCTGGAGTTTGCTGGGGAAACAAGGGGAGAAGAGCGCACATGGAGGCGGCTCCTGAACGCCCAGCAAATGACAAGCTCTGGGGTTCACAAGTGTTCCCCCAAAGCCGCAGAGAGCATCATGGGGGGTTCACGTCCACCCACAGTGTCATTTACATATGGCCTGGCCTCGGGCTTAGCCCTCATTAACAAACACGCAGGCAAACACTGAGGCAGCCGATGTCATTTCTAACTACATACTGTTACCCAGGCGACGGCTTTGGCTCACTCAGTAAAGAAGGCTCACCGGCTTCCTGCGGCCATTAGGAACTAGAAGTGGGGGGGGGGGGGAGGAGGGAGGGCGCCCTCTGGAAAGCACACCTCTCCATTTAAGTTGGGGTTCAACATTCAACTGGTTTGCCCGTCTAGGTTCTGGGAGCCAAGGTGAGGCACCTCAGAGCAATTTAGTTCTTTTTGTGAAATTATTTGTTTATTATGCCAGTACTTGGGGCTTGGGTCCTGTCTTTCTTTTTTTTTTTTCCCATTCCTGGGGCCTGAACTCTGGCCCTGGGTGCTGTCCCTGAGCTTCTTTTGCCCAGGCTAGCACTCTACCACTTGAGCCACAGTGCCACTTTTGACTTTTTCTGCTTATGTGGTACTAAGGAATCGAACCCAGGGCTTCATGCATGTGAAGCAAGCACTCTATCACTGAGCCACCTTCCCAGCCACATTCTTTTTTTCTTTCACTCAAGGCTAGCACTCTAACACTTGAGCCCAGCTCCACCTTTAGCTTATTTTTTTTTTGGGGTCCAGTCGTGGGGCCTGAACTCTGGGCCTGGGCGCTGTCCCTCAGCTCTTCAGCTCAAGGCTAGGCTCTTCCACTTGATCCACAGCGCCACTTCCGGCTTTTTTCTTTTTGATTATGTGGTGCTGAAGAATTGAACCCAGGGCCTCAGGCATGCAAGGCAAGCGCTCTACCACTGAGCCACCTTCCCAGCCCCAGCTTATTTTTTTTTTTTAAGTGGTTAATTGGAGTTAAAAAGTGTCCCAGGGACTTTTCTGCTCAGGTTGGCTTTGAACCATGATCCTCAGATCTCATCCTCCTGAATAGTGAGAATGACAGGCACCGGCGCCCAGCTCGGGGCAATTTCTGAAGCTCTTGCTGGCAGAATGAATCTCTCTACTCCGCTCCAGCCATGGGATTGGGGATGGGTAATTTCCTTCTGGAAGTTACGCATCTCTTGAGGTTAGGGGCAGAGCCCCGTCCTGGCCTACGCAGTCTTCCTGCTGTGGGGGCCTCTTTCTAGGCATACAGGCAGGGCAGAGGGGGGTTATGCCTGCTCCGAGGGATGGAGGTCCGGGAATGGCACCTGGGAAGACTTGTGGGCTCTGGGCTCCCTCCTGCCTTGGGCACAGGCTCCTCCCTGAGTCCTCAGAGCACACACATCTTATCGCTTTCTATAGTTGTAAAGGGAGAAGGTCACTCTAGCAGGGAGGGACAGTGGGGGAGCTCTCCAGGGGTACCCCAAAGTCCAGGCCTTGCTTGCAAGGTGCCAGCGTGGGAGACCTTGAATCTTCTTCCCCTGCGCATGACATCTGGAGAGGGACCTGCGGGCGCCCGCTGAGCTGGACCCCTGGCCTGCCTCTCTCTGCCTGCGGCTCTGAAAGCCGGATTTGGAGTAGCATCCTGGACAAGCCAGGTGGTTCTAGCCCAGGGTCAGGGTGGTTTGCTCTGCTGCTGACAACAACACTGGTGTGTGGTGTTTTGCAGGTGTGGGTGGCCCTTCAGATGCAGGTGTGCAGGGCAGGGGGAGGGTGCTGTCCACAGGGAAGGAGCCAGTCCCAGCCCCTGAGGCTGATAACCTGTTGTCGGGCTGGCACCGACCAAGGCCCTCTCATGGCAATTGCTTGTATTCCAAGTGCCCACTTCGAATGCTTTCCTCTGCATCTTGTCTCCAGAATGACTCACTGGGTGCTTTCATTCCATTTTTCAAGTGAGCCAAAGGAGGCTTGGGATGGTTAGCCACCGGGCCAGGACCAGCAGGGCAGAATTCAGCTCCACCTCGGACCCGGAAGCTCTTTCTTTCCCACCTCTGACCCGGAAGTTCTTTCTCATCCCTGGCCTGGAAGCCCTCTCTTTCCCATTTCCTATCCCTGAATCTCCTTCTTTCTTCTTCTGGGCAGAGGAATGGGAAGGGGTGGTGCCAGATGCTCTGGGCGGGGCCTGCCCTGCCCAGCCCCTGGGGGGTGGGGAGGAAGAGGGCTGGATGGAGGATGAATGGGACGTTTTCTGGCACTGTCGAGTCTGTAGGCAACGCCACCCAATCACGGCGCTGAGATGTGCTCTCTGCTTCCATCCATGCCCTCACCGGGTTCCTAGGGCCACCAAGGGGAAAGGAGACACATTATTTGACCTTAATTCCCCAGAAGCCCTTCTAGCTATTTGCTGGGTGTGAGTTTGCAGAGCGGCCGACACGTTGGTTCCACAGCAGGAACTCCCATCCGTCACAGCGCCAGGCTGAGGATGCTGTGATTTAGCAAAGGAGAGAAAAAGCAGATAAGGCTGTTTAGCCCGGAAGAGACCGAAGGCAATCACAAACATCCCTTGAGCGAGAGAGTGTCTTCGGTTTAGAGGCCATGTGCTGGTTCCTTGCCGTAATTGGATATTAGAGCTGCTTTCCCTTACAGGGAGTCAGGTCGGGGGAGACAGGAGACGCTGTTACTTGGCTGGGTTGTTCTCTGCTGGGAGCCCTGATGGAGCGCCATTGAACTGAGCTGCATCGGGAAGGTCTTTCAAGTGGGCCAGCATGAGGCAGGGCCCACGAAGTGGCCAGGGCTTTACCGCTTCAGGACTGGCTTGTCCGCATGGCTGGCCAGGGGTGGAAAGCCAGACATTCCGGATTCCTCCTTGGGCTGTAGGTCTCCAGCTGGCTGTCTGCTCTGGCCCAGTTCCTGCTCTTCCAAACTGGGGCTCCCCTCCCCCTTCCCCCTGGACCTTTCTGTGGTGTCTCCAGCTTGGACTTAAGGGCCAGTAGGAGGCAGGTCCCGAGATCCTGGTGGGAGTGGAGGCCGGAGCCTGGTGTGGGCGTGGGAAGGCAGAGTTGACCGTCGCCTGGTGCGTCCGGCTGGGGTCTCCCGAGTGGCCTCTCCCCCGCTCCCGAATGGAAACCACGGAAGGCGATCCAAGCCAGGTGAGGGGAAAACAGCTGGGGCAACTTCGAACCAGCGGCCGCTCTGCTCCTGGGCAAGTCAAGGCTGGAAGAGGTGATGTCAGGGGAACTCTGAAGAGCGCCCCGAGGCGCGGGGCCCTGAGCTCAGCTCTGGCGCTGTCTGGGGCAGGGGCATGGAGCATTCTGCCTCCAGGATCAATGGGAGCCAAGGTGCCAGGCCTCACCCACCCGCCACAGCCTTCCCTCCTTCCCACCAACCCTTGTCACGGCCCCTGGGCCTGAGCAGGGAGCCCACCCCCACCCAAACCCTGGGCTCAGACACCCCATAAAGACTGGACTGCAGGCAAACCCCTGGGGTCCTCACTATCTCCGCCCACCCCTCCCAGCAGGGGAGTGGGGCAGTGTGCCTAGCTCAGCATGAGCTTGGGTAACAAGCAGGCTGCTGTTGCTCCAAAGCATTGACCTCCAGCTGTGACCTACGGGGGGGGGGGGGGAGTGGGGGGGGGGAAGCACACATTCCCCGTCTCCCCATTTCCAGCTCTTGGGCCCCCATGTGGCGATGCTGGGCCGGGGGCGATGTGTTCTGCCCTGGGTTGGGGAGGGGGGTAGTGCGCTGGCGCGGGCACCGGGTGCCTGCAGTGCTGTCACGGCCCATTCCAAGCTGCCACGGTGGCACAGGACAAATGGCCGAGCTGGCCCTGTGTGTGTGGATGCGAGCGGGGCCTGCGGTCCTGGCACACTCCCCCATGAGGCCTTCCCCTCCTCCAGGCCCCTGTCCAGGCCCCGAGCCGTGCCATGTGCACCCCGGGGCCTTTGTTCTACTTCCAGGTGCTGAGGGTGAGAAGCAGCGAATTGTCCGTCATGGAGGATGGAGCAGGCCCAGGGCAGAGGTGAGCTCCGTCTGTGACGCCCACCCCTGCTTTCTAGAACTTTCCCTACAAGGAGAGAGGAGCTGGGAATTGTCCCTCCTGAGGATGGGTAGATTGAGGAGACGTGGGGTTTCAGTGCTTGGGTTTTGGGGCCTCCAAGCTCTGGGCTCCATGTCCCCAGGAAGCACTGTGTTAGGGATCCCCGATCCCTGTGCTTAGTCCCCAGTTCCCAGTGAAACTTAGGCACAGGAGCCTACGGAAATGAAAGCGAGCCTTGCCTTGGAATAAAGCGCGCAGTCTGGGCCTGGCTGACAGGAGGCGCCTTGCATTTTTCCCCAGGCAGCAGATGCTCTAGTGGGAATGGGGGGGGGGGGGGAGAAATGGGGAGGGGGGGGAGGTCTGGGCTGTGGGAGGAGGGGGTGCTGAGGGCTGGAAGGAGGGGGCTGGGATTTGCCTCTCAGACGCCCAGCCACCACAAGGAACCTTGATGAGCGCCCTGCCAGTGCTCAGCAACGCGACCCAGAAAATGCCACACCGTCATGTATTTTTAATTCACCGTCTCCTCGCTGCATAACGAGGGCGAAGATCACAGGGTTTGACTGGCATTCATGAGGGGCCTCCGAGGGGGGCTCGGGCGGGCGGGCGGGCAGGGAAGGCTGAGCACCCGGCTGCCGCCGCCATCTGCCCCTCCCATCTCGTCTGGGGGGGGGCCGATCCTTTCTCCCCACAAACCCCAGCTTGACTCTGGTTCCATGGTTGGCCTGGGGTGGGGGACTCTGATCAAAACAACCCCGGTATGGGCCGAGCACAAGGCCAGGGCTGTGGCTCACGGCAAGGCTGACTCGGAACTTGCGATGTGTGCTCCCGCTGAGGGCAGGGAGGGGCGGGGCAGGGTGTGTCATCAAGCTCCCCAAAGCGGCAGCGCCAGGGCAGAAGAAGAGGGTCAGGGGCTTTGTGGGCGAGGAGCAGAGAGCTGAATTGGGGGACTGTGTCTTCCGAAGGCTGGATTACGATATCAGTGGAAGGTGAGGATTCCCTACCTCTCTACCCCCGCTGCCACACAAAGAGAAAGCCAGGGCACACCCACTGCCACAGAAAACAGGAAAACCATCACCATAAAAGCGAAGACACTCGGGAGCGTTTTGGCATAAAGTATACAAGTAAGAAATGAAGGCGGCCTGAACATGGGTCTCTATAATGTCTTGGGCAAGAATGTCCTTCTAACGTGTGGTCTTACAATGGCACCCTGACTTAACATTCTGTGACTGTGCATTCATTCATTCATTCAACAAGCATTTCTTGAGCGTTGGCTCTACTGGGTATTCAAATGTTGATATGGCTGGATGCAGTGGCCTGGCACCTTGAAGGCACTTGGGAGGCAGACACGGGAGGATCATGGTTTGAGGCCAGTCTAGGCATAAAGAACTCCATCTCACTCAACGGCTGGAGCGGCAAAGCACACCTCTTACCCCAGCTATGGGGAAGCAGAATGGCGGGGTTCAGTGGTGAGCTCTTGTCATGCCCAAAGACAAGTGGGATTGTAGTCCAAGTCAGCCCTGACATAAGTGAGATCCTACTTTAAAGACCAGTATACCACCAGGTGCCAGTGGCTCACACCTGTCATCCTAGCTACTCAGGAGGCTGAGATCTGAGGATCATGGTTCAAAGCCAGCCCGGGCAGGAAAGTCTGTGAGACTCTTATCTCTAATTAACCACCAGAAAACCAGAAGTGGTGCTGTGGCTCAGGGACTGCGCCCAGGCCCAGAGTTCAAGCCCCAGGACTGACCAAAAAACAAAACAAAACAAAAAAACAGTTCAAGTTAGATACGAATGGCTCATGCCTGGCCTATAATCCTAGCTACTTGGGAGGCTGAAGTCTGAGGATCATGGTTCAAAGCCAGCCCGGGCAGGAAAGTCCGTGAGACTCCTATCTCAGAAGTGGCGCTGTGGCTCAAGTGGTAGAGTGCTAGCCTTGAGCAAAAGCAGCTCAGAGACAGTGCCCAGGACCGGAGCTCAAGCTCTAGGACTGGCACACACACATACACACACTCACGCACGCACATACACAAAATAAACCAATTCAGAAAGAAGCTGGAGGTGTGGTTCAAGGGGTCGAGTGCCTGCCTAGCAAGTGGACAACCCTAGTTCAATCCCCAGGGCAAACAACACTGACACCCACATGTGTGCGCCTCTTGGGTGTGGCCACGTGATCAGAGAAGCTCAACTCTCATCGCAGGAGGCATGATGAGGCCATGAGCCCAGATCAGGACTGCAGGGAGGCTGGGCGTGATCCGTCAGCTCCCCCCAATCCCCCCACCCCTCCTGCTCCTCCTCCCCCTCCCCCCCCCTCCCGGCCCCAGCCCAGAACAACCATCAGTGAGCACTGACTGAGGAAGTGGACAAGAAGGACAAAAGGAGTTCCCGGGGAAACCTGTGAGCTGGACTCCCGAGTCATAGTTTTATTGGAGTTTCATTACGGAGGCACTGTTGATTAATCATGGGCCACGTGACTGAACTTGACCCGCCCCCTCTCTGGACCTTGGCTGGACCCATAGTTCCTACCTGATAACCCCATGTCTGGTGTTCCTGGTGACCAGGTGGCCGCTCCCTCCCCAGGCTAAGAACCTAGTGCTGGTCACGTGGACTGTGTGAGCCACAAAAACCACAAAATATCCCTGTCACTCAGGAAGTCCCACGGAGTTTGAAGTCTTGTGTCAGGAGTCGGGGGCAGAGACCCGATGACGTCTTTTATTTTTGCCACGGAGAGGGCATCCACCACCATGTTGCCAAGAATGGACTGAAGCAGGAAGAGAGACCGGGCAGCTGACTGAGAGACCTGCAGCTGACCATTGGGGGGGAGTGAACCAGAGCTCAAGCAAAAGTCTTTGCTCTTCACTTCGAAGAGGCTCCACGGTCTCATGTGAAGAGGTCCGGACAAGCTGAGCGCTGGTGGCTCACACCTGTAATCCTAGCCTCTCAGGAGGCTGAGATCTGAGGATTGCAGTTGAAGCCAGCTCAGGCAGAAAAGTCCATGAGACTCTTATCTCCAATTAACCAGCTAAAAAGCCAGAATTGAGTTGTGGTACAAGCATTAGAAAAAAAAACAAAAAAACACCTAAGGGATAGCTCCCAGACCCTGAGATCAAGTCCTAATACTTGTGTGCATGCGTGCGCATACACATACACACACATACACACACAAAGACACAAGGAAATGTAAATCTAGCAATGTATTTTACTTAACCCAGTATAATCTGACATTTTATCATTTAAACATACAGAATCCTTATGGAGTTTTAATTAGTGAGATCACCTTTGATTCTTACAAAGTCTCTGGAATCCAGTGTGGATTTCACTTGAACTAGCTTCCTGTCAGATGCTTCCAGGCCTTCCAGGCGGGGCTGCAACTGTGTGGAGTTGGCAGGTGGCTCCCCTTTGTCTGTTTCCAGGGGGGACCCGCTGCCCCCATCCCGGCTGAGCTAGCGTCTCTGCTCAAGTGCCCTCCACACCCCAGACGTCCCCGTGCCCCCCTCAAGCTGTGGAGAGCCACTTCAGCTCTGCATATTAGCCAGGATTGTTTCCCTAGCGGGATGCTTCGGGGCCCTGGGCTTTGCTGGTGCTAGAGAGGCCCCCTCTCAGGGCTCCAGAGCTCCTCCACATGGCACAAGACCTGCCTGGGACCCGCCATTCAAACATTCCAGCCACCCCAGAGCCCACTTGCCCCCAGCTCATTCTTTCTCCCAGCCACCAGCCACCTGCCCAAACCTCTCCAGGACCATGCCCGCCCAGGTTCGCCAGGGACAGCTCTGCCTGCTCTAGAAGGGGCAGAAATGATCCAAACTAGCCAGTCCTATGCCCGTTTACCCCCACTTCACCCATCCCTTCCCCAGAAGCCACCCCCTACCTGCTCTCTGTATGGCTCCCCCGTGTGGCCCTGTGTGGGACAGCATGGCCTCCACTCGAGAACCGTCAGTAACCAATGTCTTCTCTCATCTGTTGTGCCACTACTGGAGCTGGAACTCAGGGCCTGGGTGCCATCCCTTGGCTTTTCCACTCAAGACTGGCACTCTACCACTTGGACCACGGCTCCGCTTTCTGCTTCTTGCTGGTTAATTGGAGGTAAGAGTCTTTGGGATTTGCCTGCCCGGCTGACTGAACCATCCTTCAGCCTCAGCCTCCTGAGTAGCTAGGATTCCAGGTGTGAGCGGCTCCCTCCGCTTTCCCATCAACGCATGGTCATTTAGAGCACTCCCTCTTTGGATCTGGGGGCCACTGGCATGTGTTATTAACCCAATCAGTGGCTAACTTGGCCCTAGTGGCAGGGGCCCTGCCTGCAGTCCTCTACAGACCTGCCTCAGAGGTGGGGAGGGGGGGTGGGGTGGGAAATAGACCCCAGTCAGCCTTGGGTCCTGGAGTCTGAGAAGAGTGATGGTGCGTGGCCTGCAGTCACAGTCACGGTCCACGAGCCTGCTGGGGTCAGAGGCCACAGACACCCCAGGCCCAGTGGGAGAGCCGTTGCGCCCACTGAGCTCCAGGAGGCTGCCCGAAGGTGCCCGACCTTGTGAAAAATCAATGCCCTTCTTGTTTGTGTCTCCTGAAATATCTCACCAGCGATGAAAGATTTCCTTCCCCAGGTGACAACATATTTTATGACTAAGCACGGTGCACGGGGGGGGGGGGGGTCCCTCCAGTGGCTTCAGACACAGCCCGACATGCTTTCCTGTTGTTCCTGACGAGCCTCACCGCACTCAGGGCCCGCTCCTGCCCTGTGGGAAATCGGAATGGAGTTTCACACCACCCATGCCGGGTGGGGGCTGGCAGGGCCCAGTGTGGGTCCTCAACTGTCAGAGCTGATGCCAGGGTCCCGGCCTGCCCCTCCTTCCCTCCCTCCCACCCTCCCTGCCTCTATTCTGCCCTGACCTCCTCCCCTTCCTCCTCCCTGCTCACCAGCACTGGGCAGCCTGTCGCACGAGGGACAGACACTCCCTGGTGCTCATTTTAACTCAGCCCCGGTTTGTCATTTTAACTCAGCCCCGGGTTTGTGGGCAGCACTGGGGGAGCTGTGCTGTCCATGCTCACCACGCCCCGCCTTGCACACAAGAGCAGAGCCCGAGCCAGGGGTCCAGCCCCGAGCAGGGCCAAACGCAGCTGCTCTCCCTGTGGCGGAACTGAGGGGAGCAGGGTGCAGCCAGCCAGCCCTGCAGCAGGAGGGATCCAGGCCGAGCTCCAGGCCATGCTTTGCTGTTCAATATTAGATGGGCCCAAGGGGTTGGTCCCTACCCGCAGGCGGACCCCCCTCTGCACCCCTAGATCCTAGGGGGCAGAGGCAGACTCCTCCTTCAAGATCCTGTGTCCTGACTGTAGGGTTCAGGGAGAATGAGAGGACCCTGTTTGCCCCTCGCTGTTGTCTTTCTTTGTTCTATTATTATTATTATTATTAATTATTGGTACTGCTCCTGGGGCTTGAATTCAGGGCCTGGGTGCTGTCCCTGAGCTTTTCTTTGCTCAAGGCGAGCACTCTACCACTTGAATCCCAGCACCACTTCCCTCTTTTTGGTGGTTCATTAGAGATGAGTCTCATAGTCTTTTCTCCCCAGGCTGGCTTTGAACCTTAATCCTCAGATCTCAGCCTCCAGAGCAGCTAGGATAGCAGGTGTGAGCCACTAGTGCCAGCTTCTCTGTTTTCCGAGTGGCTGCCTGTGAGTTCCTCTTCCTCTGTCTATCTGGCTGATGTGAGGGGGAGGGGTGGGATTGCTTACCTCCTAACCACAGCCTCGCTGGGGAGGTCGGGGTGTCTCCCCCCAGGCCCACCTCGGGGTTGTGATCATGCAGACGCCTTGGCTCTGTTTCAGAGGTAGGGCTGGGCCTGGGAATCACCTCCCCTGGCCCCTCCCCAGCTCTAGCTTGCAAGGGTGTGGGGGGGGGCAGCTGGTGGGGGGACTGTGGGAGGAACCTGGAGTCTTCATCCGCCACCACCAGCCCCCCCCACCCCCCCACCCCCCCCCCCCCCCGCCGGCCCTGATCTTCCCAAGACGTGCTTGAGCCCAGCCAGATCCTGGGAGCAGCCAGCCAGCAGTGACTCAGTGTGTCCTCATTCACATGTGAATCCCGATGGGGCCTGTCCTGTCACCCTGCCAGCCAGGCTTTCCCCGGACACGAGGGGGCTCTGCCCCTCCCCCATGCCCAGCACGGGGGGGGGGGGAGGGGAGGGGCAGGCCTTCCAGGAGGCTCATCTCTACCCTGCAGACTGGCACGTGCCAGGACACTGGCTCCTGGTCTTGGCAGAAGCTCATGGCATTGCCACCGCTGAGTTAATTAGGGAGAGGGGCGGCAGGCGGGGGTGAAATTGGCAAGCAGAGAGGCAAGCAGAGAGGCGAGACATGCCACGTGCCTGGTCCTGGGAGGGTGGAAGATGGGCAGAGCCAGCTGCCCTGCCTGCACCTGTAATTCAGCAGATGGGATGTCTGTGCCCATGGCTCCCCCACCCCACACCCGCTTTCTCAGGCCCCTCCAGGAGGAGGGGGACCAGGCCCATGATGGGGGACCCTCAGAGCACTGTTGCCCCCACAGAAGTCACTAGATCTATGGTGGTTCATTGGAGATCAGAGTCTCAGGAACTTTCCTTCCCTGGCTGGCTTCAGACAGCGATCCTCGGATCTCAGCCTCCTGAGCAGCTGGGAGTATGGGCGAGAGCCACCAGGGTCAAGCTTCACAGACAACAAGCAATGGAAATGTCGGGATGTCGGGGTGTCGTGTAGGAATAAGGACACTGACTCCAAGGGAGCTGAGCAAGGCAAGGTTTACTTCTGCAGAAAAGTAAGCAAGCATGCAGGCTCGGCTGGCCACCCAGGTTTTATCCCTAAACTGTTAGTAATGCCCTTTGTTCTGATTGGTCAGAACTTAGGTTCACAATCTTGCACGATTGACTGGTTTGAAAGGGGTTAAAGGTTTATCCAAGCTGGACACTGGCGGCTCACGACTGTAATCCTAATTGCTCAGGATCACGGTTTGAAGTGAGCCTGGGCAGAAAACTCTGTGAGACTCTTATCTCCAATTAACCACCCTAAAACCAGAAGTGGAGCTGTGGCTCAAAGTGGTAAATCACTAGTCTTGAACAAAGGAGCTCAGGGACAGCGCCCAGGCCTTGAGTTCAAGCCCCAGGACCAACCAAAAACAGAAAATAAAGGTTATCCAAACAATTAACCAAAACCAGGACACCTGGCCAAAGCAGGAACTTGTCAGAAAAACAATTCTTCCTCAGCTGCTACTCTACCACTTGAGCCACGCCTCTAGCCCCTACAAAAACAATTCTTACAAGAGAATGTGGCTTCTTGTAAGATGGCAGCTCTCCTTAGGGACAGTGCTTCTGTCATGCAGCCATTTGACAGGAAAGATTCCTACACAGCAGCAAGAAGGGCACGGGGGAGAGGCAATGGAAATAAATAAAGGGAGGAGTCCCCGTCCAACCGTGATGTCGGGTAAGCCAGAAAACAGGCCTCCGAGCCTGGGGGTCGGGTGGGGGGCAGGCTCAGTGTGGGCCCTCCCCTCTGGCCCCTGAGCTACAGTTTGTTCATGGTGAAATCAGAGAATCCTCTCGGTCCCGCCCCAGCCTCTCAAGGGCTCCGGCTCCCAGCTGCATCTGATGACCGGCCGCCGCGGCGGGACACGTGTGAACAATTAGGTTTCTGGGATTCTGGACCCAGAAGTCAGGCCCCACGATGGGAAGCAGGGCGTCCACTTCGCTCTCTCTTTGTAGAAGGGAGGCGGGCAGGGGACAAAGCTGGCCAATGGTGAGAAGACCCTGGGGATTTGTACCAGGCGGTGGAGGGCTCTGGTTGTCCCCAGAACCTTCTCTGGTGGCATCTCCTGCCCTTTCCCGCTTCCCATTGTTCAGGAGCCGGCAGAGCCTCTTTCCTGGCCTCCTCAGGAGGTAGAGAGGTCTTCGGGGAGGGGCACGGAGGGGTTCTGGGGGTGGCGTGGGGGGCAGGGGCTGCCCTCCCCCCCATGCCAAGCTTGTATTGGGATCCACTGTTTTTATTTTTGAAAGCCAAAACCGCTAGCTTGGCACGCTCCCCCTCCATTATCCTTAGGCCATTTGGTGGTTGTTGCTATGGAGACCACAAGCAAATGGCATGCAAATCAACACAGCAATAACAACGGGGGAAGGGCAGGGAGGAGGGGGAGGGGAGAGCAGGAAATGCCTCTGCCCTCAGCAGCACCCATTAGAGCCCAGACTGCAAGAAAAGCCTCTGGGCGGGTCTGGCAGGGTTCAAAGAGGTTCCAGGCCGGAGCCCAGGGGGCAGAGGCAGGGATGGCAGGGGCAGGCTAGTTCTCTGAGGGAATGGGCAGGGGAAAAATGCAAGCATGAGCCATCCAGTGGATACTGGCGGGAGGGAACTGGTCCCTGAGGCTTGCCTCTTGCCCAGGCCGAAGGCCTTCAGGGCCAGGTGACATCTGGCCTAAGGCTACCTCGGGACAAGCATGGCGGATGACCCCTCCAAAGCTGGACCCCAGGGCTGGAGCCAGGCTCTTCCTCTCCCGCCCCTTGGAAACTGACTTAGCTCCAAGCCCCTGGCACCTCCTGCGTCTCCTCCCTCTCCTCCAATAAGCAGAGACAGCTGAATACTCACCTCCTTTTTTTGCTGTTTTTGGTGGGTTGTGGGGCTTGAACTCTGGGCCTGAGTGCTGTCCTTCATCTCTTCAGCTCAGGACAAGCGCTCTACCACTTGAGCCACAGCACCACTTCTGGTTTTCTGGTGGTTAATTGCTGGTAGCTCACGGACTTTCCTGCCTGGGCTGGCTTTGAACTGCCATCTTCAGATCTCAGCCTCCTGAGTAGCTAGGATGACAGGCGTGAGCCACCAGTGCCTGGTTCAGCTTAATTTTTAAGAAGAAAAACCACAGCCAAATACATGCAATTGGGCTTCTTGATTGAATAAGGACTGAGTGCAGGGAGGGAGATTTGGGGGCCTCTCCATTTTTCCTAGCGGTTTCCCCAGGTAGTTTGATCAAATCCCGCCCTCCCCCCACCCTATACACACACACTGGATTCCACAAAACTGAGCTGTGGCCTGACACCAGGGATTTAGGGCCAAGGTCACAGTCCCAGTACACCAAGGAAAGAGAGCCAGCAGTGGTGAAGAGCAGAGAGCGATGTAATCTGCATGGCCACGCGGGAAAGAGCAGAGAAAGGGGTTCAGGGGCCCCGTGTTCATCTGCCAGGAGGTGGCAGGAACTCAGATGTTGTAGAAGGGCAAGGAAGGGGGAGGTGGGGGACGTGTGGCTCACAGAGCGGCCATCTTGCTCAGGTGTGGGGCGGGGTCTGGTTGACAGTTGCCTCAGCTCTGTTCTGCAAGGGGTCTGGTTGTTGTTGTTGTTGTTTTGTCAGTCCTGGGGCTTGAACTAGGCCCCGGGCGCTGTCCCTCAGCTCTTCAGCTCAAGGCTAGCGCTCTACCACTTGAGCCACAGCGCCACTTCCGGCTTTTCCTGCATATGTGGTACTAAGGAATCGAACCCAGGGCTCTATGCATGCTAGGCACGCGCTCTACCACTGAGCCACCTTCCCAGCCCTGCAAGGGCTTCTGAAAAAAATGTTGTTATGGATGCCCTCACTGGAGGGGGCAGCAGGGGAGTGTGGAGTGGGGTGATTGCTCCTGCTCAGGGGTGCAGCCCCGGGGGGGAGGGGAAGCCCTATCCCTGGTGCCACTGCTTGTGGGTGGTTTTGGCCCATGTCACAACGTTGTCTGTCGATCAGCCCTGACGTCCCCGGAATCCACAGCGGCTCCGGAGGAGAGAGTTAAAGCGGTAGACATGGTGGAGGCGGGCAGGACAAAGGGAAGGAGGTAGGCTGGTGACTGGTGGCCTGCGTCGGGCCTGCGTGATCAGATGATCCGGGTGAAATGTCCCCCGGGGTAAGACCACGGCAGCTGGTGAGAATCGGGGTGGCTCTGCCAGCCGCGTTTGGGTAAAACCCCTCCCTATGCTTTCTTCTGTACCCTGCTCTTCATCTCTTGCACCCCTCCATGGTCCTGCTCCAAGCTCTTCACACCACAGCCAGCCGAGGGAGCGCGGTGGTTTCCCTGGCTGGGTCCTGCTGATCCAGGGCTGCTCAGCCAGAGAGGCCGGCGGATGCGTTGCCTTCCAGTCTCATCCTTCTCCTGGTATGTGAGCACTGAGGAACCCCAGAATCTAGGCAGTTTGGGCATGCTAAGGGCAGCCACAGAAGAGTTTGATCTTCACTGCTTGCCCTGCAAATGTGCGTGTATTAAAAACTTGGTCTAAGCCAGGCGCCAGTGGCTCACACCTGTAATCCTAGCCACTCAGGAGGCTGAGATCTGAGGATCGCCGTTCAAAGCCAGCCAGGGCAGGAAAGTCCATGAGACTCTTATCTCCAATTAAGCCTGGAAAAATACCAGAAGCAGACCTGTGGCTCAAGTGGGTAGAGCTCTACCCTTGAGCACAAAACCTCAAAGACAGTTCTCAGGCCCTGAGTTCAAGTCCCAGCACTGACAACAAAACAAAAAAGCAAATCTTGGTCCCTTGGGCGGGGCGGGGGAGGGGACCTTTCAGGGCTGTGGGGCTTAATGAGAAGTCATTAGCTTATGGAGGTGTGGTCTGAAAGGGGACAGCAGGACCCCAGCCTCCTCTTCGCTATCTTCTTTTGCTTCTTGGCTACGAGGTAACTTTGCTCCACCATGGGCTCCTGACATGATGAGCAACCGCACCTCAAAACAATGGGGCCAGTGGATCATGGCTGAAGTCCCCCCACGGAGCTGAAATAAGCCTTTCTCTCTCCTTTTGAGTGTTAATTTTTCATCGTTACAATAAAGGCGACGTACACAGGGTTGCAGGTACATAAGTCAGGTTATGAGTACCTTTCTTGTTGGACGTCAGCCCTTCCCTCGCCCACCCACAACTTGTAAAGTTCGTTTTCAATGTGGCGTCCAGTGAGGCCCGCTGCTCATCCGTGCACCCTTTGTCCCTCCACTTCTGTGTCCCCCAAGGACAGATAAATGAACAAACTAAACAAAAAGAAAAAAAAACCTCCTTTGTTTCCATTTCCTGGAGTTCATTTTGATAATTATAATAATTAAAATTATTATTATTTTGTCAGTCATGGGCTTGAACTCTGGGCCTGGGTGCTGTCCCTGAGCTTTTTTGCTCAAGGCTAGCTCTCTACCACTTTGAGCTACAGAACTACTTCCTGTTTTGGGGTGGTTAATTGGAGATAAGAGTCGCACAGACTTTCCTGCCCGGGCTGGCTTTGAACTGGGATCCTCACATCTCAGCCTCCTGAGCGGCTAGGATCACAGGCGTGAGCCTGTGGCAGCGTGCCTTTGTGTTCCTCCCCTAAGACTATCTGCCTTTGTGAAGCTTTTGTCCTTATAAGTGGTCTGTTTTGCACACTTTGTTATAGTCGTGGAAGGCGGACTGAACAGGCCTCTCAGCTTGAGTGTCTGGGACACAACCCCTACTGAAAATCGAGATTCCCCAACACCAAAAGCTCCACAGGCCCAGAGCCTGGAATCCTGGCGGCAACTCCAGACAAATGGCTCCGGGTAGACACGGAGCTGCCGGGCTGAGGCTGACGTGCCAGGCGGAAGAGAAAGGGCCCTGTGGATGAAGCATGACCGGGAGAGGAAGGATCACCCACTCGGGGGCTGCCCCTCTCTCTGGGGACAGGAGCACAAAGATGCCTTCTGTCAGCCCGTTGCTTACTTGGCAAGAGACTGGTGGTCTAGGCCACGTGTGCCAAGAGCAGCACAGCAGAGGCGTGGGACACGTTGGAACAGGGCTGGTTCCAAGTTCGCGTGTTCTAGCTGGGAACAGAGGTGGCCGGATCATTGAGGGGCAGGACACAAGCAGCACGTAGACCCCAGGAGACGCTGCCTCATGCGGGCGGGGATAGGGTGGTCTCCGGAGACCACCGACCTCGTTCAGATCCTGTTTTTCAGACAGGACAGAACTTAAAGCATCAGCTGGGAGCCAGATCTGACCTGGAGGGGCCCCGTCACCAGCTCTCATGACTGCCATTGCCGTTTGACTCAGTAGCGCAGGAGATGGAGACCAAACGGCAGGCATTTGCCCAAAGGCGCCGAGCTGGATGAGGGCGTTTGAACTCAGGCCCCGCTACGCCAGGGTCTCAGTCTTGTGCTGTCCTTGCTTCCTTGCTCCTGGGATTGATGTCCTAGTCTAGGCTGGATAGGGGAGAGGCCTTCACTTCTGGGTAGTTGGCACACTTGTGTGTGTGTGTGTGTGAGAGAGAGAGAGAGAGAGAGAGAGAGTCTTGGGACTTGAACTCAGGGCCTGGGTGCTGTCCCTGAGCTTTTGTGCTCAAGGCTAGCACTCTTGAGCCACAGCTCTACTTCTGGCTTTTTGCTAGCTCACTGCAGAAAAGAGCCTCACAGACTTTCCTGCCTGGGCTGGCTTTGAACTGCGATCCTCAGATCTCAGCCTCCTGAGTAGCTAGGATGACAGGCATGAGCCACCAGTGACTGGTGCCATTGTTGAATCTTTTATATACTTTCTAGCACATTCTAAGTCTGTGGAATCCTGCAAGGTACCCCCCTGGGCACACAGAAGGGTTGCTGCTGTGGAAGGTTCGGTGCTAGGTGAGCAGAGCAGCAGGACCGGCCTCAAGTCCAGGACGGGGCACCCTCCTGCTGTAGAACACACGCGTGCACCTCCTCGCCCAAGGACACCATCCGCATTGGGAAATGTATTGTCAACACACTGAATGCATTAAGTAAGTGTGAATGTGTTTCTCCATTTCTATTAATGAAAGACATATGTACCTGCCAATCAGAGCTCGCAAGCAGCACCCAGACCCCCTGGGCAGAGCTGAGACCAGCCAGCTGAGACTTAGCCAGACTTACCCCCTCAACATCAAACACTCCTGTATCCTCACTAAGTACCAGGCACTGCCGAAGATACTCAGGGCACTCGGGGAACAGAACAAAGACTCTAGAGCTGGTGTTCCGGGTGGGGGTGGGGGGTGGGGAAAGGGGACGGGGGGGGGGGGTGAGCAGGGGGGGAGACAGAGGAGACCAAAGAAACTCATCATACATATGCATGGGACGCGGTGTCAGGCAGGCCGACAGCTCTGTGGACAGGAAACAAAGCAAGGTGAACATCAAGGTTAAAGGTTACTATAGAAAGGTTTTTCTCTGATCATGTCCCTGATCTTAATAGACTCGGGAGTGTCAAAGGGTGCAAAGGTGATCACGGGATTGATAATGCAGCTCTCCTGGGAACTGGCAGCAGGTGAGACAGGCTCCCTCTGCAGGGACACAACAATCGCAGACGGGCACACGACGCCGGGTCAGGCTGACCTGGATGGGGCACGGCCAGAATAACCCAGAGGGAAAGATGAGAACTAGGACAGAAAATAGAATTAATTCCTCATGCTTATTCCGAAGGATTGCTGGAGGCTCCTGGGACTCCTTTATTGAGGAAGAGGGTGGGGGTGGGGCTTGGGGCTCTCAGTGAGCCAGGGTGCTGTGATTGATTAGTTATGTCTGGCCTGGTCAGGGTGGTGGAAACTCATGATTTGGGCTACATTATTGGGCTCTCAGTGAGCCAGGGTTCTGTGATTGATTAGTTATATCTGCCATGGTCAGGGTGGTGGAAACTCATGATTTGGTCTGCATTATTTACTTGGAGAAAAGTGGAAGGACCCAAACAGAGCAGTCCCAGATAATACTGACTCAGGGCTGAGTGAGGAGGAAAAGCAGGAGATGATACTGGAAACAAGACTTAGATTGAGCTGGAAGGAATGTAAAAGATTAAGGGCCAAGACACAGCCCCTGCAGGAGGCCAGCTGCCCAAGACTCAGTCCTTTGCAGGAGCCTTTGCCACGGTAGGCTGGGGCAAGCTGTCTGCTCAGGGCATTATGGAGGAGAGGTGTCTGAAAGGAGTGGTTCTGTAGCTATTCCTCATCTCCCAGTGACCATGCCCACAGCAGGTGATGGAGTGGTCCGGTGCCCAATTGTGGCCCAGCTGTCACCCACAAAAAGCACTGGTGTCCTTCGTGCACGGGGCAAGGGGACTCCCTGTGAGGGGCAACTAGGCCGTATCCGATCCTGTTTTGCCCTTGTCTCTTGGTGGCCTGGACCTTGTGGTCCACAAGTGTCCCCTGCCAGTGTCCAGTGGTCTGGACAGGCCTCGTCCACACTTCCCTCCTGTGCACTGACCCCAGGCATCAGAGCACAGACAATTGCAGGTGCCCAAGCTCTGTGA
This sequence comes from Dipodomys spectabilis, assembly GCF_019054845.1. Lineage (NCBI taxonomy): Eukaryota > Metazoa > Chordata > Mammalia > Rodentia > Heteromyidae > Dipodomys > Dipodomys spectabilis. The sequence goes on along the minus strand of NW_024871006.1, from coordinate 6,006,539 downwards.
TCTCCTGTCCGACCTCAGCCTCCGGAGGGCCGGCCTCTGTTGGCTAACTTTGGGAGGGGCCGCGGTGGGGGGGGGGGGCCAGTGCTGAGGTCTTCCATCAGCTTCTTTCTGGTGCCATCCTCCCTGCCTCCAGGTGGCACATGGCCCGGCCCGGCCCAGCCCAGGGCTCCCGGCAGCCTCATGCCCATCCTCTGGGCTTTGGCGGTCCAGATGCCTTTTCCCTGGTTGCTCTTGAACCACCCTGGCAGCTCCCTGGCATAAGGCCTCCCAGCAATATCTCTGCTCAGTGAGGCTGCGGCTCAGGGAGGGAGGGGGGCCTTCCCCTCCATCTCAGAGATCTCTCCAGCTCGCTCTCCTCCTCACCTCTGCTCTTCTCCTCCCTACACTCCCTTCCACCTCCTGGAATCTAAAAAGAAAATAATAATAAAAAAGCTCTTCTTGGGCCGCCGGACCTCCCTCCTGACGGTTAAGAGCCTTATATTAAATGATGATCCAGCATCTCGCCGCTTACAGCCGCTGCCGCCGCTGCCTGTGGGCTTCAGAGCTCCTCACACAGCCCAGTCCCTGGCTGCGCTCCCTTGGATAAATCTCCCCACGCTGGATTCCCACAGATCCCACCGCAGGGCCTTTGTGGTGCATTCTTTGTTTGAAATGTGGCGATGTACCTGGTGCCAGCCTGTCCACCTCTGCATAGTAAATCCCTGCAGCTTCCTGGAAGAGAAAAGGAGAGGACAGTGGAGGCATTGACTGACGCCTGACGCCCCCCCCCCCCGCTGTCCCCCCCCCCCGCTGTCCCCCCCCCGCCCCTCCATCCCCCATCCTTCCCTCCCCCTCACCTCACCCAGAGCCCTTGCTACAACTTCCTTTGTTCTAGCTGTCTGCCACGTCCATGACCACCTGCTAAGACACCACTGAGCAGACTTGATAATTTGATGAAATCAAAAGAGGCCCTCAGTGCCCTCCCCCAAGCAGGGTCGTGTGGGTGAATGGTGGAAGGTTCTAGAAGAAGGCTGCCAATATGCGGGGGGGGGGGGGGGCAGGCGGCTTCCCTCCTCTCCACCCTTGGAGCACTACGGTTTGCTGTTCAGCCTGGATACAAGTTGGAGCCCATCTGGCCTGGGGGACGTGGCTCTACCCCGTGGATTCCTTCCATTCTCTATCTCCAGCATGGGCAGCTTCTCGGGCTCCAAATTCATGCCTGCCCTGCCCCCGAGGGTGGGACCTGATCTGGAGGCGTAGTTAAAGCAGGATGGAGGTGAGATCACCTGGGTCCAGGGACAGACAGGAGGAAGACACACAAAGGAGATGGAGCAGCGAGCGATGCGTCCACAAGCCGAGGGCGCCAGGGCCGCGGCACGGCCGGAGCTGGGCGGTGGCAGCCCTCCGTGGAGTGCCAGGGCCGCGGGCATGGCCGGAGCTGGGCAGTGGCAGCCCTCCGTGGAGCCCCGGGAGGCACTTGCCTTGCCCTCACCCTTCTGTCTTCCAGGACTGCAAGAAGTTGCCTGCAGTTCAGGGCTGCTCAGTTTGGGGTGCTGTGCTGTGGTACCCCCGGGGGAGTTGCCCACCCCCCTGTCCGGCAGCGGCGGCCACGGCACTTGGTCACCCTGTACCCAGGACGGCTCTGAGGACCCGGGAGAGGCCGGTCTGCAGGGGCGTCGCTGCCGGAGCTCCGTGAGCGGGTAGGGGGCAGGCCGGCCCGCGGTCCGCGGCCCTCCCGCAGACCTCTGTGTCTGCTCTCAGTCTCCCGATTGGTCTTCTCATCTGGGCTTTCTAAGGCACAGGCATGAATGGTTTTGCTGTTGGTAAATGGACGAACCATGTTCCAATGACTAAGTGCACCACCTGTGTGACACCAAACAGGGTGTGGAGCATTAACACACGCTGCCCATCCACCCTCACCCAGCCGGGGAGGGACAAGCTGACCTGCCCCAGGCCACTCAGGCCGGAAGTGGAAGAGCTCAGGCTCCAGCCCCAGAGCCTTCGCCAGGAGCCTAGCTTCTTGTCCATCACACGATCCTGCCTCAAAGAAGGACAAACAAGGGACAAGTGGATGAGCAGACAGGGGGATGCTGGCATCTATGGACAGATGAAGGGTGAGAGGGGTGGATGGGTAAATGGAGGGAGGAAGGAGAGGTGGATGGATAGATAAGTGGGTGGAGGGACCAACAGATGGATGAGAAGGGCTGAAAGATGGAAAGGTTAAGTTGTAGGTGGATGAACGGTGAGTGGGGGAAGGGGCAGGTAGATGGGTGGATAGATAGGTAGATGGATGAATGGATGGAGGGATGGATGGATGGACAAATGAATGGGTGGCTGGCTGGATTCATGGATAGATTGATAATGGCTGGATAGAGGCAGGGAGGAAGAGATAAAGAGAGGGAGGAATGAGTAGATGGATGAGTGGGTGGGGGGGAGGGGGGCCGGAGTGATGGGAGGACAGATGGGGGGTAGGAGGGGGGTGGGATGGGGGACAGGGACCCCCATGCATCTCCTTCCATGAGCCGAGCTTCCGGCAGAGACAAACTTCCCTGGAAAAGCAGTGTTGTTGGGTTGTGGGTCCCAAATCACTGCCTCCTCGCGTTACACGTGAGGCGCGAAGAGGCTCTCGGTTACCTGGAGATTTATGGTGCCCAAGGCAACACATTTGCATAAAACGTTTCCCTCCCGCAGCTCCGTCCGACCTGCACAGCACACTGGGATCCCAGTAGCGTTCCTCCGTTCCTCCGGAGAGAGACAATAGGCGGCCACGTTGCTGGGGCTCTGCGTCTCGATTAACAAGCGCGCCAGAATGCATCGCTGAAATCAGCCGGTGGAAACGGCACGTGCCCCCCCCCCCGCCCCCACAATCACACACACACACACACACACACACACACACACACACACACACACACACACACACACACACAGCTCTCTAGCTTTCCCCAGCCATCACGCTATCTCCTGGGTGCCAACGCGTTGCTGTAAGTGGAGAAGAGAGCCTGTGATGTCTGGGGTTCCCTGCTGGTCTCGGGGTGGCAGGGCCCTGAGGGGTTCCAGAATTCACACTCTTGGCCCCGTGTGGTGTGCTGGGAATGTCTTCATGGGGGGGGGGGAAGCTCCTGGCTCTGGCTGGACGGACAGAAGAGGAGACTAAAGGGTGCACTGCAGATTTGTCCCCAGCCATCCCGCCAGAGGGGACCTCAGTCACGGGAGGGGGTGCTACCCTCAAAAGTGTCTCCCTGTACCCCCAAAGCCCTGGGATCTTAGCTGCTCGGGAGGCTGTGATCGGAGGATGGCAGTTCAAAGCCAGCCCAGGCAGAAAAATCCACGCGACTCTTCGATTGACCAACACAAGGGCAGAAGTGGAGGTGTGACTCAGGTGGGAGAGCTCTAGGTGTGAGTGAGAAGGGAGAGCCCTGAGTCCAAGCCTCGGTACCAGCACCGAAAACAAACAATCAAATACAGCAAATAAAAGCCATCACACAGCGCCTTTCATCACCCGGCTGGGGACACGGAGGCCGGGAGGCAGCTCAGCCTGTCCTGACAGGGAAGCTGGGCTGGGGCTCGCTGCTCCCCATGAGGACACACATGGAGAACAGCAATTCAATCTTTACACCCTCGCAGCTCCCAGACTGGTCCGAAGGCTGGCGGCGGCAGCGCTGGGCTGGGCATGCAGGTTCCCAGGTGCCAGCCTGCCCCCGAGGGGGCAGACCCCAGTGCTGTGCATTTCCCCAAGCCCTCTGGGTATCTCTGAGGGAGCCTAAGGCTTGAGAACCTTTACTTGAAGGACATTTGAGCCCAGAATTTCCCTTTTTCCCCCTTGCAGTTTCTAATTGCTTACTGCAAGGGTGTAGGAAAGCAATTGATTTTTTTAATGTTTCTATTAGTTCTAATAATTTGTCAGCTGATTGTATTGGATATTCTAGGTAGGAGAGACTACTGTCCGCAGCTAATGACAGATTTGACTGGTCCTTTCCAATTCCCCTGCACCCTCTACTTCTTTCCTTTTTCTCTGCTAGTCCTTCCTGAGTGATAATGGGCTCTGTTCTGCTCTGACCAATAGCTCTCAGACACGCATTTGAAGAGGCCCAGGCAGGAACATTGTAACTACACTACAAGAGCCAGACCCCATGAGATGCAAAATTACCGCCAGCATTAGACTGGTTAGCTAAACCAAGGCCTAACTGAAGCATTGGAATACTATGCAGCCAGTAAGAAGGCTGCACAGAGCCCAATATTCTGGTATCAAATATGTCAGCTGAATGCTCTTTGCATGGGAAGGAAGGAAGGAAGGGAAGGAAGAAAGGAATGGTAAGAAAGAAAGGAAGGAGGGAGGGAAGAAGGAAGGAATGGAGGAAGAAGGAAAGAAGGGAGGGAGGGAGGAAGAAAGGAAGGAGAACCATATGTGTAATATAACGTTATACAAACCTATTTGATCACCTGTGTGATCAAACCTTCTGGAAGGTTACACAAGAAACTCCCAGAAGTTGCTTCTGAGATGGGGACTTGGGAGATGATGGCAAGAAGTTCCTCTCGTCTCTTTTCTTTTTAGAGCCTCACATGTTACTTTTTCAGAAAAGAAGTACGTTTTTCTCTGCTGCACCAGGCCCCTGTGCCGGCGGCACCCCGGGGTCCCCGAGTCTGGGGTGAAGGGCTGAGGGGAAGGTGGCTGGATACAGGGCACCAGGCCCCTGTGCCGGCGGCACCCCGGGGTCCCCGAGTCTGGCGTGAAGGGCTGAGGGGAAGGTGGCTGGATACAGGGCACTGGCTGGCGCCATCTCTCTGGTAGCGGCTCCTGCATCCAGGTGGGGTGACGGAGTAGGAGCTGGAGTGGGGCGTGGGGTGTGGGGAGTGGGGCGTGGGGTGTGGGGCGTGGGGCGTGGGGCGTGGGGCGTGGGGCGTGGGGTGTGGGGCGTGGGGCGTGGGGCGTGAGGTGTGAGGACGCGTTCCGTCTTCCTCCCTCAGCCAGCCAAGTGTTCTCTTCCCAGAACCACAGCGCAGACCCCGCCCCGCCCCAGGGAGGCGCCTGTCTAACAGTTTGTCTCCCACAGCCCAACGAAGAGCATCATCTCCGATCAGGGGCTGGTTTTATGCACACCTGCACATGTACACACACACATGCACATACGCACACGCACATACATGCACATCATTAAACATGGCTACTGTGTATCGATGCACCAAACATACACAAAACAGTAAGAATAACCACGGTGTGAAGTTACATAGCCAAGCCGGGTTGGAATGAGCACTTGCAGACAAGCTGGGCTGTTCTCTGGAACATGTCTCTTGATAGATCCACAATGAAATTCGGCCTTGAACTCGGGGCCTGGCGCTGCCCCTCAGCTCTTCAGCTCAAGGCTAGCGCTCTGCCACTTGAGCCACAGCACCACTTCTGGTTTTAGGTGGCTCCCTGGAGATTTATAGACTTTCCTGCTTCAGACTTGGGTCCTCGGCTCTCAGCCCCCCAGGAGCTGGGCGACAGGTGTGAGCGCAGGTGCGGGCTGCGAGTTGCTTTTTAAACGGTCACACACAGCTTTCTTCAAAGGGGACCTCACGCTGATGGACCCGCCCTTCCTTCAGAGCACGCACACATGCACACGTGTACGGGTACGTATGTTCACATCGCATGTTCACTGGGTGTGTGTTCCCTATGTGTGTATTTGCCGAGCGTGTGTTCACCATGAGTGTGTGTTCACTACCTTGCTCCTCTCTCCCCTGCAGTGTCGGCCTGGGAACAGGCCCTTACCTAGAACATTCTGGGGCAGAGGAGGGCAGCTTACCGGAGGAGGGAGGGCGGCAGGACACAGGAGTGGGGGGCAGGGTGGGGGGTGGCATCCCACCTGGATGTGTCCCCCCCAAAGCCGGCAGGCGGCAGGCAGCTGTGGAGAGCGGGCAGGCTCTGCCCCGAAGCCCACCCAGACTTCAGCCTAGGGAGGCCGAGGAGCCCTGGCTGGGGAGGACTGTGAGCCAAGAGCCCCAGCCTTCCTTGGTAGCCAGACCCGCTCCCTCCCTCCCCTCCCCTCCCTCTCCCCCTCCCCCTCCCCATTCCTGCTCCCTCCCCTCTCCCTTCCTCCCTTCTCCCTCCCTCCCCCTGGCATGGGCCTGACTCCCAGCTCAGTCTAGGCCTCCTCACCACAGGAGGCCTCACCTCAGGTGCAGGTCGGGAGGCCTTCCCACCAAGCGGGAGGCTGGGAAAGTGAGTCCTGAGCCAGTTTATCCAGCCGCGTCCTTAGGCAGGCGCTGACCGCAGCGCGGACTGTACCTGGCAAAGGAAGAGGTTGGGACCGGTCTGTCTGTCCATCTGTCCTGCCAAAGGACAGGGGCCTACCTTCAGGATGGGCCCAGCAGGGGACCCCAGAACCTGGGGAATTCCAGGCAGGAGGCCCCAGGCTGTGTTCTCAATCCTGCCTGAGGGAATGTGGAAGACAGGAGAGGAAGAGAGAGAGAGAGAGAGAGAGAGAGAGACCCACACACTCCCTCAAAAACCCCACATAAGTCCAGATGGCTCCTCACCAGAATCACAGTGCAAGGAACAGCGTTAGGAAAAGTCCCTCGGGCAAAAGGAAAATACCAGATGGGAATCTGGGTCTAAATGAAGGAACAAAGACATCATTACTGCTGCGTAAGTGAGTCAACAGGAAGTTCTTCTTTAATATTTCTGTTTTTAAAATTATTTACTTTCTTATTACAAAATGATGTACAGAGTGATCACAATCGCACGCGTCAGGTCACCAGCACATCTTCTGGATGGTGTCTTCCCTTCCCGCAGTCTCCTTTTAAAAATGTTTTTCTACTCTTACGGTTTGAATTGAGGGTTTTACAATACAGGTAGGAGAAAAGCGTATGTTAGCGAAAGCACGAAAGTAGAGGAAGAGCAGGGGGAATTCGTGAATCTCTAAAGTCCATAAATACATAGCGTGTGTAATGTGAACACAGGCTGCGGAAAAGACACACGTTGGAAACGCTGGAATGACTAGAGGGAAGCAAGGAAGTGGCAGAGATAAAACTCAGTCATGAAGCAATGCAGGCAAGACAAGTAAAAAGCAAAGAAAGAAGACAGAATAAACAGGAAAGAGACAGTAGGTTTGAATAACAATAATCACCTCAAATGTCTTGAATGCTCCAGTCAAAAGACAAAGACTGTCTTATTGATTAAAAGAGGGAGTTGACATGATTATTATTATTATCATCTATAAGAGACCCACTTTATATATATATATATATATATATATATATATATATATATATTATATAGCAATATATAGCATTGTGTATGCTGAGTGATCCTGGGGCTTGAACCCAGGGCCTGGGTACTGTCCCTGAACTTTTTTATTCAAGGCTAGGGCTCTACCACTTTGAATCACAGCTCTACTTCTGGTTTTCCGGCGGTTTATTGGAGATAAGGTCTCACAGACTTTCTACCTGGGCAGGCTTTGAACTGTGATCCTGAGATCTCAGCCTCCTTAATAGCTAGGATGACAGGCGTGAGCCACTGGGACACACACACATGCACACACACACACATTTTTAAGTGACATGGAAGTCCATGAGGGGTATAACTCTTCCTATAGGCGCTGGATCTGTTGGGGCTGATAGTATTTTCCAGTTCAGAACTGCAAAAGAGACCATGAAGGGAGACAGAAGGTTGCTCTGTTTTACCCCTGTCCTTACAAAAGGAGAAGGTCACTTCAGGGAGGGCATCAGGGCAGAGGCTGGGATGGAGGCTGGCGTCCATTGCAGCTGGCCACCCAGCTGCAGAGGTAGGGGACTCAGAGGTGACCTCATGCAGGAGCTCCGCCCAGGGCCCAGGGTCCTGGGAAAGTTCTCCATGGCTTCCTCCCAGAGCCAGAGTCTTCCACCAGCAGGCGCTTCCTCTGGGGCATTGGCGAAGGATGATTGACGGCGGGGAATCCTTGTTGCGCGATCAGCCGTAATTATTTTAATTCAAGCATACTCCCTTATAGGACTGACATTGTAAGTGCTGTTTTCTAGAACAAATCGCTGTCAGAGCTGTCAACCAGAGATGCTTACTCTTTTACATCATGATGATATTTAATTTCAACTCTGCGCTTTCTTTTCCTCAGCGAGCAGTGTTCAAGACCATTTCTTCCACTTCCATATGGAAAAGTTAGAGCCAAAAAAGATAAGAAGGAGGAAGAAGTCATGTGTTCACCCTGAAGAAATGATTGCCTCGAAGGTAAGAAGGGAGGAGGAAAAGGAAGAGGAGGAGGAAGAGGAGGAGGAAGGAGGAGGAGAAAAAGAAAAGGAAGGGAAGGAGAGGGTCAGGCTGGGAGAAGGAGAGAGAAAATTTAGACAAAAGAACAAAAGGAAGGAGATAGAAGAAACCAAGATTCCCCAATTCTGGGGCTGGGAAGGTGGCTCAGTGGTAGAGCGCTTGCCTTGCATGCCTGAGGCCCTGGGTTCAATTCCTCAGCACCACATAAGCAAAAAGAAGAAAGCCGGAAGTAGTGCTGTGGCTCAAGTGGTAGCTAGCCTTGAGCTGAAGAGCTGAGGGACAGCGCCCAGGCCCAGAGTTCAGGCCCCACGACCGGACCCCCCCCCCCCCAAAAAAAAAAAAACCCTTGAGCCAGGCACTGGTGGCTCTCGCTTGTAATCCTAGCTACTCAGGAGGCTGAGATCTGAGGATCACAGTTCAAGGCCAGCCCTGGCAGAAAAGTCCGTGAGACTCTTATCTCCAATAAACCACCAGAAGTCAGAAGTGGCGCTGTGGCTCAAGTGGTAGAGTGTGTGCCTAGAGCTGGAGAGCTCAGGGACAGCGTCCAGGCCCAGAGTTTGAGCCCCACCACCAGAAAATAAAAAACCCAACAACAACAACAACCCCTAAGCTTCTTTTGCCCACCAAGTACTTGGAGGAGAAAGAGCCCAAGAGCTAGCGTCAGGGTCTGGTTAATCTCCGGTCCGCTGAGTTCGGTTTGTGAGGACTGCACGGGGAGGCGATGAATAGACAGATGTCCTGCGCCCTCCGAACCCCTCAGGCCTTCCTCAGCTGCGTTTCCCCTCAAGACCAGCAGCTCCAGGCTCACGGTTCACTGGGCTGCTCTTGCTTTTTTTTAGGTAAATGTTTATTTTGAAATGGTTTAAAAGGAAGAAAAGTTGCAAGAATAGCACCAGGAATCCCCAACCGGTATGCTTTACCTGAAATCTGTCCTAAGCCTGCTTCTCTCCCTCCCTTCTTCCCTCCCTTCCTTCCTCCCTCCCTTCCTCCCTCCCTTCCTCCCTCCCTTCCTCCCTCCCTCCCATCGAAGTTTGGTGCCACGCCCCTGACTCTCCCCAAGGGTGTGCTAAATGAACCTCTGGTCTTCCTGCCGTTGTCTAGCCCCTGGTATTTCATCATAGCAATGACAAAGCCGGCAGGGTGCTCTGCCAGATGGACGTGGTGTGGCACCCCGGGGAAGGAGAGGAGTGTGATGGACAGGCCGAGTCGGACAGGTGTCAGCTCCCCGGGGAGCATCCACCGGCTCACCTGAGCCTCCTGCTGGGAGCTGGGGCTGGGATTCCTCCCTCCTGGCACCCCTCCCTCCCTTCCCCTTCAGGATGTGGAGGGGGGAAATGGCTGCCTGTGAGGTGTCCTCTTTCTGACTAACCATCCTAAGGAGCTACTGTGTGTTCCTGCGCCCTGGCAAATCATCCAATGCAATGTGGGACCCGGGGAGCCCTCCCTTTGGAGCCAAGTTGGGCGGAAGTATGGGGACCCTGGCTGTTCGGTTCCTGTGGGTGGCATCTGAAGACTTGCGTTCAGGGACCCCCTCCCATGCCAGTGCTGGGCACTTGCGAGGGGGACAGCTCCTCCCCACCCCACTCTGAAGGCACACAGGGCCGGGCGGCTGGTCCCGCGTGGTTCTGTCGTCCAGTCTGGCTGATCTCAGGCCTGACTCCCGGCTCTCTCACAGACTTTTGCTTTCAGCACTGGGCCCTGCTCTGAATCTTCAAGCTCCCTCCTGCTCGACGTGCATGCCCTGTCCTTCTTGCTTTCATTATTTTATTTAATTGCCACTTGAATATGGTCTCTTTCTTTTGCCTGGGATAACCTTGGACCAAGATCCTCCTACCTCTGCCTCCAGGGCTATCTCTTCAAACTACAATCCCCACCCCCAAGGAAATAGAAAATGGGGCTCAACATCACAATGGCCCCAGGCAGCATGGCTAGGCAGGGGCAAGGCAAGAGGCAGCCCTGACTCTGGGAGAGAGAAGAGGAGGGAAGGGAAGGGAAGAACTTCCTCCTCCATCCCTTCCTCCTTCTTAAGCTCCATGCATGCCTTCTTCACGGGGCTGAGCTCCTGAGCTACAGCCTCAGGGATGTGGCCATCCAAGGGGGGCTCCCCAGAGACGCCCCTCACTGCAGGGTCCAAGGGAGCCCTCAGCCGCAGCACCCAAATAGATCTTGTGGGAGATGTGACCGTTTGTCACCTCGATGGAGCAGGCGATACGCACCGTAGCAAACACCGTAATGACTAATTTCAAACATTTATTACAATTCTTGGGAGACTCGAAAGCTGTCCCTGCTCTTGATTTTAATAAATGCAGTCTTGAAGCAGCAGCTTATCAAAGTGACACAAATTGTGTGGTAAATAGATTACGGCACAGCTGAAACGCTGGAAAATGAGATCAGAAACGCTCCTCTCCCACGTAAGGCTCTCTGAGACCGGCTCCTCTCCCTTGTAAGGCTCTCTGAGACCCGCAGCCCCAGCCGCAGCGCCGCGTGCTGGGCCGCACGGCAGGGGGCGGAGGGGCCGCAGCCCGGGTGGCTTGAGGAAGGAGACTCAGGGCCCCGTGAGCAGGATGGCCGCTGGCTCTGAAAGAGGATCCCACACATCCACCCCAGGGGGCCACGCGGAGGCAGGCAAACACAGGAGAAAGATTATTATAAGGTTTATTAGAGGGAGCTCATGGCCTTGGTCCCCATCCAGCTAGCTGGAGGGCCTGGGGGACAGGCAGTGAGGTGGGTGGGAGCCCAGGTGGGTCTGGGTGGAGAGAGGGAGGGGCCAGCTGCAGGGCGGAACTCCAGGAATGGGAGGGGGCCCAGGTGTGGGTGAGCATAAAACAACAGGCTCACACCTGTAATCCTAGCTACCCAGGAAGCTGCGATCTGAGGACTGAGGTTTGAAGCCAGCCCAGGCAGAAAAGTCTGTGAGGCTTTTTTTTATTTCAGTTGTGAGACTTGAACTGGGGGCCTGGGTGCTGTCCCTGAGCTCTTTTTGCTCCAGGCCTAGTGCTCTTACACTTTGAGCCACCGCTGGACCTCTGGGTTTTGAGTTGTCATTGGAGATAAGAGTCTCATGGGGACTTTTCTGGCCAGATTGGCTTTGAACTGCGATCCTCAGGTCTCAGCCTGCTGAATATCGAGGATGACAGGCGTGAGTCACCAGCGCCCAGCTCTATGAGACTCTCATCTCCAGTGACCCACCAAAAAGCCAGAAATGGAGCTGTGGCTCAAGAGGTAAGGTATCAGCCTTGAGCAAATAAAGCTCAGGGACAGCACCCAAGCCCAAAGACTGAGTGACTTCTCCCTAGTTCAGAAAGTGGAGGCTCCTGGGAGGCGTCTTTCCACAGCCTCTCCATGTCCGTTCCTGTACCAGGCGGTGTACGAGGGCCACTCGGATGTGGCCCTGATGACTGGGACCGAGAGGACATGGAGCCTGGCCACCTGTCCTCAGCCTGGCCGCCGTGGGCCCAGCCTGGAGGGTGCTTCCGGCCTGCGTACTTAAACCAGGGCCTCGCTTTGCCCAGATTTCCAGGCCCTGTGTCCTCGCTCTGCTTCACTTCCTCTGAGACACAGCGACCAGGGAAAGCCCCGTGCACCCAGAAAAGGTAAGGAGCGGGGTGGGGGTGGGAGGGAGAGGGAGAAGGATGGAGGGGGGGGGCACTGCCTGCCTTAATCCCAAACCAATGGCTGGTCCAAGGCCCCCAGAGACTCAGAGGAGTTGCCACTTCTGGGGTGTGGTGTGTTGAGAACCAGTCCTATGTGTTGTCACTAAGCAGGTGACAAAGAAAATGTATCATCCTGGCAGCTTCGTGGCTGCTTTGGGGAGAGCCAGGGCTCTCTGAACTCTCCCTGTCAGGATTCCAGGAGGTGAGATGCAGCCCTGATCCTCACTGATAGCTAACTGCCAGTGTCTCACACACACACACACGCATGCACGCACGCACGCACGCACGCACGCACGCACGCACGCACGCACGCACGCACACACACACACACTTCACTGCCAATGAATATTTAGATGAAAGCACAGTGCATCTGTTTGTGTGCAGCCCCGTTTCCCGATCAGAAGCCTCCTCTCCCCACCCCCACCCCCTGCATTGACTGGTTGCAGCTTCTCAGTGACTTGCCTCCTCTGAGTTTGGGGAGGTGAACCGTTAGAGCCCAGCACCCGCCTCCCGCAGGTCACCTGCCACGCTGGATGGACGTGCAGACACTGGCAGAGAGCCAGGGGCGTGGCCTTGCTAAGAAACATCGGTTTGGTGGCTCTGGGGAGTGATTCCCGTTTTGTTTTCTTAAATAGACATTGAATTCTGCAATGAAATCATTTATTATTTAAACCCAAGTTAATACATGTTGAGTTGTGTTATTTATTATAGGCTAACTATTCATTGGGCTCTTCAAATTAGACATCAAACCTCTACCAAATTAAGTGGAAATAACTTAGTGGTGGAGAGTGACAGAAGTCGGCTCCAGAAGCTATTTTGTTGTTGGTGGTGGTGGTGTTGGTGGTGGGGCTTGAACTCCAGGCCGGGGTGCTGTCCCTCAGCTCTTTAGCTCAAGGAGAGTGCTCTACCACTTGAGCCACAGCATCACTTGCAATTTTCTGAGGGCTTTATTGGAGATAAGAGCCTCATGGACTGTCCTGTCTGGGGCTGGCTTTGAACCAGGATCCTCAGATCTCAGCATCCCGAGTAGCGAGGAGGATAGGCATGAGCCACCAGGGCAGCTGGAAGCTATTCTTTTAGTCAAAAGGGCACAAGGCCAGGCACAGGCGGGCTAGGAGAGCGGGGAGGCCGGAGGAGTTCATTCAGCACGGACCTCACAGCTCTGAGCTGGGCTTTAGGCCAGGCCTCTGTTGCTAAGTTCCAGCCCACTGCTGGGAACACACCACGCGTGTCTGCTCTGTGATCCTCGAAGGTCAGAAGGCCTTCTGCAGCGAGGCTGGAAGGCAGCTGGACAGAGATGGGGTGAACACAGGAGCCCTGCAGAGGGAACCCGGGGTGCCCAGAGGAGAGCAGGGGGTTGAATGCCAGGGGAAGGGGAAAGGCAGGTGGGGGACAGGTAGCGACACAGCTCAGACCTGCTGCACTGGTTGAGGAGCTGGACACCCTCCCAGCCCCCACAGAGCCCCTTCTCCCCATGCCTGTCTTGGGCTGAACACTTAGGCCCTCCCCCCCCAAAAAGAGATGCTACATCCATAGCCCCTAACCTAAGCTTGGGACCCTGTGTGGGCAAGGCCCCTCTGCCCATGTAAAGATGAAGGATCCCAGCTCCATCATCTGGGATGACCTGAATAGACTCTGAATCCGTGACAAGTCCTTAGACGATCTAGAAGGGGATCGAGATGGAGAGGAGGCTCTAGAAGGGGATCGAGATGGAGAGGAGGCGGCGGTGGGTGGAGAGGGAGGCGGAGGCGGAAGGTGGCAGCCGTCCCGCAGGAGAGCCCGGCCCATGGCATCAGATAGCCTGGTCTCCAGAGCGGAAACCAAGAGCCACATTCCCTGGGTGCATCTCCAGCGCCCATGGCTCTGGCTCCACAGGGGCTCCCGGTTGGGCTGAGGGTCTTGCACCTCCTTTGGGGGGATGGCTCCCCCACTCCGGCCAGGCCATGTCTCCCCTTCTGCCCTCTCCTCCTCCGGCATCCTGGTCTCGGCTGGCCTCTGTCTCCCGACTCCCCACCCCATCATGCCACTCGCCCTCTGCCTTCCAGAGCAAGCGCAAAGCGGACCTCCTGTGGCCAGGGGCACGTGTCCACACCCCCACGAGCCGCCCGTGTGCCCCGCGCCTGCCCCCTCTGAATGCCAGGCCCCCCTCCCCGGCCCGGAGGAGGCACGCATGAAGAGGCACACGAGGTCTTCGTGTATACCCCGCTGCAGTAACAGGAATCCGTCAGCCGGGAGATTCACTGTCAATGGAGGCTGAGGGGAGGGCTTGGCTGGGGCCTCTGCTCTGTGGCTGAGGAGCAACGCTTCTTTTCTTCCTCAGGATCCTACTGATGCCGTAAGAAACCAGCTCCCCCCCAAGACCTTAATCCAGTCATGGCAGGCTGAGGACCCAGGTCCCTCTTACAGGCCCTCCCCGCAGGACAGTCACAGTGGCTACTCAAATGTCCGCGTGGGCCGAGCGCTGGAGGCTCACGCCTATAGTCCTAGCTATTCAGGAGGCTGAGATCTGAGGATTGCAGTTTGAATTCAGACTGGGCAAAAGAGTCCATTAGACTCTTATTCCAATTAACCCTCAAAAGGCTAGAAGCAGAGGTGTGGCTCAAGTGGTAGAGCGCCCTGAGTTTAAGCTCCAGAACTGGTGTGCTTGGGTGTGCGTGTGCACACCCATGCACACACACTTTGGAGGGAGCATGCAGACCACAGTGCCATTTATAAGCTCAAATACGAGTTCACAGCCGCTACCTTCATCACCAAGAAAGGCTCATGAGCTTCCACAGTCTGAGATCCAGAACATTCCCTGCCATTCCCCACCAAACCAAGCACTATAATTCTCACTGCTATGCCAGGAGACACCAGGAGACTTGGAGATACCACAGTGACCTCTGACCCCTTTTTCCTTCCCACTTCCTCTCTTCTTCCTCCTCCTTCTCCTCTACTTCCTTACTTCTTCATGGAAATCCCTCAGCTTCTTTCCCACCCACTCAAGGCTGCGTTTGGAGCCAGGCCCAGGCAGTCTTAGGTAGATGCTGGTGGACTGATGAAGGACTGGGAGGCTGACACGGGCTGGTTGCCATGGCAACCGGCTCCGCTGAGCAGTGAGGGGTATCCAGGACTCTGAGACCCACTGCTGGGCACCGGAGGGAGGAGGCTGTTGACAATGATTACCTGTGAACTTCTCCTTAGGGAGCCCCCAAAGACAGGGCTACCTTACCAGGCAGCCTACCTGTGAATCTGGCTCGACCCCAGGAGAGACTGGAACTGATCACCAGCGGGAGGAAAGGTTGGAAATAGCCCAAGTCCCACAGGAGGCAAGAGGGGCTCGGAGGGGAGGGGACAGGCTGGGTCACCCCATGAGGAGGGAGAAAGTCTCTGCCCTGGCACCGGTGCCCCACTGCTCTGCACCCACACCCGACTCAGGGAGAGGAGCAGCCTGGAATGGCTCCTGCCTCCCGTCCCCCCAGGCCACCGCCCGGCCTTTCTCTGCATTACCTGGGGGCACCTGTGCTCTGTTGGGTGCGGCTGGCACGCTTTGTGGGCAACAGGAGGGGTACTGTGGTTATTTCCAGGTGGTCCCCGCCCTGCCCCTGCCACGTACACACCGCACACACCCCTGTCATCCCTGCTCTCCTGCCTTCCCTTCTTGCGGTGCTGTGATAAGGAGTGTGGATTGTGGCTGGCCCTCCCAGACGGGGCCTAGGCCATGGGGGAGCAGGGGGAGGGATTGAAGACCCCCTCACTCCGCCTGCCCAGCCATGGCTCAGGGATACCCCAGCCCCTCAGGCTCCGAAGGAACTGTCCCGTCCTGGCATTCCCCAGCAGCCCGCCCACCCTCCCTCCTACCTCAAGGCTGGCCTACGGCTTCCGCAGGCCTCCCTCCCGCCTCCCGGATGAGTGCGATGTGAACTCTTCAGAGGTCATCCTCCGGTGTCTCCTCCATTCCTGGTCACATGGCCAGCCCTGGGCTGGACACGGGCGAGCAGACCGCGCCAGCGTGCCCAGGACAAGGCAGTGGGTGGGATCTTTGCATTCGTTAAAGACCTAGGGAAGAGATCATTCCAGATGCCCAAGTAGCCCCCAAATCTCATGATGGCAGCCTTGGGGAGGGCAAAAGGCAGAGGGCAAAGCTTCTGTGGTGAAAGCAGCCTAGAACCAGACAGCCAGTCCACTCCAAGAGACGCCGCTGGCTGGCGAGAGGGGCTCTGGCAACCCTGAGCCATAGAAAGGATTTTATAAAAGATACAAGAGATCCCTTCTATCCAGGGAGGTAGAGAGTCTTCCAACTGGAAGATGACAGCTGATTCAGACATCCAACCAATAACCAGGCCGCAGATGTGTAAATCCTAATACAGCACAAGCGATATGAACGCACAAAACAATGCGACTCATCTACAAGTAATCCCTCAATAAAGGACTAGCGCACACGAAGCAGATGAACCTCCCAACAATAAGCTCAAAAGAAACATGATAAGAATGATCAATAAAATGCAAGAGTATATGTAGAAGCACCAGGACGCATTCAAAGAGAATGCACATAAACAGCCAAAGAACCCACAGAGAATTAAACGAAGCACCTGAATGAAATAAGAAACACAATACAGGATATGATAAAAAGAGAATCCAATAAAGGTAGAGCAACACTGGGAGAGAAAGAATCAGATTGAAATTGTGGAAATGAAAAGCTCAATAACCCAAGGAAAAAGCTCAGTTGAAAGACTTACCAACAGAATGGAATGAGATTCAAATAGAGAGCTGGGCACCAGTGGCTCAGGCCTGCAATCCCAGCTACTCAGGAGGCTGAGATCTGAGGATCATGGTTTGAAGCTGTCTGGTCAGAAAAGTCCATGAGAGTCTTATCTCCAATTAAGCACAAAAAAAGTCAGAAGTTGAGCTGTGACTCAGGTGGTAGTCTTGAGCAAAAAAGGCTCAGGAACAACACTCAGGACCCAAGTTTAAGCTCCAGGACTAGAAAAAAATGTGTCAGGGATCAAAGAGATAGTAGAGGAATTAGATCAATTAAAGGCAAACAAAACAAAAAACTATGAAGAAAATACAAATGGAACATGTAAGAAGATCTTTGGGACACCATCAAAAGACCAGACCTACAAACCATGAGTATAGAAGAAGGAGCACAGATAGGAACTAAAGGTATAGGTACAACAACATAATAGCAGCCATGTGTCTCTAATCTTGAGAAAAAGAGGTACAAGGGTACCAAGGTACCAGGTACAAGGGGCTTCCAAAACACCCAACAGGCTAGATCAGAAAAGAAAAGCCCCTAGACATATGATAGTTAAAACACCAAACACACAGAGCAAAGAAAGAATATTGAAAGAGGGACTGGTGAGGGAATCTAAGGAGCAGGAGGCAGGAAAAGAGGGTTCTTGGGGTGAAGAGAATCAAAGTGTGTGTGTAGATAGATAGGAATATATATATGTGTGAATGTGTGTGTAGATAGATATGAATGTGTGTGTGTGTGTGTGTGTGTGTGTGTGTGTGTGTAGTGCCAGTCTGGAATGAAATAGCTAAGGAACAATGCCTAAGCCCTGAGTTCAAGCCCTAGTACTGGCACACATGTATGAGTGTGTGCACACACACACACACACAGAATTATTATACAATCGGTTCGTGAAGAAGAGTCGACACAAAGCAGGAAGCCTCTCAGAGTAAGACATACCACATGGAACTTACTTTGGTTTTAACTGGGTTATCAGACGTACAGGTCCAGAGCAATGACTACGCACACATGGGTCTAGGCAGGTGTACTCCGGGCATCTGCACCAAGACTTGAAGATCGACCCATTAGGAAGGCCGCTAGTTGACAGCTGCCAACAATGAATCTCGCTGCAAGAAGAAACAGAGTCAGAGTCACAGGGCTCTGTGCTTGTTTTGCTCTAAGACAGCTTTAGCCGGACGCACAGGGCCGGCCTTTACCAGGTCTGCATACGCACAAAGCAGGGAGGGGTGCTTTAAAGGAATGCAGGTGAAGCTGGGTGCTGGTGGCTCACGCCTGTAATCCTAGCTACTCACGAGGCTGAGATCTGAGGATCGTGGTTCAAAGCCAGCCCAGGCAGGAGAGACCGTGAGACTCCTATCTCCAATAAACCACCAGAAAACCGGAAGTGGTGCTGTAGCTCAAGTGGTAGAGCGCTCGCCTTGAACTGAAGAGCTGAGGGACAGCGCCCAGGCCCAGAGTTCAAGCCCCATGACCGACAAAAAAAAAAAAAAGGAATGCGGGTGGAGGCAAGGATCAACATTAGCAAACAAGAGGCCGCAGGGTGCTAAAAGTAGATGGCTGGAATCTCTTTGTGCCTCATGGCGAGGTGCCGAGGTGCGGAAGCCTGAGCTAGGGGAAGGGGGCTGTGTGAGAGTTCTCACACCACCTACAGGCACAGATTCACAGGGAGAGCAGCTCAGGGGAAAGGCATGCCACCAGCCAGCGCACATCTGGGACTAAAGCGCAGGAGACACAGGAGGCTGTTCTGGGAGAGGCAGCCTTGAGGGGAGTGGGAACCCCCAGGCAAGGAGAGGGTCTGTGTGGAGGAGCCCCGGTGGGGAGGCCAGGCCAGCGAGCATGGGGGAGGGTGGACGGGGGACTCCTTATGGCCATGGGGGGCTCTGATGGCACTATGGCGGGGGGGAAGCAAATGGCCCTTGTTAACCCAGAGTGACCGTGGATGCCTGGCCTCCTAGGGAGGTGGTAGAGATAAATCCTGTCCAAGGAAAAATGAATCTCGCCTGCCACAGAGACGCAGAGAGGCTTGACCACCACTGGCTGCTGGCCAGTCCTGACGCAGAGGCCACGGTAATGGGCGTCAGGGATGGGCTCTGGGGTGAGGGGAGCCTAGGGGTCCCCAGGAAGCATGGATGGGTGTGAACTGGAGGAGAAGCAGGCAGGGCCAGAACGGGGGAGCGGAGGCTGCGCAGGAAGATCACTTGGGCACAAGGGAGGGGCTCAGGCCGTGGAGCGGGTCAGACAGGAGGGGCACTGCCAGCAGGGGGCCCGGGCGGGGCGTAGGAGCGGCCCTGGTGTGGGGGCTTGCTGGGCTGTCGCTGGGCAGTGAGGCCCTCCTCACCGCCAGCCCCATCTCTGCCCCAGTGTGGGGACAATGAGGGGACAACGGGAAAGCTAAGAGTCCCTCCGCCAGGGCAGAGCCAAGAGGAAGCAGAAGTCCCCCCCACCTCACTGCGCCCCAGACCCCAGGAAGCTGGGGAGGACTTGGGGTCCACCTCCTGTAGGGGGATTCCGGTGAATGTTTCAAAGCGCAGATGACAAGGTTTCTCCTGAAGGGGGCGCTGTTCTCTCTCAAGGACTAGGGTGGGGATGGGACCCTGACAGCCAGCAGAGGGCTCTGAGGATGGCTGGTCCTGCGGGCCACCTGTGGGGATGCCACGGAGCCTCTACACCACCCAAAGAACCAAAGACCCGTTCAGCTGGCTGGAGTTAAAGGAGCTTCACGACGACCAAGTCCAGAATGTTCTACACCTCGGAACCCATGTGTACAACCACGTCCTCAGGAGCGGCTCCATCTCAGCTCCGGTTTCCCCATGTTGGTTCACACAGGCAGATTCCAGCCGCCCTGCCTGCGAGGCTTTCTCCAAGACCGGGAGCCTGGAACCCGCCCCCCCCCCCCCCCCCTGCTGGCCAGGTCTGCCCCGCACCATCTCTGGAGCAGGGAGGGGTGTGTGAGAGCAGATGTTGGCCACACGGATATGGAACTTGAGCCGGAAAACAAAACCACAAGTTCCTGTCGAAGAGCTACAGTTCTGTCACTTTCTGATGTGTGCTTTCTGCACAAGAACCAGAGATAGAAGCACAACCAAAACTGGTCACCCCGTGGCTGGTTGGACTTTAGAAGTGTGCGACTCACACTTGTCCTCCCAGCTACTCCAGAGGTTGTGATCTGAGGATGACGGTTCAAAGCCAGCCCCAGCAGAAAAGTCCACGAGACTCATTTCCAGTTAACCAGCAAAAAGCTGGAAGTAGAGTGCTAGCCTTGAGAGAAAAACATAAGCAAGAGTGTGAGATCCTGAGTTCAAGTCCCAGTCCTAATGCATGTGCACAGACATGTGCAGGCATGTGTGTGCGTGCGTGTGTGTGTGTGCACGTGCACACACACACACACACACAATAGAGCACGAGATTTCCTGCACTCTCCTTCTAATTACATTCTGATCAGACCTGATATTCGAGTTAGTCTGGGTCCCTTGATGTCTCATCCGCTACCAGGAAGGAGCAATGCCTGGAGCATGCTGAGTGGTGAGGGGTGAGGGGTGAGGGGTGAAGGGGTGAGAGGTGAAGGGGTGAGGGGTGAAGGGTGGACTCGCGTGTATTCAACGCCACCCTTCAAAACAATTCCATGAAGAGACCAGAACTAGGGCTGGGAAGGTGGCTCAGTAGTAGAGCGCTTGCCTTGCATGCCTGAGGCCCTGGGTTTGATTCTTCAGCACCACATAAGCAAAAGGGAAAAAGCCGGAAGTGGTACTGTGGCTCAAGTGGTAGAGCGCTAGCCTTGAGCTGAAGAGCTGAGGGACAGCGCCCAGGCCCAGAGTTCAGGCCCCACGACTGACAAGAGAGAGAGAAAGGGAGAGGGAGAGAGGGAGGGGGGAGCAAGAGAGAGAGGGAGAGGGAAAGAGGGAGAGAGGGAAAGAGGGAGAGAGGGGCCAGAATCCCTGGAGTGTTTGGGGCTAAATGCCGTTTTGAAGTTCTTGGGAAAGGTTTGTATTTCTTTAGAAAAGGTGAAAGGTCTTGGGCAGAGGAGAGCCTTATGAATGTTTCAGAGTCTCTCTCTCTCTCTCTCTCTCTCTCTCTCTCTCTCTCTCTCTCTCTCTCTCTCTCTCTCTCTCTCTCTCTCTCTCACTTAGGGGAAGCAAACTTTTACAAATGGTTGACAGAAGCAAATGGATTGCATTTTGGCCCAGTCCATGCCCAAGCAGAGACTCAGCCTGTTCAAAGACTGAGCTGCTGCCTGGAGACCTGATTTAACATCCTAAAGCTCCTGAACCAATGCTACTCCATTTTGAGTTTCTTCCCTGACACCTCCCACCAGACTAAACTGAGCTCCAGGCAGAGTCCATGCCTGAGCTCCCCCCTCTCCGTGGTGAGTTCTCCACCGCCCTGGACTGCCCTGCCACAGGACCGAGGCCCCCACACGGCTGGACAGGCAGCCAGCCTGAAGCCAGCCTCCTCAGTCCACCGGTGCACCAGGAGCTTCCGCTACCCACTCTGTCCTTTTAATTCTGGCACTCTGTGACAGATTTGACAGGGAGGCCTCAGGGGAAGCCTGTGATTAAAAGAAGAAGGAGAAGAAGAAAAGTTGTGAAGATTTCATTATAACTGTGAGACCTTGCACTCTGCATAGCAGTTGGCACTCAAGTGTTCCCATTTGCAAGGTTCTCCTGGCCATCTCTGCAGGGTACAGGGTCAGCCAGCTGGGGGGGGGGGGGGGGGTTGTGTGCTGGTGTGTGTGTGTGTGTGTGTGTGTGTGCGCGTGCGTGCGTGCGTGTGTGCACACATGTTTGCAACAATCACCAACCTCCAGAGAGGGGGTGGAGAGAACTCCCCACTTGCACAAAGGAAGCTGCTGCCATACGGCAGGGCCTTGGCCATCTTCTGCTCTTGGGGTCACCCCTCCCCAGTCCTTGGCCTGCCTTGCTGGTCTGTGCTAGCAGGCGTCCATGGTGAAGTCAGCGCCTTCCCCCCACCGGGCGGGCCGTGCTTCCCGGCACCTCTAGGAAGAGGTGGGGCAGGGCAGGAGACGGAGCTCTGCCGCTCACACCTGCCAACAGCCCAATACAAATGGGACACGCGGCGTTGCAGCGAGTGGCCCTGGTTGTGACACACACACAAATCTCTTCCCGCACTGGTCCGCCTCGCCAGCCCCCCCCCCCCCCCACGCCTCTCCTCTCCCGGTGGCGGGAGCTGATTTATATCCTTGATAGAAAGCTTCCGTCCTGAGCTGCCTTTCCCCTGTGCCGGAGCAATGGATGCTGGGATGTGGAAGGCCTGTCGGTCAGAGATCCGGTGGCCTGGAGAACTTGGACCTCGTGGCTGGCTCACCTGTGAGGTCAGCACTAACCCCAGGTAGCGAGTGTCACCGTGGCAGGACAGAGGTCACCACGGACAATCTCTGGGTTATTCCATTAATAAGAAAGACCTAGGAGCAAGGGTGTTTAATAAGGGGCATTTAATAAGCCAAGGGTGGAGATGAACGAGGCTCCTACCGGCTAGATAGCAGCGCACTGAGACCCCCGCCCCATGCTCCTCCTAGAAGCGGGCTGGGGACACAGATGGCCCGGCCCTGGTACAGTACCTGAGATGGCGTCAGAGGCCAGGGGAGGCTGTGGATGATGAGATCAGACAGGAGACAAAGGAGGCCTGGGAGGAAGGCTCGGCCTCCACAAGGCACCCTAGGAACGGTGTAGACACTTGCTCACCTGAGGTCTTAAAGCCCCAGAAACCCAGATCAGAACAAGTCTGAAGTCCAACGTGTCTCCATTTAACAGACGGGAAAACTGAGGCATGCGGATATTGCAGACAGGAGGGCCCGTAGGCTGGACACTGATCCTCCGGTCTTCAGATGGACTGGACCACTCAGGAAGATGCCCCCCTTCTCTCCATGCTGGGGGGCCACCCCAGTAAGAGAGGTGTTCAAACACGGGGGTCATGTCCAGGACCCAAGGCCTGACTCCTCCCTCAGTGGCACTAGGCAGCCACCTTCGGGGGCCTGAAATCCCCACTGCTGTCTAAATCACCCCAGGAGCGGCCACCTTCTGGAAAGGAGACTGGGGAACCAGAAACCCCAAATTAAAGACGGGGCCACAAAGGTGTCCACCTTCTCCAAAGCCCAGAAATGGCATCAGAACCAGGCAGCTTCCCAGAGCTCAGGGAGAAGCTTCCAGAACCAGAGCTTGGGGAGCCTTCTTTGGTGGTAAGCTGAGCCCCACCTGTGCTGGCTCCTCGGGCTTGTTCTCAGCTCGGAGCCCTTAGCTTCTTTTCGGGTGGGAAGCCACTTAAAAAGCTTTCTGGATTTCCAATTGCTCTGACCGGACAACATTCTTAGGAGTTAAGCAATGAATCCAAACACACATGGATTCAATTTCCTCCAAACTGAAATGGCTTCAAGCCCAAGGGAGACAAACACTTGGGCAGGGGGAGGGGGAGCCCCTCCTGGACTGTGGGAAATCCCCCCCTGCAGAGCAGAGCCCCCTTCTCAGCCAAGGCGGGGGAGGGGGGTCCCCCTCCCCCACGCCCCCCAGGAGGGGGACACTAGCAGAGCTGCAGGCTCTCTCGCTCTCTCCGTGCAGAGGGCTCTTCCGCTTTCCCGGAGGCAGAGGCAGAGGTTTGCTGCAGAGCAAATGCTTTCCAGCCCCTGCAGAGTTTTAAAACTTGGCCTCAACTTGGGAGCCCAGAGCCTTCAGAGTCACGCCGAGGCCTTCCAATGACCTCCCCAAACAGAGGAAATGAAAGACAGGCCAGGGCTTACATGCAGCTCCCCGGTCAGATGGGATGGCAGCCGCTCGGCGTCCCGAGGAAGGGAAAAGAACCGAGAGCCGCCTGCCCCTGCTAGGGAACCGAACCTTAGCTCCCAGTGGAAAGAGGCGGGTGGGGAGGACACGCTGAAGGAAGCTGCAGTAGTTTAGGAAGTTCAATGCATCTGGAGAATTAGATTTAAATATATATACATATGTATGTATATATATATATATATATATACAAAACAAAACAATGTGCAATGCCACACAGCTTACTGTATACATTGTAAGAAACAAAATGCTACAACCCTTGCTGTACACATTGTAACACACAAGATGCAGCAATAACTGCTACAATCCTTTATAGCCAACAGGAAATACTACAGCACTTGCTGTAAACATTGTAACAAACATGATGTGCTTGGATACTCAGCAGCATACAATGTAGCAAACATGAAATGCCACAGTACTTACTAGCAATACCTTGTGACAGTTATGGAGCTTGTTAGTATAACATCTGATTTATTAGTAAACACTAACACATAGTTTTATATGGCAAAAGTAGGTGTGCTTATTATTTTTCAGCGAGCATCATCTCTACAACTTTTATTTCCTCTTTTCAGAATGAAAAACACGTACATACCGCAGGGCCCCATCCTATGCCGTCCCCGAAGAATTCACTGTAGGGGGAAAAAAAAGACCATCCCATCCTATCGTTGACCAATCGTTTGCTTGTGCCTGTTTGCTGAGATTTATTCTCTCATTAATCACTGCCCTCTCTTCATTCATGTTAAGTATAAAATTGATTAGGAAAGATCCCCATCGTGGTTTTAAAAAAAATAATTAGCTGCTACATCATGTTGCCCACAGTGGGACAGAAAGGAGTGATTAAATTAGGAATATTAAAACCCCATTAATCTGCACTCAACTTAAGCGCTGCGTGTTCATCTCGCGGTGGCGCTTATTATTTCTGACACTGAAAGATCTTCGAATTACCAGCTGCAACAAGGTCACCCGTTGAAATATGTCAGGTCGGCCATTAGTCAGCGTAGAACAGGCGATCAGAACAGAGGGCTGCCCGTGTGTCAGGGAGACCATCCCTCGGGAATCTCGTTCCAGAAGCAGCCGCCACACCTAGCGGGGTCGTCACAGCTCGGATCCACGCCCTCTCTGTCACCGCCCTGTGTCTGTCACCTGTGGTGTCAGGCATCTTGGCTTTATTCTCTGGGTAGGCTTTCTCTGCTGCAGCTCCAGCAGGGCCTCCTCCTTCCCCTTTTCTTCTCCTCTCCCCTCCTCCCGCTCATCTGCAGGGTCTCCAATCCATCCCCTCTCTCCTGCACGTGATTCGTTCGGACAGGCTGGTGTCAGCTGTGGATACTGGCATGTGCCCAGCCCTCTTTGAGCTCCTTCCGCTTGGTATCTCCCATGGTCCATCAACACCCTGGCGAGGTGGCCAGCTCTGGTATCATTTGAGGGGTGAGAGAGTCTATTGAAGTCTAGGTCCAGAACCTCTGCTAAGGTCACACACCTGGAGAGTGGAAGAACGCATACTCAGCCCCCCACATGTTAGTCCCGAAGGGGCTGCCCACCCCCTCCCTCGCTCTGATGCTTCTGACGCTGGCTTGGCCCTGGAGTCCACAAGGCTGCCTTTGAGAGGATGGATGCTGAGGGCAAAGGTAAGCAGATGCCTGGTAGAGCATCCCACGTGGCTGCATGGTTCACACATCTAGTTGGCAGCAGTGTTAAGCCACCTGCTCCTTCCCTGTCGGCTGAGGAGGGTCAGCATCTCCTCAGAGCTGGCCCTGCCCCCTGCCGCTGTCACCAGCAGCCAAAACTTATCATTCTCATCTTTTTCTTTAGACTAAAAATTTAGGAGCAGGGGGCATGGCTCAGTGGTAGAGTCCTTTCCCTGGCCTATACAAGGCCCCACATGTGAGCCTTAGCATCACCCTCCCCCACAAAGTGTATACTTAGCTTATCTCTGCCTCTAGTCAAGGAGGTGTCTCCCATAGGTAAGGAACAGCATTGAAGAGAGAACGTGGGTCTCGTTGAGGACAAGATATCGAGTCCACACTGGTGAGAGACAGGACTCCTGTCAGGCCTGAGCACTGTGGTGGGGCAAGGGCAGGGCTCACGCATGCTCTCCACAGCTCCTTCCTGAAGGAATGAAGCCAGAGAGCAGAAGCTGGAGGCTGAGTTTCGTTCAGAAAGGAGAGGGAGAGGGCTGGGAAGTTGGCTCAGTGGTAGAGCACTTGCCTTGCATGCCTGAGGCCCTGGGTTCGATTCCTCAGCACCACATAAGCAAAAAGAAAAAAGCTGGAAGTGGCACTGTGGCTCAAGTGGTAGGGCACTAGCCTTGAGCTGAAGAGCTGAGGGACAGTGCTCAGGCCCAGAGTTCAGGCCTCACAACCGGACCAAAAATAAAAAAATAAAAAATAAAAAGAAAGGAGAGGGAGAGATTCAAGCCTAAGGGTGCAGAGCAAGAGGAACAGGGCCTGGGAATCAAGCCATGGCCACAGGGCTTCAAGATGTAGGCCCTACAAGGCTTCAGCTGACCTTCAAACCGTCCCTCAGCTGCCAAGCTGGGCTGCTCACCACCCTCCCATGCTAGAAGCTTCTGTCTTTGTTGCCATGAGCACGGTCTGGTCTCCCCGGGGACTCTGCCTTTTGTAGGTGACTTGCATTAACCCTTCCCGAGATGAATTCTGTCCAGCTTGGACAGAAACCAGGCTTCCCAGTTCTTGTGCTGTGCAGTCGCGGGGGCAGGCCCGTGCCTCTCATGCCTCTGACTTCTCACCCACAGCTCCTGGTGGGTCCCAGTCGCGGGTCCTGTTTCCCCTGGGGCATGGCCCCCTTGGCTCACCGGGAGCCTGGATGTGCAGGTGCGCAGTGAAATCAAGGTGGGCTGGAGACCCCCGTGCCCCTCTAATGTCTCTTGCCCTCCTGGGCAGCTGGCTTGGCAACTGGCTTCTGGGGAAAATGGGCCTGAGGTCCTCCAGGGCAGGAGCATCCCGGCCCCACAGAAGGGCCTTTCTTCCTAAGCGACACCTGCAAGAGCCTCCGCTGCTTCCCGGCACACAGAGCGATGTTTCCCAGATGTGTCCTTGAGGGACAGGCCGGGAGAGGTGCACTCACACCGGTGCCACAGCTGGTCCACAACCACAGTCACCTGCCCACCGCACCCCACCCCAAGCAGGCCCGGGCCCTGAGCCAAGCAGGCCGGCCGGCCTGGGGCCCATCGCCCCTTCCTCAGTGATGGGAGGGAGCTTCCTCCATCCCTCCCCGCCTCCCCCAGCACACTCAGGCGCAGCTTTGTCTGTGTCTGGGCCGTGGCCCTGGCCCGCAAGGGCTCAGCTGGATTCCTCAAACACTGAAGATGAAACCCTGTGAAACCAGCACACACACTCCTACTTCATCACAGAAGCTATTCACAGAGGCCGGGGCCCGACCCTCAGGCCTCCCAGGAACTACCAAGGAATCGTCACAGCCGGAGCATGCGACATGCTGAGCGAGATGCGCAGTTCCCATCGCGGTGCAGAGCACGGGCGCGCCAGCGTTAGCGCGAGCTCTCCAGGAGGAAGCCTCGGACTCCCTTCGCAGCTGGCATTCGCCATGCGTGGTAGTGCACACTCGGAGTTCCAGCACTAGGAAGACTGAGGTGGTAGGATCGGAAGTTCCTGGTCAGCCCCTTGATTACATAGCAAGATGCTCTTCTCTTCCCCCCTCCCCTGAAAAAAGGAAACAAAGGATTAAGGTGGAGAGAAAGAAAGAGAGAGAGAGAGATACACACTAGCATTGCTCATTCTGGGGTTCAGGCTTCAAGAAGGGGGAGAGATGGATGCTTGAGCATTTTATTTCATTTTATTCTAAGTCATTGTACAAAAGGGTTTCAATTCAGCATGTCCGTTTGTGAGTCCCACGCGTCCTGACCAGTGTCGCCCTTCATCATCCTCCCTCACCCCCTCAACCCACCATCCCCTCCAGTGCTCTCGTTCCATTTGAGCATCTTAAATGGTCTGTTGGTCATTAAATTCATTAGCATAAAATATTCTAGGGAAAAAGTATTGGATTGTGACTTCCGGACATTGAAAGAGAAACAAGTTGCATTTAAAAGTTCTCCATAGCCAGGCATCCATGGCTCACGCCTGTCATCCTAGCAACTCAGAAGGCTGAGATCTGAGGATCGAGGTTCAAAGCCAGCCTGGGCAGGAAAGTCTGTGAGACTCTTATCTCCAATAAACTACCAGAAAACTGGAAGTGGCGCTGTGGCTCAAGTAGTAGAGCGCTCGCCTTGAGCTGAAGAGCTGAGGGACAGCGCCCAGGCCCAGAGTTCAGGCCCCACAACTGACAAAAAAAGGAAAAGGAAAAGGAAAGGGAAGGGAAGGGAAGGGAAGGGGAGGGGAGGGAAGGAGAGGAAAGGCTCTTCATGATGGGACCAGCCCCTGGACAAAGCCTGGTGAAGAGGAGAGGGCACCCGTCACCCCTCCCCCCTCCCCAGCCCAGGCCCTGGAGCTCAGTCCTGGCTCTGACCACAGCATGCGCAGGAAAGGGGAGGCCAGGGTGAGACCCGACAAGGGAGCCCCTCCTTCTGCCTGAGGCACAGCACCAGCCAAAGGCAGCAAGGAAATAACACCGGTTTGCAGCTAGCTCTTGACTGTGACCAGGGTTGAGAAGTCAATGGGTCCATTTTCTCAGCAAAAGGGTGATAGGCTAAGAGCCTGGGAGCGCCCTCATCTCCCGCCGAGCAAGCCCAGCAGAGATGCCCCAGCCAGCGGGGGCTGTGGGAAGAGGAAGGCAGAGACCATAGGGACTGCCTGCTGCAGGACCTTAAAGAAGAGTCACCCGGCCTGGAAAATGCCTGGTAGGGGAAGGGCAGTGCGTGCTGAGCACGAAGGCCTGTCTCTACCCAAGGTTCCAGCTGGGTCCCCTCCCAGAGCAACCTCAGACAAGCCCCGCGGCTGGGTGCCCTCAGCCCCCACTCTGGTTGGCTTGGGCCTCGGATCTCACAACTGTGAAACGGGGCGATGATTCTTCTTCCTGAAGGTTACTGTGAGAAGTGGATTTGGTCTACAGCAGGTGCTCAATAAATGCTCATTGAGCCTGGATCTCACCTTGCTTGTATTCTTCACATGCCTGGGGGTTTTCAATTCTGTTAAATTTAAATGTGTGCTGGCATACTTTGTGAAGATTAAGGTCCCTTTAGGAATAAGAAAAGAGATTGATGGGGAAAATTGGCCTCGAAGAAGGGTGGGTCAGTGGTGAAGCACTTCCTTCACCGACACAGGGCCCTGGTTTCCATCCTCGGCATTGTGAAGTCGATCTCGCAGCACAGAGGAGGGTTTGGGGAGGCCAAACAGCGGTCCCACCGATGTGGTTGCATTAGGGCCCTTGAGAGGGGATTATCCCAGATCATCTGCGTGGACACCAAACGCCTTTCCCAGTGTCCTTGTAAGACAAATGTCCAGGGAACTATGAAGCAGCCAGGAGAAGGCCACCAACTGTGGCCACAGAGACTGGAATGAGGTGTGTCAGGACCACGGAAGCTGAGAAAGCCTGGAAGGCTCTCGCCCTTTCCCAGAATTCTGGTCAACACCCTGATTTCAGTTGTTAATTTTGGGGTGTCTATCAGCTGTACAATAGGGTTTTGTTGTGAGATTTCCACTCAGCAGCACACAAGGTATTTAGAAGGCTCAAGGCACCTGTCTAGGAAAGGTTAACTTTCCTCCATCTATGCTTCTCTAAATGCTCAGTACCTCACACCACCCAAATCATGTTGCTGTTATAAAATTGCAGTGTTTTCACCTAAAGGGAGAGAGAAACACACACAGAGACAGAGAGACAGAGACAGTCTGGGGTGATCACACTAATTACAGAGTCTTTCTGGCATGAGAGGGTGTTTATTTCTTGTAGCTTTTGTTGGCAGGCTTTTGATTCGATGTCAAGCATCTCTAAGTAGAGTATATCACTCACTGGGGGAAAGGTATCTTAATTTGAAAAAAAGTGAACTGTGTATACTCTATATACAATGTTTAATTTTACCATCTTAATAACTCTCCTATAATTGCGTCTTACGTTTTGGAACTAATACAGTTGAGATTCCCAAACACCAGGTCTCTTCCTAGGTTCTATGTGCTTGAATATCTTGCAGGTACTTTTTTTTTTTTGGCAGTACTGAGAGTTGAACTCAGGGCCTTATGATTGCTAGGCAAGCGCTCCGCCACTGGAGCCACATGCCCAGCCCAAGGCTGGTACTTTCTTTTAGAAGACTATGCATATTGAGAGTAATTGTTGAAAGCTTTGTGGCAACTGCTCTCCTCCTATTGTCTTTGTAACATTTGGCTCTTTCTTAATTCTCACTGCTTATCTACTCATCTAGTGAGATTCTTTCCTGTATTCTCACGATTTACTTTCCTCTTCTGTGAGTAGGATTCCTTTGAGTATCTTCTCTAGTGCTGGTGTGGAGATCATGCATTCCTTCACTTTTTGGTTTTGTCATCTCGGTTTTGCCTTTAATCATGAAGGACAACTTTAGTGGACACAGTAATCTGGGGGGAGTTTTTTCTTACGAGATGTGAAAGCCATCCTTTCATGCCTTCTTTAATGTTTCTGCTGAATCATCTGCAGATACTGCAGCTTCCGCTACTCTTTTCTGTTCTGTATACTTAATGTTTTCATTTTTTGCCAGTCGTGGGGCCTGAACTCTAAGCCTGGGCGCTGCCCCTCAGCTCTTCAGCTCAAGGCTAGTGCTCTACCCCTTGAGCCACAGCGCCACTTTGGCTTTTTCTGCTTTTGTGGTACTGAGGAATCGAACTCAGGGCCTCGTGCATGCAAGGCAAGCACTTGACCACTCAGCCACCTTCCCAGCCCCAGTATACTTAATGTTTTAACTATAACATGAGAGGTCTCATCCACCTGAAGTTTTAAAAGCTTCCTGGATGACAATGTCTCTTTCATAATTTGGGAGATTTTCTATTTTATTGAATGTTTTCTGTGCCTTTGTACTGTGCCTCGGCCTCCTGTGCCAACAATTCAGAGGTTCTGCCTTTTAATGGGCGTCCCAGAGGGAAGGCAAGTTCCTCTCATATTTAAAAAAACTTTTATTTTTATCCCAATGCTCTAATTCACCTACCTTGTCTTCAAGCCCTTATATTTTAATCTTCATCTTGATCAGTGGATCAAGTCATTGTTTTTGTTTTGTTGTTGGTCATGGGGCTTGAACTCGGGCCTGGGCACTGTCCCTGAGCTCTTCTGGTGGTTAATTGGAGATAAGAGTCTCAGACTTTCCTGCCCAGGCTGGCTTTGAACTGCAATCCTCAGATCTGCCTCCTAAGTAGCTAGGATGATGGGTGTGAGCCACCAGCGCCCGGCTTTCAAGTTGTTGTTATAATCATTCTTTTGAATTCTTTGAGTTTATCCACTTCTCTATCATCAATAACTTTTGGTGGAGTTATTTTGTGTGCATGTGTGTGTGTGCATGTGCATGTGTGTGTGCACCCATGCATGTGTGTTTTCTAGTGTTTCATAGGATTCTGCATTGGAATTTGTGCATCTGAGGCCAAGTCATTGTTTGAAGGTTTTGAAGGTAGTCATTCAGTTGGAGTGTTCTCAAGCTCTGTTTCCATAGTAATCCTTAGGTGATGGGCTTTCTCTTCTCACCAGAAAGGCTGAGTCCAGTGACCACCGTACCTGTTACTGCCTGACTGCCCTCCCCCACTGAATGACCTTCTCAGCAGACCCACACAAACCCCACATTCTCCCCTCTTATAGCCAGCTCCCGCCCTGACACGATGGCTGTGTGATCCACATTGATCCTTATTTTCAGGTCTTAAACAAGAGTCCTCTTCTCAAGATGGCAGCTGGCGACAGCTCTAGAGATATGAGGCGTAACAACACGTCTTCCCATCCCCAGCCTTCCAGCCACACCCCTGCCCTGGGTTTAAGGCCTGCTGTGGCTGGGTCACCAGGCCCATCTGGCTTATCTTCTGGTTTTGACTTCAAATCCCCCCAACTCCCACCCTTAGGAAGCCAGGGCTAGGGGTTGTGGACTTTTCTGCCTTTCTCTGTTGCCAGTGTCTCTTGGTTTTAAATCTGTCTTTTTCCATCTTCATGATTTGTCATACTCTTCAGAATGGAGTGTCTCCTTTGCTGGCCTGACTCTTCTCATTCTCAGAGTCGAATCAAGAACACTTCTACTCTGCCATCTTGGCTTCCAGAACCTTTATTTCAGACTTTGGGCTCAAGAATGATGAGAGAGTAAATGTGTGTTGTTTTAAGCCACTCTGGTTGTGGTCATTTGTCCCAGCAGCAAAGGAAGCTAACGCAAAGGTGGACATGCTCACAGCCTGGTGCCAGTGGCTCAAGCCTGTCATCTTAGCTATTCAGGAGGCTGAGATTTGAGGATTGTGATTCAAAGCCAGCCCAGGCAGGAAAGTCTCCAGTGAGACTCCTATCTCCAACGAGCCACTCAAAAGTAAGTAGAGGAGCTGTGGCTCAAAGTGGTAGAGCACTAACCTTGAGCCAAAGAGCTCAGCCCTAACTAGCACTCAGGTCCTGAGTTTGAGCCCTATGACTGACAAAAGAAACAAAAACAAAAACAAACAGGAGGCAGCTCCAAAACCCTCAAGAAGGGGCATGAGTCCATTTTTTCCATCTCTGCCAATGCCCCCCATCCCCACCCAGACAGGTCAAGGCCCTATCTGCCAATGGGCCCTCAAATCTGCGGGCCTCCAGCCCTGTGACCTCATCACCTGATGGACCAGAGGAGCAGGCCTTGGAAAAACTGATCCATCACCAGTCCCCTGGGACTCTCCAGCTGTGGGTGTGGCTTCCCATTGTGGGTGTGGCTCCCAGCTGTGGGTGTGGCTTCCAGTTATGGGTGTGGCTTCCAGCTGTGGGTGGGGTTTCCAGTTGTGGGTGTGGCTTCCAGCTGTGGGTGGGGTTTCCAGTTGTGGGTGTGGCTTCCAGCTGTGGGTGGGGCTTTCTGCTGTGGGTGGGGCTTCCAGCTGTGGGCGGGACTCCCAGTTGTGGTGGGGCTCAGCTATTTGGCTTCCTGAGTCCAGGTAAGACCAAGGTGTGGAGCTACCAGAGCCCATTGTGGAACAAGGCCATCCCTGGGGATGGAGCGAACACGGAGGAGAGCAGTGGAGACACACAGACGCCTGCTTGAGCACCAGAATTCAGCCATGCCTCAGGTGCTAGTGGATTTTTCTTCTTTCTTTTCTTTCTGTGGTTTTGGACTCAGAGCTTTACACTTCCTGGCAGATGTTCTGCTACTTGAGATGCACCTGCAGTCCTTATTTCTCTGGCTATCTTTGAGATAGGGTCTCCCTTTTTGCCCCAAGCCAGCCCAGACTGTCATCTACCTTTTTCCACTTTCCATTGTAGCTGGGATGACAGATGGAAACCACCATGTCCACTTTTTTTCTGTGGAGATGGGGTCTTGCAAACCTTTTGCCTAGCTAGCCTTGGATTGCGATTCTCCTGGATCTCTGCCTCCCAGATAGCTACTTGCAGGCATGAGTTTCTTCCTCTGTTTCAGTTTGGGACGTGTTCCTGGGGCAGCAGAAGCCTCCTGCATCACCTCAGTCTCCTCCACAAGACCTGGGAGGAGCCAGGACCAGAGGCCAGCCACGGCTTTATTCCAAAGCTTCTGCTCTCCCTCCAGGTCTGTTGGTTCTCTGCCTCGTGCCACAGATCCTAAGGGGACCCTGCCTCCTCCTCTCCACCTGCTCCAAGTACAGGTTCAGGGTTCGTATGGGTAACTGTGGGGCTTTGGCTCTTGCTGCACGGGCTGGGTGATGCTGGGGTGGAGGGACCAGGCATCATCATTGGGGGGTACCCACCAAGGCCTGCATGCCTCACCCGAGAGCCAGCCATGGAGTGGATTCCAGGTTTCCAGCCCGCCTGCTGCCCCTGTCCAGAAGCTGGCAGGACATGCTTGTTACTGCAGCTGGGGCTGAGTCAGGTGGCTGTGACAGCTGCCTGCCAAGTTCCTCTCATGGAGGGCTGGCGGGGAGCGCCTGCAAGCGGATCCGAGCCTTCCACCAGTGGGCGCACAGGGCTGAGGCCGACGCGCACGCGGCGGGCGCCCTGTCCTCTGCCTCTGCCTCCTGACGCCAGCAGGTGCACAGGGGAGGAACTTGGGGACAGAGCTGGGACCGTTGTCTTAGAAAGAGCCACAGGGCAGGCCACGGGGTCCCCTGAGCTTCTGAGCCGCGGGAGGAGCATGACGGCGGCAGGCGCAAGGATCCCCAGTGGTGTGACACCCCAAAGACTGGCAGGGCCCCAAGACAGCGCATGCGCAGAGTAGCACGGAGGAAGCGAGGCGCCGCCTCCGGACCCGCCGGCCACGAAGTGCGCTGTGACCTCGTGAACCCACCACCTTCTCAGCCTCCAACTCAACCTCCTGCTTTCAGCCCAGCTCCGAGGGCTTTGGTTCCATGACAAGGAACTCTGGGAAATGCAGATCTTTAGAGAGCAGCTGCTGGCTCTCTAAGGCTTGCTCTCGGGTGGGAACTCTTAGGGGTCTCTGTTTGGCTGATTGTTCCGATCACAATAAGGAGCTGGGCTTTTAAATGATCTGACCTTTGACCGTAATCTTGGATCTATCAGAGTAAAGGTAGACATCGAGACCAAGACTCATGTTCAAAAAGGGACCATTTACTTCTCAGCAAAGAGAAGAGGAAATAAAAGGGAAAGTATGGTCAAGTTATTAAAACTCTTTCAATGATGTTTTCAAGCATTAGAGAAGGTGGATAGTAGCTGGGCCCTGGTGGCTCACACCTGTGATCCTAGCTACTCGGGAGGCTGAGATCTGAGGACTGCAATTTGAAACCAGTAGAATGGTAGAGCACAGCTGTGAGTGGAAAAGTTGAGTGAGAGTCAGAGACCCTGAGTTCAAACCCCAGTACTGGCAAAAAGGAAAAGCTACTCAGGAGGCTGGAATCCTGAGGACTGTGGTTCAAAGCCAGCCCAGGCAGAAAAAATCTGTGAGCCTCTTACCTCCAATGAACCACCAACAAAACTGGAAGTGGAGCTGTGGCTCAAGGGGTTGAGCACTAGCCTTGAGCACAAAGTTCAGGGACAATGCCCAGGCCCTAGAATAAAAACAAACAAACAAAAAGGTGTTGTGCTGGTGGCCCATACCTGTAATCCCAGCTATTCAGGAAGCTGATATTCAAGGATCACATTTTGAAGCTAGGCCAGGCAGGAAAGTCCGTGAGACTCAACTCCAAAATAAACTACTCAGAAAAAGCTGTAAGTGGTGCTGTGGCTCAAGTGGTAGGGCGTTAGCTTTGAGCACAAAGAAGCTCAGGGACAGGGCCCAGGCCGTGAGTTCAAGCCCCAAGACTGGCACAAAAGGAAGAAGAGGAGAAGGAGGAGGAGGAAGAGGAGAAAGGAAGGAAGAAAGGAGAAAGAAGAAAAGGAGGAGGAGAAAGAAAGGAAGAAGAGGAAGGAGGAGGAGGAAGGAAGGAGAGGGAAAAGGAGGTGGGGAGGAGGAGAAGGAGAAGGTAGAGGAGAAGGAGAAGCAGCAGCCACTGAGTTGTGGAAGCTTAGGGGAGGCCTAGCGTCCAGACAGTGGTGACCCCATTACCGGATCTTGCCTGACACCTGCACCCATCACCAAATCACAGACTTCCCCCAGAGCCAGGGTCCCTTCCCCCACTGCCTGCAGCACTGAAGTTTCTAGATCAAGCTCTTTATTAACCCCAGGCTGGGGGTGGGGTGGGCTGGGTGGGCAGCGCTGCGCAGCAAGGAGAGCCTCATTGGCCTCTTCATCTCTCCCCTCTCCCCACCCCCCAAATCCACCTCAAGCCCGTGGCATTTGCAGAGCCTATTTTTCCTGAGGGCTCCTTAATCCCTGCAGAATATTAAGGCTGCATTACTTTATCTTTGGTTACATTCACTTCCATTTTCCTTATGAGTAAGTATTTGGCTAAAAATTAATATAGTGAAGTTGAGAAGAATCTAATGATGGTGGGATGTGGAGGGGGGGAGAGTAATTTCATCTCTGGCTGCATGGACCCCCGAATACAGCGGGGTTAATGTAATTAACTTTTCCATCGGAGCCCGGGCTGTGTACACACACGGCATCTCCCCACTGGAAACGAGATTAGATTTTATTACTCTATATATCCTGCTTATCTTCACGGCGTCTCCAATATTAGTTCCCACAGTGACTTCAAGGCTCTGAGCAAAACCATCTGGTATGGAGCCCGTGCCGTTTATTTAAGGATTTAATTAAATGCTCTAAACGGAGAGCTTCCCCGAATTAACGTTTTAAATGTGACTTATTGCAGGTTTAATATTGTCTTAATGCCAACCTGGGAAGCTCCAGCTCCAGGTTGTTGACGTTCAAATTGAATTCGTTGGGGGTGGCTCCAAGGGGACCCATTAATTAATCTAAACACCTAATGGGGATTGGTTCTGACTTTTGATGAAGATTATTTACTGAGACAATTGGCAATGAATAAAGAGTCACAGTAGGCAAATGCTTAATTGAATTCCGAAAAGTCTCATTGCGTTGAATATCGGGGATGTATCGTGTAAAAGAAGCTTTGAAATTCCATAAAAGGGGCCATCATTCAATCTTCTTAGCTGGGCATTAATGACGGAGTGAACGGGTAATTACATTTTCCTGGGTAATTTGCTGCTTGCAAAAGGAAAGACAACAGGTCTGGCTGGCTAATCTCGCTAATCACGTCCTTGGAAAGAAAAAAAAAAACCATAAACTTGGTCCTCGGCTGGTGTGAAGCAGCAGGACGGCTCAGTGCCACGCTGGGCTTCGCACGCACACACACATTCACACGCGTGCACCCCCCACACTGGGCTTCGCACGCACACACACATTCACACGCGTGCACACCCCCACACACACATGCACACATGCCCCTTCCACCATTTGGAACTGGCCTCCCTGAGAAAGCTGTGCCCCCCTCCCAGCCCCCTCCCTGGGTCAGGGCTGGAACCCCACTTGACTACGTGGGCGCCGGCGTGCTAGTCCCTCAGCTAGGGCCACGTGTTGCGCTGAGCAGAACAGCGGTTGCGTGTGCACCCCCGATCGCGGGGGAACTGTGAGTCTCAGGAGATGGATGCGGTGACGTGCCCCACGGGGCCCACTCTGGGCCCTGCTCCCCCCACTCCACGGGCAGGAATGCGGATGTTGTTTTTTTTCCACTCTGCTTCCCCCTCCTCCCCACCCCGAAGAGCACCTACTACTTACTTGTGCCTATGAAGGGGGGGGCTGGGCGCCCCATCTGCATTCCGCATGCGTCTTTGCCTGATGCCACTCACTCCACAGCGACCTTGGATTCCAACGAAGGCAGGAGTGGTGCACGAGGCATTTATGAAGAAAGGATCAAAGCTACGCCTCGGGAACAGCAGAGCCTGGAGGAGAGCCCCCCTCCCTCGGCCCCCCAGTAAGGACAAGTCCCCGTCCCTCCAAGGCTGTCCCCCGGAGCAGGGGTGTGACCTGATCCCCTCCAGCAATGGCCTTCAGAGAGAGCCAAGACTGGACCTCAGGTCACCCAGAGCCCCGCCTGACCGATGCCGGGCAGCTGGCGACTGGCAGACCACCAGCGGGACATGCGCGTGGGAGCAGGCACAGGCACCCCCACACACACCCCACCATGCTGGGTCCATGCAAACCGGTGTCTCCCTGCCCTCGGTCCCCGGCTCTCACACCCAGGCTTTGTTTTCATGGAAGCTACCTCTGGAATCCAGCAAAGCCAGCCCTACAGTTATGTCAACCACCAGGGACGCTGAGACAGAGGATCATCCATGAGATGAGGCCATCTCCAGCTACACAGACTCCTCCTGACACACATACACACACACACACACACACACACACACACATACACACGCACATGCACACACACATACACGCACACTCATCCTGACTCCCCCTCCCCCCACAACTCCAAATGTTTTTTTTTTTTTTTGGTTTTTGGGTTTTTTTCTGTCGGTCGTGGGACTTGAACTCTGGGCCTGGGCGCTGTCCCTCAGCTCTTCAGCTCAAGGCTAGCGCTCTACCACTTGAGCCACAGCGCCACTTCTGGTTTTCTGGTGGTTCCTTGGAGAAAGTCTCATGGACTTTCCTGCCCGGGGTGGCTTTGAACTGCGATCCTCAGATCTCAGCCTTCTGAGTAGCTCCAAATGTATTTTTTTTTATAATCAATTGAGGGGCTGGGAAGGTGGCTCAGTGGTAGAGCGCTTGCCTTAAGCTGAAGAGCTGAGGGTCAGCGCCCAGGCCCAGAGTTCAGGCCTCATGACCAGACCCCCCACACACACAAAAAAATCAATTGAAGTTAAAGCATTTGCAAAAAATGGATAGGCAAGTGTCTTGTTCCTGCTAATCTCAGGACCCCGCTCCTTTTCGCGCCTGCTATGCCCCCGTCATGCTCCATTGCTGACTCCGCAGAATGGCCTGTGCTCTGCCTGTCTGTGTGGCTAACTGGGTGGGCCCTCGGGTGTGAAAGGGTTCCGACCTGAGGTGCAGGGCTGGGCATGCGGCATCCAGTCCCAGCTGCTTTAAGAGACTGAGAGTCACGTGGGCTGTCTGTCCCAGGGCACTCCCCACCAGACTTGATTACATTTTAATCATTCATAATAGTGTGCATTTATTGCTGTCATAATTCAAAGTGACCTTCCCTGACACATGCTTAACACTGCAATTCACAGGCACAACTAGGAAAATCTGCTTCTAATAGTAATTATTCAGAACAAAAAGGCGGCTGGGAATGTGGCTCTGTGGTAGAATGCTTGCCTAGCATGCATGAAGTCCTGGGTTCCACATACACAGAAAAAGCCAGAAGTGATGCTGTGGTTCAAGTGGTAGAGGGCTAGCCTTGAGCAAAAGAAGCTCAGGGGCAGTGCCCAGGCCCTGAGTTCAAGCCCCAAGACTGGGAAAAAAAATGAAGCAAATCAGGCTTGGGATGCTATGTGTCCGATGAAACAGATCTACATCTAAAGTTACCTAAGACTGATTCTTTTTAATAGTGTTGAAGCAAAGCCACATGCTGGGGACATCCAGTGACCCCAGTGACCCCAGGACACTGCGCTCTGGGTCTCAGTTCAATGCCAGCCTAGATGGAAAAGTCCACAAGACTCCATCCCCCAAATAACCAGCTGAAAGCCAGACCGGAGGCATGGCTCAAGTGGTGGAATGCCGGCCAAGCCGGCACAAAGCCAAACTCAAACCCCAGGACTGAAAGAACCAAAACGATCCATGAACTCCAAGTGGATCTGATGAGTGAGTGGGATGGAAAGGGGGTGCCTCTCCCCACTTGGGGTGGGGGAGAGCCAGAGCACTGGCCCCCAGCGCCGCTCTGCAGTAAAATCTTCAAAACACAGATCCAGTTTTGTGCATGCAACTCCTTACTGGTCGCCATGGTGACAGGAGAAGGCTTGGGCCTGGGACAGCCCAGCCAGCGGCCGCCGGCTCAGTGGAGGGTCCGGGCTGCTTTTGGGAGCAGCAGGTGGAGAGGTGGAATAAGGGAGCCTCGGCCCCGGTGTGTGTGATTTCTTTTTATTTTATTTTATTTTATTTGTGAACATACTGTACAGAGGGGTTACAATTACATGGGCAGGATAATGCGTACATTTCTTACCAAGCATTGCAGCCTCCTCCTTTGTTTACCCTTCACATCCCTTCCCAGCTTCCCCCCTAACCCCCCAGTCCCAATCTTCTCCCCCCCCCCCCGCCCCCGCCCCGCCCCGAAGTTGTAAAGCTCGTTTTGGACATGACAACTTGTACTTCTCATTGTTGCAACAGGTCCACCTGTATCCTTAAACGACTTGTTTTTCCCCATCTCCTCCACAAGTTATACTGACATCAAATATAGTGAAAGCAGGGGTTATACTGTGGGGGAGGGACATACAAAGCAACAAAGAAATAATCTTATAAATGCATTAGAAACACATGCATGAAAGAAAGAAACATTAAAATACATATCTAAGGGTTCATTTTCCTAACATCACATTATCTGTCCTTTTCCGCTTGACACATACATATACTAGTTATTGCAAATAAGGGAAACCATGGGGCCTATGTTTCTTTGGGCCTGGCTTACTTCGCTTAATATAATTTTTTCCAAGTCTTTCCATTTCCTAACAAATAGGGCAATGTCATTCTTTCTAATGGAGGCATAGAATTCCATTGTGTATATATACCACATTTTCTTGATCCATTCATCTACTGAGGGGCATCTGGGTTGGTTCCATATCTTATCTATGGTAATTAATGCTGCAATAAACATAGTTGTGCTGGTAGCTTTAGTGTGGTCTTGTTTGTAAACATTTGGGTAAATGCCCAAAAGTGGGATTGCTGGGTCATAGGGGAGTTCTATGTGGAGTCTTTTGAGGAACCTCCATACTGCTTTCCAAAGTGGTTGAACAAGTTTACATTCCCACCAACAATGAAGTAAGGTTCCCTTCTGTCCACATCCCCTCCAGCATGTGTTGTTGTTAGAGTTCTTGATTTTTGCTGTTCTAACTGGAGTGAGGTGGTATCTCAATGTTGTTTTGATTTGCATTTCTTTTATGGCTAGGGATGTTGAGCATTTCTTCATGTGTCTATTGGCCATCCTTCTTTCTTCTTCAGAGAAGTTTCTCTTTAAGTCTTTCGCCCACTTGTTTATTGGGCAGTTGTTTCTTTGAGGATTTGTTGTTGGGGGATTTAATTTTTTGAGTTCCAAGTATATTTTAGATATGAGACCTTTGTCCGTTGTATGGCTAGTAAAGATCTTCTCCCAATCCGTGGGCTTTCTATTGATCTTGCTAGCTATGTCCTTTGCCATGCAGAAGCTCTGCAACTTTATGCAATCCCATTTGTCCAACCTTTCTTTGATTTGTTGTGTTTCCGGGTCTCTATTCAGAAAATTTCAGCCTGAGCCAAGGAGACCTAGGGTTTCTCCTATTCCATCCTGTAATGTTTTCAGAGTGTCTGCTTTGACTTCGAGGTCTTTGATCCATTTGGAGTTGATTCTGGTGCAGGGTGATATATAAGGATCTAGCTTTAGTTTTCTACAAGTCGTTAACCAATTTTGCCAGCACCATTTACTGAAGAGGCTGTCTTTGTTCCATTCTATTGTTTTAGCTCCCTTATCGAAGATTAGATGGCTATAGGTCTGTAGGTTCATTTCTGGGTTTTCAATTCTACTCCATTGGTCCTGAGGTCTGTTCTTATGCCAATACCAAGCTGTTTTGATTACTCCTCCAACTCTTCAATGAAATTGAAAGAGAAAGTTCACTACCGAACACATTCTATGAAGCCATCATAACCCTCATCCCAAAACCAGGCAGGGACTCACCAAAGAAAGAGAACTATAGACCCATTTCTTTGATGAACATTGATGCAAAACTACTCAACAAAATATTGGCCAACCGACTTCAACAATTCACCCAAAAAATCATACACCATGATCAAACAGGATTCATTTCAGGGATGCAAAGCTGGTTCAATATACGCAAATCAATATTATTCATCACATCATCAGGAGCAAGAGTAAGAACCACATGGTTATCTCAATAGATGCAGAAAAAGCATTCGACAAGATCCAACACCCCTTTATGATGAAGGTTTTGGAAAAATTAGGAATCCATGGAACATTCCTCAATACAATAAAGGCTGTATATGACAAACCTACAGCCAGCATCATACTCAATGGTGAAAAACTAAAGCTATTTCCTCTTAACTCAGAAACAAGACAAGGATGTCCACTCTCTCCACTTCTCTTCAATCTAGTATTAGAATGCCTAGCTACAGCAATAAGACAAGATGCAGACATAAAGGGGATCCAAATAGGGAAAGAAGAAATAAAACTTTCCCTCTTTGCAGACGACATGATCTTGTATTTAAAGAATCCCATAGACTCCACTCCCAAATTACTCAAGCTGATTCAAAACTTTGGCAAAGTAGCAGGGTATAAAATTAACCCCCAAAATCAATGGCCTTTCTGTATGCCAACAAGGAGAAAAATGTGACTGAAATTAGGAAAGCAACTCCATTTGTAATAGCCCCACAAAAAATAAAATACCTAGGAATTAACCAAAGAAGTGAAGGACCTCTATGATGAAAACTTTAAAATCTTGAAGAAAAGGAAATCAACACAGAACTTAAAAAGTGGCAAAACCTCCCATGCTCCTGGATTGGAAAGATTAACATCGTGAAAATGGCAATACTTCCCACGGTGTGTGTGATTTCTAACAACCTGTCTGACAAGTAGGAAACCAAGTGAGAGCCCGGGACAGGGGGACACCGCCCCTCCCCCCCATGTCAGAGCCAGGTGGGGCGGCTGGGACGCCCCCTGCGGGCAGGAGCAGCTGCGGGCGTGGGTGGTGCCACACACCAGGGCCACAGGGACGGCAGGCCACTGCCAAGGCAGGATCTCTTTGGGATGTGAGTGGGTGTGATCACCCCTCAATGCCCAGATGTGCTTCCTCTCCTGGTCCAGCAGCCCCTGCGGGGCTCCTCCCACTGCCTGTCAATCACATATAATAAGGAATAGAGAGAATCATACACCAATGTCCTGCACTGGAGCCTTCACAAACATCCACGAAAGAGCAGCGCCCCAAAACTCTGGAAGATGATTGAAGCCAGGCAGTTCTGCCCACTCAGCCGCCCTCGGTCCCCTTGGGTCTGACCCCCCACCCCCGAAGGCAGAGCCCAGTGCCATCAAGCCACATTGTCACCGAGCGATGGAAGGATGGGTGGTGGGACCCCAGAGCCAACGGAGTCCCTGGCCAGCACCAGGCTGATGCTGCGCGCGCTTCCCAGGGGTTTTCTGTTGGACAAATGAGGCTTGGCATCCTCAGAATGAGATTATTTCAGAATTTACTGTGGCCTGGAGGCAGTGAGGAATGACAGCGGCTCAGACACAGGGGAAAGCCACAAGTGCGCGCAGAGGCAGCGCCCACCCCGGCGCACGCGGCCCATCCCCAGCAGGGCCCCAGCGTGACACCGAAATGTGCCCACGGAACCACAAAACACAAATGACCAGGACCTGGGAAGGTGGCTCCGTGGTAGAGTGTTTGCCTCACACGCACAAGGTCCTGGGTTCAGCACCACATAAGCAGAAAAAGCCGGAAGTGGCGCTGTGGCTCAAAGTGGTAGAGCGCTAGCCTTGAGCTGAAGAGCTGAGGGACAGTGCCTAGGCCCAGAGTTCAAGCCCCATGGCTGACAAAA
This sequence comes from Dipodomys spectabilis, assembly GCF_019054845.1. Classification (NCBI taxonomy): domain Eukaryota; kingdom Metazoa; phylum Chordata; class Mammalia; order Rodentia; family Heteromyidae; genus Dipodomys; species Dipodomys spectabilis. The sequence goes on along the minus strand of NW_024871006.1, from coordinate 5,964,007 downwards.
ACAAAAACAAAATGACCATGGGACCAGTGAAAAGACATGATTATGAATCCAATGGAAATGTGACCATAGAACCAATGGGAACCATGGCCACAATACCAGTGGAAAACATAGCCATGGAACCAAAGAGAGAACGAAAAACATGACCACAGACCAGTGAAAAACTTTGCCAGTCTTCATCACCCCAAATTAAGGCAGCAAGACTATACAACAAAAGGACTAATCAGAGATGCAAGTGCTCAAAGACCAGAGGAAGATGTTTGTGAAATACTCCAGAAAAGTGAGAAGATAAATAACAAAACTACAGCTGTTAGCCAGGCTCTGGTGGCTGGTGGCTCATGCCTGTAATCCTAGCTATTCAGGAGCCTGAGGCCTGAGGATAGCGGTTCAAAACCAGCCTGGGCAGGAAAAGTCTGTGAGACATTTATCTCCCATGAACCACAAAAAACCAGAAGTGGAGCTGTGATTCAAGTGGTAGAGCACCAGCCTTGAGCAAAAGAGCTCAGCCCCAGGATAGGAAAAAAAGAAAAGAATAGATAGATCGAGATAGATAGATAGATAGATAGATAGATAGAGATAGATACAGATATAGATCCCTGAGGTGATCAGACAGCAAGCCTGCTAGACGGGGATGAAGAGCTGCGCACAGAGCTGGGAAGTCACTCCAAACTCTACCGGCTGTGTCCGGTGAAACTCCCTCGAACCTTGCTGGCCACAGACGCTCACCTTGGGTAAAGACCTTTATCATCGCGCTATTGAGCTTGGGATGCACAGGATGTGAGTTAGGGGGCTCGGCGGGGATGTGGTGGGCAGGGGGAAGGGGGGGTTAGTGGTGTCCGGCACGCTCACCCAGCCCGCTTGTCAACCACGTTGTAGGGGGGACCCCCCACTCACAGGGTCATGGGTATTTCCCCCCCTCAAAGCGCACAGCCCTGCCCGGGGGTGGGAGCCCGCCAGCATGCTCTGTGAGCTCGGCACTGCCCGCCGGCCTCTCCCCCTTCCCCGCCACCCCCCACCCCGCTCCTGGAGTCTATTTCACTCCATTTCCCTGGCTGCCAACCTTCAAAATGCCGAGCGAGCGAGCAAGCGAGCGAGCGCTCCACCTGCCCTGGGGGAAGTAATTTTGTCTCTTAGCCCTGAATGTCACCACAGAAACCCTCTCCGGGCCGGCTGCTGACTGACTGGCTTCTCCTTCAGCTTCAAAGGCAAAGAGGGCACCCCCACCCCCGACCCCCCCTCCACGGAGCGCCGGCCGGCTTTGGTGTTAAAATCCCACGCTGCCATTGCCCAGCCTGAAAGAGACGCGGGAGGCGATTGATCCACACGCAGAGCTTAGCTCTGAGGAAGCTGCGCAGTAAACATTTTGTGCAGCTGTTTTTATTTTTTTTAATGTGGGTGCTGAGGTCCAAGGAAAGGGAAAAATGCTCACATGATGACCTGAGCTGCAGAAAAGGCAGGGCAGAGTCTAGTTTCAAGTGTGTAAAAAAAGGGAATTTAGACAATTGGGAAAGACTATCCGTATTTCAGACAGAGAGAAAGCGGAGACAATTGATTTACTTCTTTGAACGTTTCCATTTTTCCCAGTTTGCACAATCCTTGAGTGACACACAATCAAAAAGTGTTTAAAAAAGAAAGCACAGCCTGGCGCCAGTGGCTCACGCCTGTCATACTAGCGACTCAGGAGGCTGAGATCTGAGGATCATGGTTCAAAGCCAGCCCGGGCAGGAAAAGCCATGAAACTCATTTCCAATGAACCACCAGAAAACCAGAAGTGGTGCTGTGGCTCAAGTGGTAGAGCGCTAGCCTTGAGCTAAAGATCTGAGGGACAGCGCCCAGGCCCAGAGTTTAAGCCCCACAACTGACAAAAGAAAGGGCAGGGGGAGAAGAAGGAGGAGGAGGAGGAAGAGGAGGATGATGATGGTGAGGATGACGACGGTGGTGGGCAGAGAAAGGATTACATGGCAGCCATGAGAAGGCAGCACTTGGGTGGATCTCCAGCTGTCTCCAAGGGCAGCTTTACTGGGTGGAGGGGAAAGCCCTGTGCTGATCACTAAGCAGTCCAGGCCCCGGGCATGGGTCCCCGGGGTCGGAGGTGGTCTGGGGACCACCGTGTCAGGAGGGGCTGGGGAGGGTGGGTGGGAGTGTCCCGGCTGGTTGTCATCTCAGCCCTGGTTCCCAAGGGTTCCAGAGCGAGCTGGTTCCATGAGTGGATGGGTGAGGCCTGCTCCAGCGGCTCCTGGGGGGGGGGGGGGAGAGGGGGTCTGTGCAGCCAGGCTCCTCTGTACCTTCAGGGTGAAGTCACAGACCCCACCTGGCTTTCCTGGAACACAAGGCCATTGCAAAGCCACACAGACACAGAGCCACGAAGCTCCTCTCCCTGCTCTCTTAGAATTCGGGAGCCCAGGAAAGCAGTTTCTAAGAAGCCACCTCAGGATGGGGGTGGGGAGCAGGACAGACAGGATCTGGGGACCAGAAGGAAAATCACCCAGGCGCTGGTGGCTCACGTGAGCCTGTCATCCTAGCTCCTCAAGAGGCTGAGATCTGAGGACGGCAGTTCAAAGCCAGCCTGGGCAGGAAAGTCTGAGAAATTCTTATCACCAGTCAACAACCAAAACTGGAAGTGGCACTGTGGCTCAAAGTGGTAGAGCGCTAGCCTTGAACACAAAGGCTCAGAGACAGCGCCCAGGCCCTGAGTTCAAGTCCCATGACTGGGGGGCGGGGGTACAGAGGGAAGAAGGAGAGCTAGCACCCTCCAACCCCAGGCCTGGAACTGCGAGCTTGGACAGGGCCTTCCTCCCTGCTGAAGCAGACGCTCGCCGGGCTGCAGCGTGGGGAGAACCCCAAGTTGTGCATTCGCACCCAGCCTGGCGGCAACACTGCACTGCCACTGGGGATTGTGGCAGAAGCACCCGGCTCCCCGTGGGCGGGACGGGGCGCAGCCTGGGCCCCTGGTCCTCCTGGGGAAAGCTGTCCCTCACAGGGAAGGAGCCAGCCTTTGTCCGGGCAACGACTGGGCTTTGTTCCTCAGAGATGGAGCCACTTCCAGCCCGGCCCCCGGGCTTGCTCGTAAGCACCAGGGGATTTTGAGAGGGTGCAGAGGCCTGGGCCAGGGATTTGCTCAGGGAGTTTATCATAGGGAAAATGAGGTGCGGGGGGGGGGGGGGGGGGGGGGGGGAAACGGCGAGCATCAGTGGAGATCAGTAAATTATTCACACATCTTCTTCCACTCCAGAAAGCTTGCCAACAAACACCCTGAGATTTCCCCCATCCATTTTTAAAGAAGACCAAAAAAAAAAAAAAAAAAAAGGAGGAGAAAAATATCGTAAGGTTTAATTAAGAAATTAAGCCGTCCCCTTCCTAAATACTGCATTCTGCATTCATGGCCTCCAGGAAAGAAAGGGGGAAGGGAAGCGCCTAACCAACCACTCGAGGAAAGCGCTTCTCATGATCTGCAAAATCTGATGCCCAAAATAGCCCCGCGGTTGCCTGGGCAACCAGTACGGACTCCCCCCTCCCCCCCCCCCCCCCCCAGCGCCGGCTCCCTTTGCATATCGCTGAGTATTTCTATCATGTCTTTCCAGGCGGAGTTCATAAACACGGCGGCATAATGCAGCACCTTATCACTGCTGACTTACAGCCCAGCTGCGCCCGGGGAGATAGCGGGCGGCAGGCAAATACAATTTCATGCGGCGGGGCCAGCGGATTGATTGGGTGCCCTTCAGAGGCGCTGCCACTTGGTGAAGTCAGCCCCGGATTCAGAAAGAAAGTTGGTCTCGCCCTCCTTGTGCTGGCTGTGGACGATCGGTGCAGGGTTCATGCCCGGGAGTCTCATTAGGGCTGGAACAATTTTGCCCTGAGACAGGGATTAAACCACCACACCCCGCAGCTTGTCCCCCCCCCACACGCCCTCCTCTCCCCAGTCTAAGTGCCTGCTGGGCCTTCTTGAATTAATTACCCTCCCTTCCCGAGGATGGACTCGAGCTGGGGAGGGGCGGAGGCAGGGCGGGCAGATTTTTCTCATCTTTGCCTGGCTCTTCTAGGTTGTTTTGGGTTTGGGTTTTGGTGTTTTGAGGGGGGGTAATGCATTGAGGGGTTCATGCAGGAAGACAGGGCACTCAGCCTGGCTTTGGAGAGCCCCTTCTGTCCAGAGAGGAATGTGTTGTTGTTTCGATTGTTTTATGCTGGTCCTGGGCCGGAGTGCCGTTCCTGAGCCTGCTTTGCTCAGTCTCTCCTTGCTGCAGTCTGGAGGCTGACTGTCCCCCAAGACCCTGTCAAGGGTCTGGTCCCCAGGCAGGCTGCTGAGAGGCGCCGGGGACCCAGCCCTGTCCTCCTCCTTTTTTCCTTCCTGCACCATGTTCTCCATCTCAAGTTCCTGGTCATCACCCCAGCAGAAGCCCAAAACCACGAGCCAAACACAAACCACGAGCCAAACACAAACCTTTTCTCTTGGTAACTTGTCTCAGGCATTTTGTTTCCGTCATGGAAAGCTGACAGAAAGGCTGCCCCAAGAAGCACTGCTCTCCGTCACCCCTTCCACAACGGCTGCCAAATCCCAGTCTGCCTTGTTTTGGTGGGTTTCCGTCTTCTGGATATCCCCTATAAATGGAACCACACAATCCGTGACTGGTTTGTTTTTTCACTTAGCATAATGTGTTGACGTTTATCCACATTGTATCATATATCAACACTTTTCCCCCCTTTTTAATGGCTAAAGAGTATTCCATTGTATTTATATAACACAATTTATTTCTCTATTTGTCCACTAACAGGCATCTGGGGTTTTTTTCCAGAACATTCATAAAATATCAGTATTCAACTGTTTTCCAAATGGGCCATACCATTTCGCTCATACCAGCAACCCACGAGGGCTCCATTTTCTCCACATCCTGTCCTCGGTTATCGGTGTTGATTCTTGGCAGGCGTTCAGTGGTTTTTGTTATGGTGCTGACTCACATTTCCCTAAGGACCGCAGGCCTGTGCAACTTTCCCTGAGCGTGGGGCCCCTGGAGCACTGGGATGTGGCCTTGCTTTACTCTCTTGGCCCTCCCTGCAAAGAAGGACACATCTTCCAGAAAGATCTTCACCCACAGGGCCAAGCAGTGGGACACCTGGGCCCCACTGAGAGAGAATTTATACCTCTGTCCTCAGCTCTTTCTGGCTGTGGAGCAGAGAGAGAAAACTGCAATAGAAACCCAAAGGTTTCTCTGCTGTTGCAGAAGCAAACTTTGTGTGTGCACACATGCATGTGTGCACATGTACATGTGTAGGTGTGTGTGCACACGTGCCAGTACTGTGGCTTGAACTCAGGGCCTGGGCATGATCCCATAGCTTTTTTGGCCCAAAGCTGGTGCTCTACCACACATCCACTTCTGGCATTTTGGTGGCTAATTGGACATAAGATTCTCACGGACTTTCCTGCCTGGTGTGGCTTCAAACCACAATCTTGAGCTCTCAGCTTCTTGAGTCATGCCAGGATTACTGGCATGAGCCACGGAGCTCCTGCTACCATCTGAAGTCTCCCTGCCCCGGCATCTCCCCCAGGAGAAGGGTCAGTGGGAAAGTTCTTTTTATTTTCCTTGCTAGCTGAAGGAAGTCTGAGTAAATCCTATTTGTTTTCCTCCTCTGGGAACATTTCCGAGAAAAGCCAAACAAGACGGGCTTTGTGTTGCAGGGACAATGAGGATCTTTGGAGGACAGAAAGTTCACCATTATTTCTCCCTCCTCTAAAACCTTACACCCTGTCACCATAAAGCATCTCTGCGGCTGTCAGATGATCGGGTCCCATGATCTATGGGAGCATTACGCGGAAGAAAATGGTGCTGAAAAATGACAGGGTGGCCCTGGGCCTCGGCCCCGTGGGCCTTCTCCACGCCGTATTTCAGTCCTCCCATGCCAAACACCTGTGTGTCCTCCTCCATGTGACCAACCCAGTCAGCGCGTGAGCAGACGCGGCCACACCGCCCTCTGTCCTGGAGAAGAGGCAGAGGGGCGCCGCTGCCCCCCTCAACCATCCCCGCAAAAGACCGGAAGTGAGGGGCTGTGACCATGAGAAGATGGGGAACCAGCACAGAAAAAGCCTCCTCTATGTCTGCCTCTCGTCACACTAAAACCGACTCCCCTCTGCCCACCGTCCCCGGGTGCTGCCCCAAAAAGGGTCGCACCCCCTGAGACCCGCTTACCAGTGAGGACTCAGCCCCCAGGGCGCCCCGCAGCCAGCTTAAGAGCCCTGGTGCCTAGATCTCACCTCCCACTGGTAAAAGCCAGCCGCAGGGGGCATGCCTGGTGGTCCACAGTCTTGAAACCATCATGAAGAATGCCTTGCTTCTCAATACGGTAGTGCACACCTGCAATCCCAGCCACTCAGGAAGCTAAAAGGCAGGGGGAGGGAGAGGGACCGCAGGCTCAAAGTCAACCGGGCCAATAGAGCAAAATACACTGGCAAATGCACAGCCGAGCAAAGGCGCCCCAATCTTCACATCCCAGGGTGCCACCTGCGGCCGGCTGGATGTCTGGGGTGGGGTGGGGTGGGGTGGGATGTTTCCTTTCTCTACAGATGTTAAAAACATAGAACAGCTGTTGGATAACAGTGGCTTACACCTATAATCCTAGTTATTCAGGAGGCTGAGATCTGAGGATTGAGGTTCGAAGCCAGCCCAGACAGGAAAGTCCATGAGACTCAGACATACATACCTCCAGTTAACCAGCAAAAAGCCAGAAGTAAAGGCTGGACCAAGTGGTATAGCACCCACTTTGAGTGAAAAAGCTAAGGGACAGTGCCAAAGCCCTGAGTGCAAGCCCCAAGACTGGTATCGACACACACAAAGATCCCCCCCCCCCCACGCGCTGCATAAAACACTTGGAAAGAACAAATAATTCCCACGCAAACAGCAAAAGGAAAGGCAATTTTCATCAGCGGCAAACCCATAAATCTTGATATGTTTTATGAATCTCACTTACATTTCCTGTCCGACTTGTGCATAAAGCTTCTCCAGATTTATACAAGCCAACTGCGTAAGTCATCCCCTTCCCAAGCGAGCTCTCTATCTTGATGACCTTCTGGAAACCAATGACGGCCTTTCTGTTGTTATCCATAATTGGAAAAGCACCGGAGATAAGAAAATTTATGACAATAAATGATCTACCTGGGCAAAGCCATAAAGAAGCCGGGGTGTCTGGAAGAAGGGCTGAGGGAGGAAGGCGTCTTCACCCCGTTTATCAAATGTTATCTCCGCCAGCCAGGTTTCCCACAGTTCCTGACACCCGTGGCCGGGGCGTGTGCAGGCCAGTCCTGGACCCTGCCAATGAAGGTCAAAAGAGACACAGTCTTCCCCACCACCTGACTCCTTTTCTTCATCGATTCCGGCTCTTTCAATGGCGTTGAAGATGAGCGAAACGCCGGGTGCCGAGGGCTCATGGCTGTAATCCTAGCTACTCAGGAGGCTGAGATGTGAGGATCACAGCTTAAAGCCGAATCTGGGCAGGAAAGCCCAGGAGACTCTCATCTCCAATGAAGCACCAAAAAGGCAGAAGGGAAGCTGTGGCTCAAGGGGTGGAGTGCTAGCCTTGAACAAAAAAAAACCACCTCGGGGGTAGTACTGCCCATGCTCTGGGTTCAAGCCGCAGCCCTGGCACAAACTAAATCAAATCAAATCTCACCAGATCTCTCCCAGACCTTCAGCCCCTCCCCTGCCTTTTCCAAGCCCTGAGAGGGAATCCAGCCTCCTGCTACTGGAGCTCACGGCCCTGCAACCGGGCCCAGCCACCGCCCGGGCCCCGGGGCCTTGCTCTGTCCCTCGCACACACCAAGCCTGGCCCCATCTTGAGGTCTTTGCATTTGCCTGGAAGTTTCCTCACAGTAGTGACTCTTAGTGACTGCAATTTCAGTGGAGATGTCACCGAGAGGCGCGCCTGCCTGGACTCCTTCATAAAGCAGCCCCGGCCTCTGCTATTTTCTCTCTCTCTCTCTCCCCCTCCCTCTTGCTCTCTCTTTCACACCCAGCTCTGTTACAGAAGCTGGCACACCGTAGGCAACTGGGGTGGAGGGGGAGGAAGGAGGTTTGGGGGGAGGGGTTGACCCTCCGCTGACTTTGGGGAGCAGCTCTCGCAGCTGAAGGCACCTCCCACTATGGCCTCAGTGGAGGACAAGCAGGAAATGAGCTTCTGGGGATGGGGGGAGAGAATGTGGGGACCTGGAATGGGGGTGAGGACATTTCCTGCCACTGTGCTTTCTACCCGAGGCCTGCGTGAAGTCCAGACCCAGGGAGGCAGGGCCCCTCCCCCTGCCCCTCCCCCCACTGGCCCTGGAGAGCCCAGAACTGGACATGGGCCTTCCTCCAGGGAGTCTGGCCCCATCTCACGGGCTGCTCGCCCCTCCCCTCCCCACGGAGCTGCAGGCCCAGGACAGCCTCAAGCATGGCTGTCTGCTCAACAGCCACCTTGGCAGAGGAGACATGGCTTTTCCAGAGACTCGCAGCCTCCTCTAGCCTGTGGAGGTACACTCCCCCACCCTTGGGGAGCCAGGACTTGGGAGGCCTACAAGTGGGGAGCTCTGCCATGAACTTGACCTCTCTGAGGTGTGGGGGGCGGGATGCAGGGGAACTTTTCATTTCCATGGCAACACTGGGGAAAGGCCTGAGCCAGTGCCAGCACCCCAGCCCCGGCCCCCAGGATGGAGCCTGGTCAGGCTGCCCTGGAGCAGTGGGCTGGGGGCCTGGTGCCCCAGGGGAGGGGGGGAGGAGGCTGGGTCCTGGGGAAGGTCCCCCAAGTGGCCAGCAATGCCCCCCCCCCCCGCAGTCAGCAGCAGACTGCACCACGCTGCCCTCTCCACCCCTCCTGCCTGCCACAATGAGCATGCCGTTGCGTCTTTCACTCAAGGAATCAATTTGGAATTTGAGCTAATGGGCACGTGGTGGGTGCCAGCAAAATGTGGTTGGATCTTTAACAGAGCTGAATAGGGTACTGGGCAGATGCCAAGGGAACACCAGTGTGCTGTTCCCTCCCCCTCTTCCCTTCTCCTCCCTTCCTTTCCTCTCCTTTCTGTAGTCTCTTCTTTCCCTCTTTCTCCACCTCTTCTCTCTCCCTCCCTTCCTGTCTCCTGTGTCTCTCCCTTGCTATTCCTTTCTCTATGTTCCTCTCCCCACCCCCCACCCCCCAGGATCTTAGGTGCTGGAGTGCTGGACACTCGGCCTCTGGTAAGACACAAGCCCACAGTCCCAGCTGGCCCCTCCCGTCCTGCGCCACTGGGCTCAGAACCACCTCCACAACCCAACTCTCTCCTCCCTCATCCGTCCCCACAACCCCTGGTGTGCACCTGCCAAGGAATCTCCCAAGCCCCCACGGATGGTGGCTGTAAATGTTGAGTGCCACTTCACAGAGCTGCAAACCGAGGGTCTGACCCATCTCAGAGCCCAATCCAAGGGCAAGCCTGCCCAGTCCATCTGGCAGAAGAGTTTCTATGGATATAATATGTGGCAAGCTGCAGAGTGGGTGCAAGGCCCATCTAAAAAACACAGTGAAAAAAACAAAATGCAGAAGCCAAGCTCACCACTGTAATCCTAGCTACTCAGGAGGCAGAGCTCTGAGGATAATGGTTCAAAACCAGCGTGGGCAGGAAAGGTCTGTGTGACTCTTATCTCCATGAGCCACCAAAGAAAAACAGCCAGAAGTGGAGCTTTGGCTCAAGTGGTGGAGTGCCAGCCTTGAGAAAAACAACAACAAAAACAAAACTCAGGGGCAATGCCCAGGTCCTGAGTTCAAGCCCCAGGATTGGAGAAAAAAAAAAGGAAATGAGGCCTAAATGGCAGCATGCTTACCTCGCTTGTGCAAGGCCCTGGGTTCAATCCTCAATACCTCAGCAAAGAAAAAAGAAAGTGGAAGGCAAGGCCCCAGGGCAGGGCAGGGCAGGGCAGGGCAGCCCCCATCTCAGATTGAGGGTCTCTAAGGGCCTCAGGAGCCTGGCTCAGTTCCGGGCTCAGTTGAAGCATGTGATCTGGGCTAAGCCAATCAGTGGGGCTTCCCACCCCCTTTCCACAGTGATTGGCTCAAGGGCAGGCACCCCGACCAATCCCGATAAGGCCTGTGCCCTCCTCAGCAGGGAGAACAAAGAGACCCTCTCACGGCCCTGGCCGGGCCTGGGAGCGGCCGGCCCGCCGGAGCCCTGCTGTGCGCGTGCAAACACGCGTGTGTGCACACACATGCGCGCACGCACACACACACGTAGATGCCGGCTGGGTCCTGGCGAGGCAGGAGGGCGCCCCGGGAAGGAAGGCCCGTCACCCAATCTGTCCTTCCAGGCTGGGGGCTCCGCGCCCCGTTCCCATCTGCACACCGCCGCAGGGCAGCCTCCGCGAGGGCCCATCCCGGCTTCGCAGGTGGGGAGCTGGGCGCAGGAGCGCGGGTCTGCGTCCCCGGCTCCCACCACGCACGGAGAGCCGGGTGCGGGCACACGCGGCCCACCCCCGTGCCCGAGATCCCCCCCTTCGAAGCCCGGAGCCGTTCACGGGCATCGAAGCCGAAGCCAGAGGGGTCTTGGTCCTGTCCAGGGACCAAGGCAGGGACCAGCAAGATTGTGCTTGTGCGGGCTGGGAATTTTGGTGGCTCCCAGGTCACAGGTCACCAGGTATCCCAGGTAGCAGGTCACTAAGTATCCATTAAGCAGAGAATCTCCAAAGGAATGAGAACCATCAGTTTGTTTTCCACAAAGGAAAGGACACTTTTTCAGAAGTGCTGGGACAACCGTCTTCTATACCTGCTACTTTATTAAAAATGGACTCCCTGAGGCTGGGTGTAGTGGCTCATGCTACTTGGGAAACTGAGAGGGAGAGGCCCGTGGTTCTAAACTAACCCTGGCAAAAAGTTAGTGAGACCTCACCTCCTATCAACTCACAAGCCAGGCATGGGATCTTGGGCCTGTAATCTGGCTATGTGAGAGGCATTGATAAGAGGAATCCTGCCCTAAGTGCGCGCGCACACACACATATACACAACTCACAAGACACTACCCCCCAAAATAACTAAATGCAGCCGGGCGCTGGTGGCTCACACCTGTAATCCTCGCTACTCAGAAGGCTGAGCTCTGAGGATCGCAGTTCAGTGAGTTGCAGTTGGACTTCCCCTCTGCCACCGTCGTCACAGACGGCAGGCAGAAGCTCTGGGTGTGGAAGTTGCTTGACTTTATCCCCGATTCCATGATGCTCCCTGCTGTGTGGGCCTAGAGGCTGGGGGAGGCATCACGGAGACCCCATCCAGGCTGAAAGGCCCCGCAGGGATGTGATTTGTGACTGCTCAGGTGAAAGGTGGAGGGGAGGAGGGGCGGGGCTAAGCCAAGGTGGCCCAGCAGGGGGAAGAGCGGAGGCTGGCCGGGTGCCAGGTGCCATGTCAGCAGCCTGCCACCACCGCCTGCTGGGGGGGGGGTGAGCCGAGGGGCAGAGGGCTGGGGTCGGCCGTGAGGGACCATCCAGGCTTAAAAGCACCTGACCTGGTGACCCCTCCACTGCAAACTAAAAGGCCCTCTGACCCTGAGGACCCAAAAACACACACACACACCCCCAAACACATACACACATATACACACATACACCCCCCAAACACACACACATATACACACATACACCCCCCAAACACACACATATGCACATACACACACCCCAAACACACCTACACATATACACCCCCAAACACACACGTATACACACATACACCCCCCAAACACATACATATACACACATACACCCCCACATACAGATATACACCCCCCACATCCACATCCATATCCACATCCACAGTCACACACACACACACACACACACACACACACACAAGGTACGAAGCTGGGGGGGGGCAGAGCCCACGCCAGCTTCCCAGCCAATGAGACAGCCCGGCTGGCACCCATTTGGCCTAGCCAACCTCCCTGCCTTAAACCAGTCAGCTGATGTGCATTTCTTCAAGGGCCCTGGCACCCGTGTCCCACAAGGAAGCAGGCGAGGGGACAGGAGGAGGGGCTGGACCTCACCGTGAGGAAGGCAGGGCACAGGTGACCTGCCGGGTCATCGCAGGAAGGGAGGGGCTGGCGGAGGGCAGGGGAAGGCCACGACCTGGCCCGGCTGGTGGACAGGCCTGCCTTGGCCACCCACCTGGCAGCAGGCGCTGGGCACAGGCCAGGTCACAGTGCTGGCGGCCAGGACTGAAGCTGTGGGTGGGTCCTGGCAGGGAAGGCTGTGTACAGAGCCTGTCTGAAGGGATGCAGTGCACCCTGTCTACAGAGACGTTAGGCTGGTGCACACAAGCCTGGGGGTCCCCAGCTCTGTCTCTGGTGACCAGTGGGGAGCCCCCCTCCTGCCCTGGAACAGGAGTCACATAGGAAAGGATCCCAACCATGAGATGCCATCTTGAATTAGCGGGCAAAAAGCGGACCTGGAGGCATGGCTCAAGTGATAGAGCACCAGCCAAGCAAGCAAGCCGAGCACACATGAGGCCCCCAGTTCTCACAACAGGGGGCTTGGCCAGGCTAAAATGGGAGCCTCAGGCAAGGAAAGTAACCAGAAGTCGCATTTTCCAGAATGCAAGCAACATCAGTGGACTTACCCTGGGACTCAGGACTTCTGGAAGGAATTCGTCCCTCCCAGCAGCACCCCCTCCTGTAGCTGTGGAGAACTGCAGCCCGAGGCCTGCAGAGCCCCGGATGCTGGGTACCTGCCCTCCCAGCCCACTCCTGTTATGCCCACAGCCAGTGCTCAGGGATGACCCTAAGGACACCCTTTACCATCAGACCCCATTTCCTCCTTCCAATTCCACCAACGGGGTTCCTCCAGTGAGTCCTCAGAGGTGGGCCGGGCCAGCGTGGTCCCCCTCCTCCCAGGCTGAGTCTCCATGCCCCCCCCCCCCATGCCCAGGTCTCCTCCACACCTGCCGTGGCTTCCCCGGACACTGTCAGGGCCTGGACGGCACCTCAGCCCAGCTCCAGAGCACAGACATCTGCCTTAGGTTAAGTTGGGAGAATAGAGGCAGAAGTAAAAAAAAAAGAAAGAAAAAGCATAAATGTTCCCACGCCGCAGGTGTGACAAGAGGTGCTCAGCTCCTGGGATTGCTCCGGTGAGGCCTTGCTCCACCTGGCAGGTGCCCAGCCTCCTGTCCCTCCTCCCGGCTCCCAAGACGGAAGCAGAGCGACCGCAGGAGAGACCGGCCCAGGACAAAGGACACGGTACAAAGTGGAGGCCAGGAGGCTCTGCGGGCTGCTGACCTTCCCACACCGAAGGGTGGTTATCTGCGTTCTCAGGACGCAAACCCCTTACACCTGCAAGGAAAATCCCGCCCGCCATCCTCTGCTCCCAGCCACGCCCTCCTCTGCCCTCAGCCCCGCCCTCTTCTGCTCCCAGCCCCGCCCTCCTCGGCTCCCAGCCCCGCCCTCCTCTGCCCTCAGCCCCGCCCTCCTCTGCTCTCAGCCCCGCCCTCCTCTGCTCCCAGCCATGCCCTCCTCTGCTCTCAGCCCCGCCCTCTCTGCTCCCAGCCCCACCCTCCTCTGCCCTCAGCCCCGCCCTCCTCGGCTCCCAGCCCCGCCCTCCTCTGCCCTCAGCCCCGCCCTCCTCTGCTCTCAGCCCCGCCCTCCTCTGCTCCCAGCCACGCCCTCCTCTGCCCTCAGCCCTGCCCTCCTCTGCCCTCAGCCCCGCCCTCCTCTGCTCTCAGCCCCGCCCTCCTCTGCTCCCAGCCACGCCCTCCTCTGCCCTCAGCCCCTCCCTCCTAGGCTCCCAGCCCCGCCCTCCTCTGCTCTCAGCCCTGCCCTCCTCTCTCTCAGCCCCGCCCTCCTCTCTCCCAGCCCCGCCCTCCTCTCTCCCAGCCCCGCCCTCCTCTGCTCTCAGCCCCGCCCTCCTCGGCTCCCAGCCCCGCCCTCCTTGGCTCCCAGCCCCTCCCTCCTCTGCGCTCAGCCCCGCCCTCCTCGGCTCCCAGCCCCGCCCTCCTCGGCTCCCAGCCCCGCCCTCCTCTCTGCCCTCAGCCCCGCCCTCCTCGGCCCCCAGCCCCGCCCTCCTTGGCTCCCAGCCCCTCCCTCCTCTGCGCTCAGCCCCGCCCTCCTCTGCCCTCAGCCCCGCCCTCCTCGGCTCCCAGCCCCGCCCTCCTCGGCTCCCAGCCCCGCCCTCCTACGCTCCCAGCCCCGCCCTCTTACGCTCCCAGCCCCGCCCTCCTCGGCTCCCAGCCCCGCCCTCCTCTGCCCTCAGCCCCGCCCTCCTCTGCCCTCAGCCCCGCCCTCCTCGGCTCCCAGCCCCGCCCTCCTCTGCCCCCAGCCCCGCCCTCCTCTGCCCTCAGCCCCGCCCTCCTCGGCTCCCAGCCCCGCCCTCCTCGGCTCCCAGCCCCGCCCTCCTCTCTGTCCTCAGCCCCGCCCTCCTCGGCTCCCAGCCCCGCCCTCCTCTGCCCTCAGCCCCGCCCTCCTCGGCTCCCAGCCCCGCCCTCCTCGGCCCTCAGCCCCGCCCTCCTCGGCTCCCAGCCCCGCCCTCCTCGGCTCCCAGCCCCGCCCTCCTCGGCTCCCAGCCCCGCCCTCCTCGGCTCCCAGCCCCTCCCTCCTCTCTGCCCTCAGCCCCGCCCTCTTCTGCCCCCAGCCCCGCCCTCCTCTCAGCCCCGCCCTCCTCGGCTCCCAGCCCCGCCCTCCTCGGCTCCCAGCCCCGCCCTCCTCGGCCCCCTGCCGCTGGCTCCCGGGCTGGGGACCCAGGGTTTGGGGACATACTTTTTTGCCACAGCCCGAGCACTGCAGCCACCTTGGGAGCCAGAGCCATATGTCACCTGGGCGCAACCCGAGTCCCGCGTCTGTGGGGCCTGCACTGGGGCAGGTGCTCCAGAACACTCCGGGAGATGGAGGTCCACCGACCCGTGGAGAAAGGACCGACTGAGAGGCGCGGCGGGAGGACGCTCCCCCGGGGCATGCCGGGAGCGGGGGCGGGGCCTCCCCCTCCCCGGCGCGAGTTCGAGCCCCGCAGCAGCCACAGCAACGCGCGGCCACTGTCCTGGCGAGACCATCAGTGAGGACGGGGCGGGCAGCCCAGTGCCCGCCCCCCTTTCCTTTCTCGTGTTTTCTTTTTGTGCCACTGCGTGCCAAAGGCCTGTGGAAAAGAGTTAATTACCGGCCCTCGCTGCGGACTGATGCGTGCTCCAACACGCGGCTGTCATTCCCTGTCAGCACGGCTGATTTACAGCAGGGCTTAATTACATTCTCCGAGCATTCTTCAGCCTCTCCAAAGACAACACCCCAGCAGCCCCGGGTGTTTAAAATGTCACCTACCGAGACATATCACCTCTCTCTAAACAAACAGGACAGTGAACAAACCTGGGCTAATTACAGTGGCTTCGTTATTTGTTTGTATGTTTTAATATTTAATTGCTTTCATGTTCATCCAATTACCAAGCAACGGCAAATAGAAATGAACTTTTTATCAGTGTGTTCCCAGCTCCGCTAATAAGCAGGCCGGGCTCCTGTGCAGCGAAAACGGCCTCGTCGAGAGGATCAGAGGCCTCTGCTCAGCTCAGTGCACAGGCCATTCAATTAAGGGGGAGCCCAGCCGCTCCCACCTGTCCTGGGCTGAGCTCCCAGCTTGCAGAGCCCAGAGCCGCCCGGCACTGCAGCGCTCCTCGCGCTAGGCTGCCTCCCAGTGGCCACCCAGTGTCCCCAGTTCCTTCTGCCACCCTCTTGGGTCTCAGGAGGCAGCACGACGTTCTCTATAAGCTGCTGCCTTCCCTACAGCTTCAAGGGTCTGCAGCTCATTTTTCAGAGATTCTGGAGCCTTCTGCCAAACTCCCTGAGGACCTGTGGAAGGTGTGCCCTTACAGGCCAGGCACCACCCTCTAGTAAGGCTGTGGGAATGAATGACTTGGCAGATTCTGAGGGACCCCCTCTCCACCCCCCTCCCGGGACCCTCAAAGACAGCCACCTCACGGTGCCCTCCATCCCGCCCACCGCACGCTTGCGTCCTGAGTCCATCCCCGGAACCTCCCAGAAGCTCGGCAGAATTGTACAAAGAGATGAAGCGACTCAGGAGGCTGAGGTCGGAGGATCATGGTTTGAAGGCGGCCCAGGCAGCGAAGTCCAAGAGACTTTCATTGCCAATTAACCAGCAAAAAGCTGGATGTGGAAATGTGGTTCCCATGGTAGACTGCCAGACTTAGCAGGAAAAACAAGAGCATGAGGTCCCGAGTTCAAACCCTGGTAACCAGCACCAGAGAGAGAGAGACAGAGAGAGAGAAAGAGAGAGAGAGACAGACAGACAGACAGACAGGACAGAGAGAGAGAGCGTGCACCCTTAGACTATCTGGTCATCCTCAGACCCACGTATTCTAACTCCAGCCCTAATTCCACAGCCTCATGAGAAGTTGGCTTAAACCATTCAACTTTCCAAAAATAAAAATAATCTTTCTGTGGGCTTTGGTCTTATCTCCCGGGCTCAGCTGTAAGCTCCTCCAGGGTGGTGGGGGGGGGGCTGAGAAGTGAGCAGGGGCCGCCCGGGGCCGGCTGGTCTGTCGAGGGGCCCTGACTGGCCTGGCCTTCGAGGAGTCTGTTTTTCCAGGGCTTGGAGTGTCCATCCCATCACAACACCCCGCAGCACGTCTCTCTTGCTGGGTATTGGGGTTACAAAGGCGAAAAGGGGACAACCACAGAGCCAAGGTCTGCCCTTGGGTGCCCACAAATATCTGCCAGTCAGTGTTGGGGTGTGTGAGGACAGAAGGCAGGGCACAGGGCACCCCAGCGGGGCCCCTGGTCCGAGGAGCTGCCTGCCCAGGGAACTGGCAGTGGAAAAAAGACAAAATTTCTGTGTTTTTTTTTTTTTTTTTCAATTAGCGCAGAATAAGGAGGCCCTTTGGAAAAATCCTTCCTAGAGGCCCAGGCTTTATGCAAATGAGTCCTAACAAGAAAGAGACGCTAATTGGTCCCAGCAGAGGCCGGGGGCAGCAGGGGTGGCCTACTCGCGAGCTGACTGCATCCGGGCCGAGGCCAGCACAGGCTGTCAGCCCCCCTTGCCTCACTCGCTGGAAATTTCCACCTTCAATCTCAGAGTGATAACCAGGGGTGTGGCAGGAGGCGGGGCCCCACAGCCGGCTGGACCTCAGGAGCTGCGGCGGCTGGCAGCCCGGCCCAGGTGGGCCCTGTGGAGGGCCCACTACCTCTGCAGGAGGGGATTTGCTCAGTACCTTGCCACCAGAACCTACCGGAGCCAGGAGGGCGGCGGGGCCAGGGCCAGGCCTGCCCTGGAGTGAACAGAGGGAAATCAGCAGGCAGGGCCCACGTGAAGAGCCAGGCCCAGACAAGGGCCAGTTCGTGGCTCAGCTAGTCTGGGGCAGCAGGAAATGAGTACGGAGTACAGAGCTTACAACTGGAAGGGACAAGGGAGAAGCCAGTCCAGGCAGTGAGGAGGCCCGAGAGCCCCTGCCCAGAAGGCAGGGTGCATCCTGAGGGTGGAGGAGAGGCACGGTGCCTAGCAGGAAGTCTATGCTCAGGAAATGCTGTTGACTGAGCGTGCAGGTACCGAGCACGCGGGTACTGAGCACCTGCAGGATTGCCTGCAGGAGGTTTGCTGGGCTCCTGATCTGATCTGGAATGTTCCGCGCACTAAGGCTGTCTAGTAGAGGACACTAGAGTTCTGATAGCTTGCACCTCCCCCCAAAACATCCCAGGGACGTTTCTGGTCTGAAATATTCTTCCGCAGCCCTGTCATTCCCCCTTCAGGAAGCAACCCAGAAGACCGGGTGCAATGATCGCAACCAATTCAAGAGATGGGCCCCGGATGGGCCGGGCGCGGCAGCTCATGCCTGTAACCTCAATCTCATGGGATAGAGAGAGGGGAGAATCATGGCTCCAGGTCAGCCTTGGGCAAAAAAAATTATTGAGACCCTATTTCAACCAACTAGCTGGGTATGGAGATTCATGTCTGTAATCCAGCTACTCAGAAAGTGGAGGTAGGAGGATTTGAGGTATGAGGTCAATATAATGATACTGCAGCTTCTTTATTAATGAATCGTAAAAACCATGGTCACTGGTTCAAAAACCACCCTCATCTCACACCTGTCATCCCAGCTACTCAGGAGGAAGAGCTCTGAGAGTCATGGGTTGAAACCAGCCTGGGAAAGAAAGTCCATGAGACTCTGGTCTCCAATTAACCAGCAAAAACCTAGAAGTGAAGCTGTGGCTCAAGTAGTATAACACCAGGCTTTAGTGCAAAAGCTAAGGGTCAGTGTGAAGTCCTGAGTTCAAGCACTGGCACAAAAGCAACAACCAACCAACAACAACAAGAAGCCCAGGTGCGTGTTCGCACCGTCTGCAGCCGCTTGGGCACGCCCGTGCAGCCCCAGCCCCATCTGTGCTTAGAGGAAATGCTCCGTCTCAGGAAATGGCTCTTGACAGTGAGAACTCAATTTGTCTCAAGTTCTGGGACTTCCTGAATTCTTTTTTTTTGGGTCCAGTTGTGGGGCCTGAACTCTGGGCCTGGGTGCTGTCCCTCAGCTCTTCAGCTCAAGGCTAGTGCTCTACCACTGAGCCACAGTGCCACTTCCGGCTTTTTTTTCTTTTTGCTTATGTGGTGCTGAGGAATCGAACCCAGGGCCTCAGGCATGCAAGGCAAGCGCTCTACCACTGAGCCACCTTCCCAGCCCGACTTCCTGAATTCTTGACCCTGATGGGGTCACGGACTCGGGGTTTGCAGCCTCAGCTGGTGGGGTCCTCATTGCTTCTCAGTGAATGGTGGCTGGGGCTGCAGGCATGACTCCAGGATGGACCTGCGGCCTCCAGGGGAACCCCCAGCCGCCTCTCAGCCGCACCCCCCCCAGCCACCCCTCAGCCGCACCCCCCCCCAGCCGCCTCTCAGCCGCACCCCCCCCAGCCGGAGGGGGTGTCTGCCTCGTGGCACATGCTCGCCATGCATGCTCATGGGACATGCTTGTGATGGGTGTGATGCTTGTGATGCTCATGATGCATGCTCACGGTGCACGCTCGTGGGGCACGCTTGTGGTACATACTTGTGCACACTCATGGTGCATGCTTGTGGTACATACTGATGTGTACTTGGTGCACACTCATGACACACACTTGTGATGCACACTTGTGCACACTGATGCTTGTGCACAATCATGATAAACACTCATGGTGCACACTTGTGCACGCTGATACTTACTCATGGTGCACTCATGGCACAGTTGTGCACTTTTGCACACTGATGCTTGCTCATGGTGCACAATCTTGATGCACACTCGTGGCGCACACTTGTGGCGCACACCTGTGCACAAAGATGCTTGTTCATGGTGCACAATCATGATGCACTCGTGGAGCATGCTTGTGGTGCATTGATGCTTGCTCATGGTACACACTCCTGATGCACACTCCTGATGTACACTCATGGTGTACACTGGTGATGCACACTCACGATGCACACTCATGGTGCACGCTTGTGGTGCATGCTCATGGCACATCTCCTGCAGAGGCTTCCAGACAATGGAATGGGGTCTGAGTCCTTGGGCTCCCCTCTCCTTCCAGATGGCAGAGCCAGCTCTCAGCAGGTCCCTTTGAGAGGAAAGGTCACCACAGCACATTCAAGCATGCACAGTGACTGAAGGAAAAGAGGGCCACACCCCTGGCGGGGGATGGGAAGGAGCCAGGTCACCAAGGCCATAGGCCATGGCAGAATGCAGCCCTGACTGGGCGATCTCCTGGGCGCGGCTGTCGGGGGCTGGAGCTAGCAGAGGCGATATTACAAATGATGCGATCTGATTACACTAATTACTAATAATGGCCCCAGCCAGGAACCCAACCACAAGTCAATTCATTTTAAAAGCTGTATAATAATGTTTAGGATAAGGAATTAATTTTTATAGCCACTAGAGCAATTGAACTTCCACTGCAACACAGATTTATTACAAATTGAATTTTCCCCTCAAGTGGTTAATGTAAAGAGTGTGTGGGTAGAGCTGGGGGGAGGGGGAGCCCCTGGTCTTGCTCCCCCCCACTGACACCAGTGGTGGGGGCTTGGAGGCGTGTGTGCACATGGGCGCATGCACCTCGCGCTCCCCAAGGCACACGCGGCTCCCCGGGCCTCCCCCCTCCCATTCCAGGTGTGGCCTTGACCTCGGAGGTTGGGTGGGGCTGGGCGCCCCACTGTCTGGAAGAAAAGGCGGGGGACCCGAGTTCTCTTCTGCAAGTCCGCCACACTGTGAAGGGACTTCTCGGTGGCTCCGCCCCTGCCCTGCCAATGTCACCCACCCTGCTGTCTGATGTGACGCACCTGCTCTGGGACTCTGTCAGCTTTTGGCCAAGTTGGGCCTGGCATCAGGCCAGGGAGTGGAGCACCCAGACTTGGACGTTTTTTGTTTTGGGGTTGGCACCAGGGCTTGGACTTGGGGCCTGGGTCTGTCCCTCAGCTTTTTTACTTGGGACTGGTGCTCCATCATTTGAGCCACAGGCCTACTTTCAGGTTTTTGTTGTTGTTGTTGTTTTGTTTTTTGCTGGTTCATTGGAGACAGGAGTGGCATGAACGTTCCTGCCCGGGCTGGCTTTGAACCGCGATCCTCACATCTCGGCCACCAGAGTAGCTAGGATGACAGGCGTGAGCCACTGGCGCCTGGCAAAATCAAATTTTTAAATGAACGACAGGGTAACTGCACAAAGATAGAGGATTCTGGATGTTATACTAACCTTTGGGGTCTGGGAGTGAAGCCCCACATCACCCCCCTCCCTCCTGGGGGCCCCACTGCCGCCGAGGGAAGGGCGGCAAATGCCAACCTCAGAGCCTGGAGGAGAAACTATTCAACTGCCTATTTGTTCCGAGAGAGAAAGAGTACAATGAATGACTAGAAAGCCCCTAAATTACAAGTGTGGGTTACAGTAATTGCTAAATTACAGAGCTCCAACTTTATTAGATACCCCCTCCCAGCATCGGAGGCTTCCGGGACTGCCTTGAACCGACACCAGCATTGAGGATGAGCCGGGTGCGCAGCAGCAGCAGCAGGATCTGCGGGGAATGGAAGCCAGGACTTGGCATTGGGGGCCAGGACCCCGGGATCAATGGGGGCCCGGACCCAGGAGTAATTTCCCGGGGAAGCACCATGCAGCATCGTGAGCAGGAGCTGGACAGACGGAGGTATTGGTGGGTGTTGAATTTGGGGGAACAAAGTTGAGGCTTAAAAGTTGGCTTTGGCCCATGGATTTGGAGTTTTTTCCAGGTCGACTTAGTGCGCGGGCACAGGCAGAGCGCCCTCTGTTGAGGGACGGTGTTCCGGCCACAAGCTCCACCTGAGCCTTGGAAACAAGAGCCCCCCCTTCCTTAAATGGCTGCCCGCCAGGAAGTGACCCCGCCTGCCCCTGCCATCCCACCCGGGGGGACCTCATCCTGCCCTTAAAGGGAGTGAGTCGGTGGCTCACGCCTGTCATCCTAGCCAACCAGGAGACTGAGATCTAAGGATTGCCGTTGAACGCCAGCCCAGGCAGACACATCCCAGAGACTCACCTCCAAAGACTCAGAAAAAAAAGCCAGAAGGGGAGCTGTGGCTCAAGTGGCAGAGCACCAGCCTTGGGGGTGGGGGTGGGGGAATGGGAGGCTCCGTGTTCAAACAGAGCCCTAACTCCCGGTGCCTCCCCATCTCCAGCCCGCCACCCCCACCGCAGCGCAGCAGGCTCAGCCAGGCGGGTGGAAGCCTCCTGGCGGGCGCGCGCTCAGGCCTCCACAGTGGGGCCTCTCCTGGACCCGGAGTCGGGACAGAACTAAGCGCTGTGCCTTCAGGCTGGACGGATGCCTTGCTGCTGGGTATCCCCGAGGGGCACAGCCATGGTCTGTCCACGAAGCCACTGCCCTGTGGGGTCTCGGGTTTCTCCAGTGGAACGGGGCTCTGATGATGGGATTACTCAGGGAGATGTTAGAGGCCGCGGCAGCGTTCTATGAGCTGGTGCAATGGGCCTGTGCCGGGGGAGTGGGAGGGGGAGGAGGGGGGAGCAGGTGGCGGCGGCCCGCACAGTGGTGGGTAATGAGCGGCTCCCTGGCAGCGAGCGCTCTCCAAGTAATTAGTTTTTAAACCAGGCAGACGGTTCAAGAACCACTTACTCGGGGCAGCTTTAATTATTTCTGCTCCCGTCTCCTGAAGATTACAACGTTCTCTGAGAGGGGGAGGGGAGGTGTGCCCTAGCTGGGCAGTCTGTGGTCATTCAGCTGACACTGGTCTGCAGCCCAGGGGAACTTGCTGGAAGCTGGGGCAGGTATAGCTAGCTGGGCAGGGCCCCCAAGACACATGCTAGGCTGGCCAGGCTTGCAGCCCTGACGGTCCAGCATCAGGCTGGGGATGGGTTCAAGCGGCAGCACACCTGCCCCGAGTTCAAATCCCAGTACTTACCCCCCCCCCCCACAGAGTCCAGACCTGGAAAAGAGACAGCAAGGCCACTTTTCAGGGCTAAAGGATAAAGAAAATTCTAGAACCTGGTACAGGTGGGTGCCAGCTCCAGGGGCCCCCCAGCACAGCTCAGAACCCACCGTGCTGTGGGCTTGTCATCATGTGAACGTGGAATTTTACGCCCGGGCCCACAGGTGGATCCAGGGTGTGACAGAGCTGAAAGGGGACTGGAAGCTGCCGGAGGAGGAGCCGCAGGAGCAAGTCCCGGGGCCTGTCCCGGACAGTGACTTTCCCATGGCCCACCGGCCCCCCCTTTTCTGCTCCCTCTCCCCTCCCCCTCCTGCTTTCTCTCCCTCCCTCTCTCTGCTTCCTTGCTGCCATTGGGCGAGCAGCTTCTCTCTTCCTCCAGCCTTGGCACCTGACACTGGCCCCTCTCCCTCCGTCCCCCCGACTCCGCTAGAGGCTCCTCCATGCCATCTGGGAGGGAGACCTCCTGACCCTTATCTGAACCCATGTTCAGGAGATGCGGGCTGCAAGGCTGTGTCTCTGCGAAGAGCATCTGGGATGGCAGGGTCATACAGGGTCACAGGAAGGCTTGGCTCCAGGCCCATGGTTCTCAGGGACAGCACGCAAATCCCCCGAAGGGGGCCCTGCCCTCCAGAGACCTGCTGCAGGAGGGAGGGAGGAGAGGAGGAACAGGGCCCTCCTGACTCCTGACCCTGGACTTCGGCCTGCAGATCTGTCAGTTTAAGGACCCAGAACTCCCACCCCCACCCCCCCGCCAGGCTGTCCGGCCATGCCTCTAGAACCCACATTGTCTAGAGGCGATTTCTTCTCCCTGGATGGAACCAAACACTGACTCTTTTGTAGGGCTCCACATAGGAAGACTACTTTTGTGCTGGTTCTAGAGCTTCAACTCAGCGCCTGGGTGCTGTCCTTAGCTCCCCCCCGCCCCCCAGGATGGTGCTCTACCATTTGAGCCACAGCTCCACTTCCAGCTTTTTGGTGGTTAATTGGAGTCTGTTTCCTGCCTAGGCTGGCTTCAAACTACAATCCTCCATCTCAGCCTCCTGAGTAGCTAGGATGACAGGCGTGAGCCACCGGTGCTTGGCTTTGACATACGAAGTCTTAAAAATTTCAAAAAGAAAAATAACTTTCCAGGTTCCATGACTTACAAGGTTGCTCACAGCGCCTCCTTGTGGAGACTCTGGAAATCCACCCCGGCTTCTCAGGAGTCCCAAACCCCAGGACGTGCTCCCAGCAGCTGAACCACCTCCCCAGCTGCCAGCCCCCTCCCCACCCCGTGCCCCTTCCTTTAAGAAATGCTCTGAGCCACTGGTCCCCGAGAAGTTCTTATTTTTGCATTTTGTTTTGCCATTCTTGGGGCTCAAACTCGGGGCCTGGATGCTGTCCCTGAGCGTCTTTTCCGCAAGGCTAGCGCTCTACCCGGGCTTGGGGCACGAGCCGCCCTCCTCCTCGGGGTCACAGACGCCCTCCGTGCGGGCCGGAGATTGCATCAGAAACTTTTATTTCAGGAAATACGTTTCAACACGGTTGTCATTTATACAAAAAGACGAATTCTCAGGAGGCACATAGCAAAGGCCATCATGGGTCAGCCGGTGAAGGGGAGCTTTCAAACTCTGGGTTCAGAGAGGGGCGCAGAGCCATCCCAACCTGGGATGCTGTGCCCCCCCTCTCCCGGGACCCCCGGACTGGGCCCTGGTGCTGGACACTTCATTCAAAGTCTTGGTTTTGGCAAAACAAAACAAAACATGGCAAGTTGGCAAGTAAACTGTTGAGCTGAGGGTGGGGCGGGTCTCGCCAAGCTCGGGTGGGGATGGCTGCCACCCAACGCAGGAACACACGCGCACACACGCCGGCACGCACCCCCCCACGCCTCCCACCATCCGCGCGGGCTCCCGGGGTCGGGACACACATGCCCGGTGGAGGCGGGGCAGAGGCCGGAGGGAAGGAAGTGATGGCAGCTGGGGGGGTCTCCCTGGGGCGCAGGCGCCAGGGTGTCATCACCACCCTGCTGCACGCCAGCCCTTGGTCCTCCCGCCCCGGGGGTCTGGCCCGAGGGCACAGGAGACCGCAGGCGGTGGGCCGGTGGGCCGCTCCCGCATGCGGACACGCTTCTGGAGGTGGCGAGACTCAGCGTCAGAGTAACCAACATCTCCGGCCAAACCAAAGACCAGACAGACGGACAGACCTCCCTCCCCCACATCCAGGTAGGGCAGGTCCCCCCCCCCGTGCCCCATCTTCCTTCCAGCACCTTTCCCTGCCTTTCTCCTTCAACTCCTCCACCAGAAGCGCTTGCTCGGGCTTTCCCAAGACTCAGGGTGGGGAGGGGCCCTCTCTGAACCTCTATCACCCAGAACCGTGCGTCTGGAGGTGGGGGGGGGGTGATGACGAGTCCCTCCCTGCAGTCTGTCCCTGTTTCTGGCTGGGGGAGGGGGAGGGGTCCGCAGCGCGCATGCGCGCTGACGGCTAGGATAAAGGCACTTTCTGCTTCAGTACGGCTTCCGGGCGGGGCCGGCGGGCCTGGCCCGTCCAAGCCATCGTGGAAACTGGGTTGTGTAATTTTCTAGCCTCCCCTTGGGAGCAGTGAGCGAGGGGCTCTCTGAGTTGTGGCCCATGCCATGGGGGGGAGTGGGGGGCTCCAGGTTTACCTGGCTGGGCCCCATCCTTCCCGGGCACTGCCTACAGGACGGAGGGGCCTGGTCCCTGCAAGTCGGAACGTGGGGTGGCAGGGGACACAGACAAGCTTTCTGGCTCCCGGGGAGGGGGGGGGAGTGGGTGGAGGGTCAGATTCCCGGGTCCTTTCCTCCAGCCACTGTCCAGCCTCTCCAGTCCTGGGCGAGGCCCGGCGGAGCCCTGCCCGGCCCACGCCACAGCCGGAGAGCTGTGGCACTGACACACTGAGGAGGTGTCTCCACGTGGAACCTGGCTGCGTGGGGCGGGTCGGAGGAGAACACGTGGAAGAAGTGATATAAAATAAGACGGGGCGGGGGGCGGGCCTGGGGGGGACTGGAAGGAGTCGGGGGCAGGGTCCTGGGCGCGGGTGGCATCTACATCTCCTGGGCCTCTGGCTCTTTCTCGTCCACGCCGTTGGCCATGGTGCTGTGACCCTCGTTGAGCCGCTTCACGCGGTACGCTTCGAAGTGGATGCTGCTGGTGATGTCCTTGATATTCTGCATGTGCGTCCTGGGCCAGGCAGGCTGGGCGTCGGTGGTGCGGCCTGGCCTCCCGGGCCTCCGCACACCCGCACGGGCTCGCGTGGCCTCCCTCACCCCGCGCCCTCTCTACGGTCAGCCTGGGGCTGCCCAGGGCCTCTGCCTGCTCCCCGGCCTCCCACCACTCAGGGGCTCCGGCCCGGACTCACCTGATGAGGAGGTCCCGCAGGTAGGCAAACTCACAGTGCATGGTGTTCTCCACTGCGGGCAGGGGACAGAGGGCGTCAGCATCCGGCTGATGATGATGCCCTCACCCCACCCTGGTCTTCCCCTCCCATGTCCAGCAATCCCAGGCCCAAGAGCCGCTTCCCAGGACAGCTCCCGGGGGGGGGGGGGGGGGGGGGCGGAGGCCCTGGCGGCCCCACCCTGCGCTGGGCGGAGGGGCACGGGATGGCGGGACAAACTCAGCTTCTGGGCGCTGTAAGATTTTGGTTCTTTTTTCCTCCCATCTGAGACTGGGACTCGAACTCCCTATCTGATGCTACACACTTGTTGGCAGAATGCTTCCAGCCCCTGTGGAAGGTTTTGGCCTAGCAGCTAAGAACCGGGGTGCAGAGGAGAGCCCTGGGAGGGGAGGGGGAGGGTCGGCCAGGCGGTCCAGCAGAGACCCGAGGCGGGGTGGGCTGCGGAGCCAGGACTGATGTGGTGATTTACAGAAAGCCCAGGCTCTCTGCTCTTATCCCCCACGGCTCTGCCCTGCCACACGCGTGCTCGGGCTCACAGGAGACAAACAGAGACCATGCAAGTGGTCCTTGACCCCCAAAACCAGCACAGCTCAACGTGACACTGTCGAAGGAAGCGTGCACATGGCCGCCGGGGCGGTGCGGGCAGACAACTCAGGACAGGGCACGTCCTGCTGTGTTCTGTGCCTCCCTGGCGTGCAGGCCTGTGACCCACAGAAGACCTCCCTGCGGGGGGCGTGGGGGGGTACGGGGCAGGGCAGGCACACCCCGGGCGCTCTGGGATAGCCGCAGATAACTACGAGCGTTCCTCCGCTGCAGATGTGAGCGGAACGTGGGGAAGGCGGGGTGTATGTCCGGTGGAGATGGAGCGATGCCCTCATGTGACTTAGGGCAGCACCCTCGGGGGATTCGAGGACAGGAAACGGGTGCAGTGGCGCTCACCAAGAGGGAACCAACAGCAACGCAGAACCCCCTAGCGCTCAGACCTGACGGGCGATCGGGCCCCCAAAGGCCAGGTCCCTGGTCGGGGGCACACACGGGGCAACCCTGGCATGAACTCATCAAGCTCTGGGAGGCGCCCGGGGTCCTTATGAAAGGCTGCCGGATGGGAGACCCCCAGCAAACATCCTCACAGGTTCCCTGGGGTGCTGCGAAGGCTGCAGGCTGGTCCTGTGAATTTCCCAACTATTTCCTCCTGACACCTGCCATTCCCCAATTGGCCACCAGGGAGCAGTATATGCACGTCGATGTGGATCCACCTCCCCCCACCCCTTAACCCCGAATTCTCAACCTCCAAATCATGTCTTTCACACAAAGGTGCTGAAATGCAATATCTGGGATGGGGAACACGGGAGGAGGAGAATCAGGGAGGGGCCGGAGGGAGCGGAGCCTAGGGGAAGCCGGCCTGACTCGGCGCAAACAAAGACCCACTTGTACAGCCAGCAGCCCTGGCCCAGGGCACATTACAGGAGAGGCCGCGCACTGGAAAACACCGCCAGGTGATTCAGACAGCCTCTGGCTGCACCCCACCTGGTGACACCCACACAGTGGGCACAGCAGGGGCGGGGCTGCGGGAGCACCCCAAAAAGGCCTGTGCACCGCTTCACATTCTCATCCAGCTGCAAACGCCCAACTCCTAACTCAAGAGGCTGAGCCTATTAAGAGGGAGGAGGGCCCCGGCATCTGGGGAGAGGGGTGGAAACCTCCAGAATTAAATTGAGATCCTCCATATGGAGCGCGCGCCCTGAGCTCGCGGCCCAGCCAGCGCTGGCTGCCTTGGGAAGCCCTACCTGTCTATGGGATTTCCCCACTTTGCTGGAACCATCCATGGTGGACACTGAGGCCCAAACTCCGACTCTCAACTCTGTGCTTTCTCCACTCTGCCTTTCAGCCAAGCTGTTCCCCAAGGACCCAGTTAGTCCCCGGCCCGCTCTGTCCTTTCCTCCTGCCGTCTCACCCTAGGCGCTGCCGATCCAACCCTAGGCGCTGCCACCAGAGGGGGCCCATCTGGGCCCGGAGCAGACTCAGCTCACCCCTGACCTGTGTGGCTGGGACTTTCTTTGAAGTGTTTGCATAGTGAAGGATTTCCAAGCTGGCCACCCTGAGCTTGGGCAGGTCCCACATCAACACCCCTGTCGGAGGGGAGGCTCCGAGTGCAGCCTGGGGGCCCCACGGTCTAGGGCCACAGGGGTGACTGGCTTGTCATCCGATCTCTGGGCCCCGGCCGGTACCTTCGATGGTGCCCCACTTGGTCTTCCTCCCCAGGATTCTCTTGCCGTTCACTTGGTACTCGTGGTCGCTGCCCACCACGGCAAATGGAATCATCTCCTGGGAGGGGACAGCGGGTGCGTGTCACGGGCCGGGAAAGGCCCAGCCCTTCCCCGAGCCCTGGGGACCCTGGGAGGAGTGGGGGAAGACACCCCGCCCTCCGTGTGCACCACCCGCCCGGGATGTGGGAACGGCACCAGCTGAGCGCGTACCCGGAACTTCTCGTTCACCAGCCGGTCCTCGGAGTCCTCGTCGAACTCCTTCTGGGGGTACACGTCGATGCCGTTGGAGAGCAGGTCCGCCGTGATCTGGGGAGGGAGGGGAGATGCGGGCCGCCCCCGTGAGGTGCTCTGCCCGCCGCCAGCACTAGGCCAGCAGGGGTCGGCCACCTGGGGCCCAGGCCCAAGGCTGCCCCCAGAGACCCCAGACCCTGACAGCCCTGGGAAGCAGGGGCAGCTGCAGATCTGTCCACCCGAGATGCTGGAGAACCCCAAGGAGCTCTGGCCCCCGTCCTGGGTGTCCTGTCCAGCTCATCACAGCCGCACCCCCCACTCCCAAAGGTTGCTGAGTTCTTCGTTTCTGGACCCTTTTTGTAGTAGCCTCCAAGGTCAGCATGGGCCCCTCCCCTCCTATAGTGGCGAGGGAGGGGGTAACTGCCATAGAATAGCCCCCCCACCCCCGCCATGGCCGCCCTGGCACTTCCCCTCCAATGGACACTTTGCTGTGCGTCTGACCACGCCTCCCTAAGCATGCGGGAGCCCCCCCCCCCCCTCCACTGGCCCTCAGAGCTTGTGGAATCCAAGGGCTTCCCTCACACCCACTGGGCGGGAGCCCAGACTCCTCCATTAAAAGTTTCCAGATGGTTCAGAAGTAGGGCACTGTCAGGACAAAGTAGCCCAGGCTGGCCACAGCTTGTCTCCAGGGTCCCGAGAGGCAGGGACAGTGGGGAGGCCCCAGCCCCCTACCCGCTGTTTGAAGTAGGCCCTCTCCTCCAGGGTCAGCGTGTCGGCCTTGGCGATGACAGGGACAATGTTGACCACCTTGCTCAGGCGCTTCATGAACTCGATGTCCAGGGGCCTGAGGCTGAAAGGGCGCAAGGTGACACCACTCAGGCTGGGGTCCTGGGGTGACAGGACTCAGGCTGGGGTCCTGGGGTGACACGACTCAGGCTGGGGTCCTGGGGTGACGGGACTCAGGCCGGGGTCCTGGGGTGACACGACTCAGGCCGGGGTCCTGGGGTGACACGACTCAGGCTGGGGTCCTGGGGTGACACCACTCAGGCTGGGGTCCTGGGGTGACACCACTCAGGCTGGGGTCCTGGGGTGACACCACTCAGGCTGGGGTCTTGGGGTGACGGGACTCGGGCTGGGGCCCTGGGGTGATGGGACTCAGGCTGGGGCCCTGGGGTGACACAACTCAGGCTGGGGTCCTGGGGTGACACCACTCAGGCTGGGGTCCTGGGGTGACACGACTCAGGCTGGGGTCCTGGGGTGATACCACTCAGGCTGGGGTCCTGGGGTGACACCACTCAGGCTGGGGTCTTGGGGTGACGGGACTCGGGCTGGGGCCCTGGGGTGATGGGACTCAGGCTGGGGCCCTGGGGTGACACAACTCAGGCTGGGGTCCTGGGGTGACACCACTCAGGCTGGGGTCCTGGGGTGACACGACTCAGGCTGGGGTCCTGGGGTGACACGACTCAGGCCGGGGTCCTGGGGTGACACGACTCAGGCCGGGGTCCTGGGGTGACACCACTCAGGCTGGGGTCCTGGGGTGACACGACTCAGGCCGGGGTCCTGGGGTGACACGACTCAGGCTGGGGTCCTGGGGTGACACGACTCAGACTGGGGTCCTGAGGTGATGGGACTCAGGCCGGGGTCCTGGGGTGATGGGACTCAGGCTGGGGCCCTGGGGTGATGGGACTGAGGCTGGGATGTAGGGGTACTGGGACTCAGGCTGGAATGTGGGGTGGGGTCCTGTCCAGGGCCCACGCCTGGTGGATGCTGGCAGTGACAGTTATTATGGTCAAGCACTGGCCGAGTGGGTAGTGGGGGGGCTTTCAGGGGCCTCAGACAGAGCAGTACCAGTAAGCTGAGGCGTGCGTGTGTGTGCGTGTGTGCGCGTGCACGCACACGCGTCCAGGGCAAGGCCAGCTAGCTCTAGGCACCCTGTCTACCACCTGTCCTTCCCATGCCCACACATGAGGTAAGCCTCGATTCTGATGCCATCTTGCTTTGACTGGCTGGGACAGGAAAAGAATGGGGGCCCCCAAGACAGGCTGGTGGCTCCCCAGCAAGCCTGGGGTCTGACATGGGCAGTGGAGGAGAGGCCGGTGGAGCCTGACAGAGTGGAGTGTCTGTCCTGCTGGGAAAGCGCGCTTCCAGGCAGAAGCCTCAGCAAAGCTGGCCAAGGCCCACCCATCCCCTGGGACTGGGCGCTGGGGGCGGAAGCCAGGCCCAGGGCCCAGCGGGGTCCTAGCCCAGAGGGTTAGCTCTGGGGAACCACCCTTGGCTAGCCCAGCCGGCGCCACATCAGGGCTCTGTCTCCCTCTGCCGGCCCTCAGCCTCGGCAGAGCTTGGGAATGGCCCGCGGGTGGCCACAGGACCCTAGAGCAGCAGCTCTGCCTTGAGGAGGCCCCATGGCAGGACTCACAGCATCCTGTCTCTGGTGGACTCCTGCTGTCCCCCGTGGGAACCCCACCTCACTGTTAGCCCAACAGACCACCAGCAGCTGCTGCCCTGGGCCTCAGGAAGAGGTGGCCAGCAGGGGGGCAGAAAGGGCCCTAAATCCTGAGGACACACAGGATTCCTAGGGAGCTGCGGACTGACTGGGAGGGAGGAGACACCCCTCCGTGCCTCGCCCCCACACCTGGGCAGGGCATCCAGGGCAGGGCTCTGGGTGCCACTTCAGGGTGGACAGGATGAGAAGACAGTGCCGGACGAGTCAGTCTCGGCCTGCAGCAGCTGTTGCTGAGCCAGGCCAGGCCACTGTTCCCCCTGCCTTCTTCCAAGTAGTCCAAGGGACCAGGGTGGGAGGGTGGTGAGTGGGCGTGGCCAATGAGGTGTGGCTATGTAGTGGGCATGACCACTGAGTGGGTGTGGCTATGCATGGGAGTGGCCACTGTGTAGGCGTGGCTATGGACTGGGCAGGGCATGGCTACAGAGTGGGCGGGGCAGTGGCTCTGGACGGATGTCAAGTAGCTGAGGCTGGCCTCCAGGGGCGTCTCACTCACTTCACTTAATGGCCGCACCCCCCACCCAGCTCCCCACGGCTGGACCCGTGAGGACCATCCCGGGGGTGGTGGAACCCCAGAACCCTTCCCCAGGACCAGGGCCCTGGAGGGGACCTACGAGTGGCCGGTGGCGGGGATAAAGTAGAGGCAGCAGTGGACGCGCGTGTCTGGGATCCGCCTCTTCCGGTTGATGTTGACCTCCTCCTGCAGGTACCTCTCATACTGGTCGTTGATGAATTTCATGATGGGCTGCCAGCTGTGTGGAGAGACCCTGCTCAGCCTCACATGGGACCCTCTGCCTTCATCCCCTTTACCCCAGGTCAAATCCCAGAACTCGGGCAGATGCTTGGCGCTCGGCTCCCAACTTCCCCATGCTGACCTCTGACCTGGGGGCCGGGGCTCGATTGCTATGGTGATTCCACTTTGAGTCTTTGGCGCTCAAGGCACAAGGCTTTAGCAGCACATGGGGCCCAAGTCCCTCTGGTTAGGTGCCCTCCACCCTCCGCCAGCTCCCAGAGCCACTCACCAGTTCTCATTGTTGATGTGGTCTCCGAAGCCGGGCGTGTCGATGACCGTCAGCTTCATGCGAACACCCTTCTCCTCAATATCTGAATAACCCAGAGCACTGGAGTCAGAGGCGCGTCCCAGGGGAGGAAACCATCTGCCCATGGAGCCCAGGGGTCACCACCAGCATGTCCCCTTCCATGGTTCCTGGTGGTATCTATGGGGGCACATGCTAGAGGGCTGGAACCAATCATCCCCCAAGACTTATGATGTCCAGGGGATCCCAGTGAAGTCCTAGACTGCCCTGACCAAGCTGGGCTCCCTTTGTTCTGTGGAAGAAAGGGCCTCACTGCCCAGTCCCCGCCTCCCTGAGAGGCCCCACAGCCCAGTCCAACCCCCAATGCCCAGTCTCCACCCCTACAGCTCAGTCTCCACCCTCAATGTTCAGGCCCCGCCCCACAACCCAGTCTCCACCCTCAATGTCCAGGCCCCGCCCCCACAGCCTAGGCCCCATCCCCGGGGTGCTGACCGTGGGTGATGGACTTGATCTCAATGGTCTTGGGGATGCGCTCCTCAGAAGAGGGCTGCACTGACTTCCGGCTGATTTTCGACTTGAAGAGAGTATTGATTAACGTGGACTTCCCTAAGCCGCTCTGCCCTGAGGACAGAACAGAGGAAGGCTGCTTGGTGAGCGGTTGGTAGGCAAGGCTACAGCGATGCCCAGGCTCACGCCGCGCCGCGCAGGCCGTCAGTGCTGGTGAACTTGCTCAGGGGCTCTGCCTCTGGCCGTGGGTCCAGTGACACAGAGAAGAGACAGCTGGGCGCCAGTGCCTAGCCCAGCTTGGCCACGGAGGCTGAGGGAGGCTCCGAGACACGAGGCCCTGGTGGGAGCAGCAGGCGTGGGCTGTGCCTACAGACCCAGCTTTGAGCCTGGGCTGTGGGTGAACACATGTGCCCAGACCCCTCCTACCACCCCGTAGAGCAGCCTGGGAGTTCAAATTAGATGACGGAGCATTTGCTCCTGAAGCATGAGTTACCATGAGGACCACCCGGGCCCGGGGCTGGGTCCCAAGGCCAGCAGGTGCTTCTACCATGGTGACACCGGGCCACAACAGCCACCAGGAGAGGGACGAAGTCTCCAGGGGCACCTGCCAGGCAGGCAGCTGAGCGAGGCATCCAGGAGGCCGCCAGCCAGGCCTGCTGGGGGTTCGGGCTGAGCTCCTTCGGGCCGAGGGCCACAGTGGAAGGAAGGAGGAGCTCGGCAAACACCATGGTCCAGGCAGGCGTCGCTGGTCACAGCTCGGGCCTGCTCACCCAGGGGATGCCAGGGGTTCTACCGCAGCGGGGCCCCTCTGCGGAGCCGTGGCCCTCCAGGGGGCGCACGGATGCTCACGTGCGTTCACGCTCTCACCCGTTTTACAGAGGAGAGGCTGCCCCTCGGCACTGGCGGGGGGGGGGGGGGGGGACGGCGCGGAGGACAGCTCCTGGGGACTCACCAACCACCATGATGTTGAACTCGAAGCCCTGCTTCATGGCCTTCCTGCGCATCTGCTCCAGGATGGAGTCGATGCCCACGTAGCCGAAGTCCACCGGGGCCTTCTCATTCCGTGGCGCGGGCGCCTGCTTGAGCATGGCGTCTCGGGGGGTGTCCGCCATGTCGCCCACACAGCTGGGAGCCGCTTCGGAGGCTGGGGAAAGAGGAGCAGCGGTTCAGGGTGTGACAGAGCCCCAGGGTGCCCTCAAACATCCACATCGCCGTCAGATGGAGAAGCTGAGGTCCAAGCAGCTCGTCCAAGAAACCCATGGGGAAGGCAGGCCCAGGGCCACGGCGGCCTCGGGCAAACCACATCCCGAGCCACGCTGCGCCGGCTCTAATCACCTTCTCTGCCAGCAATGCCTGCCCGGACCTCTCTCCTCCCTGGCTCCAGGCGGGCTGAGAACACTTGAACCCGCCTTCCCTCCGCTCCCCATCCACAGGGCCAGGCAGGCAAGGAGAGCGCTGGGCCGGGCCGGGCGGCTGACTACCCAGTCCACCCTGCCCCCCATCCACAGCCCAGCCCAGCTTCTGCTTTCAGGTCTGCAGACTGGGGTGAACTTCCGGTACCTGAGGCTTCCGTGAGCATCAGAGCAGAGCCTCGGCCCCTCCCCTGGGTCACACGTGTGGGTCAGAGGCTGGGGTGGCCAGAGAGGAGCCCCAAGCAATACCACTGGACACCCTCAGCACTGCGGCCCAACACAGGGTCTCAAGGCTTCTTCCACTGGGGTCTGGCTGGGACCTGGGGCCCCACAGGGACCAGCCAGGGGCCAGCTG
This sequence comes from Dipodomys spectabilis, assembly GCF_019054845.1. Lineage (NCBI taxonomy): Eukaryota > Metazoa > Chordata > Mammalia > Rodentia > Heteromyidae > Dipodomys > Dipodomys spectabilis. The sequence continues at coordinate 5,929,942 of NW_024871006.1, read as the reverse complement.
CCACCCCCACCTGCGCTGGTGTGGACGTACAAACGCCCCACCACGGAGCCACACACTACTTTGACCCCAAAGCTGCCCTTGCCAGCCCGTAGTGCCTGGCCTTGGCAGCGCCAGCAGGCTCAGGGTCTTCCCTGGTCCACAGGGCACCAAGAAGGCCCCCCTCATTCTCCAGCGCCCTGCTGGAGCGACCTGCACAGGTACCAAGTGCCTCTTCAGACACCTGCTGGGCAGAGGTGCAGGGGAGGGGAAGGGCGGGGAGGGGGCAGCGTGGGCACCCAGCCTTCCAGGCCTCCCACCGAAGAGGCCCCAGGCAGGATTGGGTTAAACTGCTCTTCTTCCTGGACAGATACCACACTTGGGGGTCCCCCAGCCAACAGGTGGAGCCCTGATGGCCCTGGTCGAACCCTGTGCTCGCTCCTCTTCGTTCTGCTACATTGGGGTGACCGGTGAGAATCGAGATTTCCCCCCTCCCCCAGGCCCAAGGTGAGGGACAGAAGGAGGAAGACAAAATTGCAGGAAAGGGGGCAGAAGCACTATGCCCGGCCACCTACTCCCCAGCCGCTCCACATGGAGCGCAAACAACCCCACTTCCCGGAACCCAGGGCCAATAAAACAACAACCAGCAAATACCCATGCCAGGAATTGATTGCCAGGAGGAGCCCCAGCTCTGGGCGCCAGGCTGCCAACCCCGCCCCCACCCAGCCCCGCCCCACCCAGCCCGGGGACACTCAGCCCTGCAAGGCAGCAAAAGCAGGGGCTCTGCTCCCTGCTCAGAAATATCCTCCCCAGCTTCCAGCATCTTTAAATAAACAAAGACGCAGTGTTGCAGCTGGCCGAGGAGCTGTGGCTTTGAGGCCCCGCTTCCTGGAGCCAGACAGGGGCCCTGCCTTACAGGGCAGCGGTTCAGCCCTCACCCATGTGACTGAAAATTGCTTCCATCTGTCTGTGGGTCTGGGAGCCATTTTGCCCCATGCTGGAGCCCACCCCACCCTTCCCCCCTCCCCTCCCCCCAGGTGAGGCAGGAAGGTCCGCAGGGGCTCCAGGCGGGCCCTCTGCGGGCACCAACCAAACATCCCACCCACCACGTGCCCCGCAGAAGCCACCATCAAAGCACATGGACGTTCCTTCCTTGCTAGAAGTGACCCAAGGTTTCTAGCTCCTCACACGCTCCTGCAGGCCCCTCCTCTGGGAGCCTGCCCAGCCCTGCAATCAGGACCCATCACCCAGAAAATCACCCGGGGCCTAGCCAGCCCCCACCCCCCCATGCCGAGGCAGCCGGAAACGATGCCGGAACCCACCCACGCCCTGCCTCCTCGCAGGCCCGCGTCCGCCACCGGCCACAGGCAGCTTGTAAGAAAAACATGATCACCTTAACCATCTCAACGTAGACTTTTGGGGAGGGGGGAGGTCAGGCAGACACAGGCTGTGGTGCAACCAACTTCTAGAATGTTCTGAGCCTGCAAAAGTACAGCCCTGTGCCCAGCCTGCTTCCCGTGTCTGAGTCTGACCACGCCGGGGCCCTCCGAGGCGGGATCGTACAGTACTTGCACTTCTGTGCCTGCCTATTGTGTCTCTTAGCACAGCGCCTCACGCTTCATCCGCAGGGGAGCCTGTGCCAGGATTTCCTTCCTTTTCAAGGCTGAATAATATTCCTTAAAATCAGCATAAGAACGTTTTATTTATCCATCCGTCTGTCCATGCACGTCGAGGCTGCTTCCTCCTGTAGACTTGTCTGTAGCGTGACCACCAACGCGCACAAGCTGAGACCTGCTTCTTTTCTTTGTTTTGTAGGTTAGGTTAGCCTAGATTTTTTTTTTTTTTTTTAATTTGGTGCCAGTGCTGGGGCTTGAACTCAGGGTCTGAGCGCTGCCCTGAGTGGGCTTTCTTTGCTCAAGGGGAGTGCTCCGCCACTTGAGCCACGGGCACCCTTTCGTCTTTTTTGGTGCTTAACTGGAGATGAGTCTCATTAACCTTCCTGCCCAGGCTGGCTTTCAACTGAGATCCTCAGGCCTCAGCCTCCTGAGCAGCCAGGATTATAGGCCTGAGCCACCGGTGCCCACTGGCTTGGAGCTTTTGATCTTCCTGCCTCAGCCTCCTGAGTGGCGGAATTACAGGTGTGCACCACCATGCCCAGCAGTGTCTGGGCATAGCCATTTTTAACTTCCGAGGCACTGCCGGTATGCTCACATTGGGCTTCAGAGTGCTGGAGACTAAGCTGTCAAATGAGAGACCCCCATTTTTTTTTTTACTTAATTTTCACTCATTTAAACTTAAATAGCTACGCATCCCCAGCAAGAACTCTGCTAGATGGTGCTAAATCCTGCCCCAACCCCATCTGTGACAAACAAGGTTGGGATCCAGGCAATGATTTACCCCCCAGCGCAGTCAGGTCAACAAGAGGCCCCCATAGACCCCACCAAGACGGCAAACACACACAACCTGGGATACTTGATGCGCACCATGTTCCCCCTGGGCAGATCCTGAGCTCCGGGCCGGGTCTCCCTGCCTGGGTCCAGGCAGCGCATCTCCTGATACCCCAAGCCCCTCACGGACCTACTTGAAGCCCCCACTGCGACTGGCTCTGCTCTCAGGGCGTTTCTGACTCCAAAGTCAACAAGCAGTAGATACAAACATCTAAGGCCAGGCACCAGGACGCCCGTCTACAGTCCCGGTGCTTGGAAGGCTGAGGTAAGACTCCCAGGCCAGCCAGTGATACTTGGTTCAAAAAAACTGACCAGAACTGTGTAAAGCACCCATTCACACGCACAGGTGAGTGTGTGAGGCACCCTGACACCGCACACGCCCTTCCCCCAGGACCGCAGCTCGGAGCGAAGGAAGGGATGAAGGTCAGCGTGGGTCAGCCTCGAAGTCACGACATTGAGAGAAGAGAGCGGCCAGAGCACCATGCCACGGGCGCGTGCATGCCAAGAGCACCACGCCACGGGCGCGCGCATGCCAAGAGCACCACGCCACGGGCGCGCGCATGCCAAGAGCACCACGCCACGGGCGCGCGCATGCCAAGAGCACCACGCCACGGGCGCGCGCATGCCAAGAGCACCACGCCACCGATGCGTGCATGCCAAGAGCACCACGCCACGGGCGCGCGCATGCCAAGAGCACCACGCCACGGGCGCGTGCATGCCAAGAGCACCACGCCACGGGCGCGCACATGCCAAGAGCACCACGCCACGGGCGCGCGCATGCCAAGAGTACCAACCACACCACCGACGTGTGCATGCCAAGAGCACCACGCCACCGATGCGTGCATGCCAAGAGCACCACGCCACGGGCGCGCGCATGCCAAGAGCACCACGCCACGGGCGCGCGCATGCCAAGAGCACCAACCACGCCACCGATGCGTGCATGCCAAGAGCACCACGCCACGGGCGCACGCATGCCAAGAGCACCACGCCACGGGCGCGCGCATGCCAAGAGCACCATGCCACCGATGCGTGCATGCCAAGAGCACCACGCCACGGGCATGCGCATGCCAAGAGCACCACGCCACGGGCGCGCGCATGCCAAGAGCACCACGCCACGGGCGCGTGCATGCCAAGAGCACCACGCCACGGGCGCGTGCATGCCAAGAGCACCACGCCACGGGCGCGCGCATGCCAAGAGTACCAACCACACCACCGACGTGTGCATGCCAAGAGCACCACGCCACCGACGCGTGCATGCCAAGAGCACCACGCCACGGGCGCGCGCATGCCAAGAGCACCACGCCACGGGCGCGCGCATGCCAAGAGCACCAACCACGCCACCGATGCGTGCATGCCAAGAGCACCACGCCACGGGCGCGCGCATGCCAAGAGCACCATGCCACCGATGCGTGCATGCCAAGAGCACCACGCCACGGGCATGCGCATGCCAAGAGCACCACGCCACGGGCATGCGCATGCCAAGAGCACCACGCCACGGGCGCGTGCATGCCAAGAGCACCACGCCACGGGCGCGTGCATGCCAAGAGCACCACGCCACGGGCGCGTGCATGCCAAGAGCACCACGCCACGGGCACGCGCATGCCAAGAGCACCACGCCACGGGCGCGCGCATGCGACACGCCCACCCCTGACAAGTCCACATTTTTTGTGGGGGGTGGGGGGGCTGGTGGGAGGGGGAGATTGTGTAATGAGTATGGAGTTTCCTTTGGGAGTGATGGATGGAAACGTTCTAGAATTGGAGGCGACGGCGACCCAGCACTGTGAATGAACGCAGAGCTGGATAATCTGGGCGGCAGAATGGAGGGGCGGGAGGAGGCGGCAGCTTCCGGCCTTCCTCGGCTGGGGTCTGGAGGACCTCTGGCGGCGTGGCCTGGCAGTGGCGGTGTCCTGGGTGCTGTGGGAGGCCCGGTGTGTGTCCACAGCTCGCTTTGGCCCTCTCTGTGGCTTCCTCTCTGCCTTGTGTCCAGGGCTGAGGGGTAGCAAGGGGAGAGGCCCGCTCCACCCTGGGCAGGCTGCTGCCGCCCCGCTGTGACAGACCAGGTGCCCACCCAGAGCCCACTCGGAGCGGGAGACAGCAATGGGGTGTGATGCATTTCGGGATGCTCACACTTCATCCCGGCCTCGGGGTGACCTCAGTCTGCCAGGTAGGACTGGCTTGGCGGACTAGACCTGGAAACCCCAGGCCCAAACCCACAAGCCCCTCACCCCCCTTTCCTGCTGCCCTGCATGGGGGTGGGGGGGAGATGAGCCCATGCCACCTCCCGGCCACCGCACTGCCCCCTGGGAAGCCCTGCGGGGCAATGGCCAGTGGCCTCGGAGCCACAGCCCAACAGCTCCCAGTTCCAAGAGACAGCCAGGCGGTGCCAGTGCCAGCCAGACCTGCACCCCAGGGCAAACCCAGTGTCATCCCCACATCTCCCCAACACAAGGCCCGCCCAGTTTCAAGCCACAGGAGGCGGAGCCATCTTCTTTACTCATGGGGCCAGGTCAGCCTGTCCCTGCAGCCCCAAGCGCGGCCCAAGTTCCACATGGGGGATGGGGGGGGGGGGCTTAAAAGCAGGGGCAGCTGAGCCCTAAGGACTGAGTCGTCTGTTCCCATAAACATCAGCTGTTCCCAGACCCCTGTGAAGGGCTGTGTGTGTGTGTATGTGTGTGTGCGTGTGTGTGTGTGTGTGTGTGTGTGTGTGTGTCATGGACTTTCCTCCTCAGGCTGGCTTCGAACCTTGATCTTCTGAGCGAAGCCTCCTGAGGAGCTAAAATTCCCGGTGGGAGCCGCTGGTGCCAGGCTTGCAGAGGGCTTCTTACAGTGGGTGAGTGGCCATGGAAGAGACGTGAGGAGCCCAGCCAAGGCCTCACGGGCATCACCACCGCCAGACACAGCAAGTGCCACCCTTAACCCCCTCACAGAGGAGCAAACTGGGGGGGAGGGGCATCTTTCACCAGCAAAGATCAATTGAACCTGGGCTCAGGACCGGGCACGTTGGGTCCTCCAGCACCTCAGAAAGCTGGATGGAAGCGTGATTTCCCGCAGCTATACCCCAGGAGGGGCCCTTGGGTGTGGAAGGCTCCGCTGGTCCCCAGCTGCCCCAGGGAGGCAGGGACCCGGCCCAGCTGGCAGCGCCTCTCACAAGGACTTAGTACTTTTATTTCCAGGAAGACCCAAGGTTGGCTGAGCCCTCTACCAGCTGCTGGGCCCTGTCCTGGGGCCTGGATCCATGTACCCCCAGGATCCCCTGGTGCAGGCACGGGCCAGGCCCCATGTCCCAAAACAAAGAGACCCAGCAGCTTGGGGCCTGCCCCCATGATTCACACCCTGTGTGGACAACACCCCACAGCTGGAGACCCCCCAGGAGGGACTGAGAAAATCCACAATGAGCTCAAAGATGACTCCCTGCTTCCGGCATGCACGAGTGGGTGGAGGGAGAGGAGGCTGCAGCTTAAGAAACAGGCAGAGAATGGGGCCCATACAGAGCTGCAAACCAGACGCGTGTGTGCGTGCGTGCATGGACGTGCATGCGCATGCAGAGGGCTGGGACAAGATGCTAAAGACCTAACTATAACAATAGGTAGAAAAGGACTCTGGGGTCCCTCGGAGTAGGACTGCAATGCTGATTTCTTCTACAATTCATCAAGCAAAACAGTGACATTCTAGAAGTGAAACCAGGTGACTAGAAACCTTGATGCACAGTGAGTGGCAGCCACCAGCCGCGCCCTGCAGCGAGGTAGCCCTCCACCGTAAGGAGCCCTGGGGCTGACTCAGCCACACAATGTTCTTGGGTCATTGTCGCCTTTTAGAAGCTGACAAAAGGTGGGCTCAGGTCACAGCTCAAGCGGCAGAGCATCTGCCTAGCAGAGACAAGGCCCTGGGTTCAAACCCCACTTACCCCCACCCCCACAGAGCACTATTAGAAGCTGATTAAAACACAGCTCATACATGTACCCACATATACATGTGTACAAACTCATGAACACAAACACGCCTCTCTGGACAATTGGAGGAAGCAATGAACCCCTGGAGCCCAACGTAAGGAAATAATTTGGTCTCATGAGGTCCTAATCAGGGTGTCCTGACTCGTTAGCAAGACACACAGAAGCAGCCCTGGTTAGCAGTTAGCGCTGGGGTGAGTCACGTGTCGACAGCCACGGGGTGAGGAAGGCGAAGAGCAGGAGGAAAAGGAGGGAAAGGGTTGGGGCCACCGGCTCCACAGGCTCACAGAAATGCAGAGTCATTCTCTCTCACTAAGCTGTGAGCCCACCCAGGCTCCTGGACTCCGCATTAATGCCACAGGACTCTGGGACCTCCTGTTCTCTTCTAAACGGAAACAAAGCAGGTGCTGGTGGCTTCCGCCTGTCATCCCAGCTGCTCAGGAGGCTGAGATCTGAGGACGGTGGTTCAAAGCCAGCCCAGGCAGGAAAGTCTGAAACTCTGATCTCCAATTAACTAACAAAAGAGCCAGAAGTGGAGCTATGGTTCAAATGGTATAACACCAACCTTGAGCAAGAAAGCTAAGCAACAGCACTCAAGCTTGACTTCAAGCTGCAGTTTGGGCGTTAAAAAAGAAAAAGAAAAGAAAGAGAAGGACTCTAAACTAGTGCATCTTGCAAATTTGCACGGGCCTGTTTCAAGAACCGAAATTTCAAAGTGCGTGCAGCTCATCTAATTTAATAAGGAACTCCAAATCAAATTACACTTCACACTTTGTTCCGGGCAGGAAGTGTCTCGGAGGGGTCTGGTTAAGAACGAAGATGCCAGAAATCTGAGACTTTGCCCTCCCGCCCAAAACTGCTTAGAAACTCAACACAATGGCTGCAGGACTGCACACACAGAGAGCTGCGCTGGCCTCGCGTGCTGGCCGGCGGGGAGGGGGTGGGGGGCAGCTGTGAATGTGGCCTCTCGGTGGGCTGCTCTCCGAGGCTGGGACCAGGGAGGTCCAGAGCGGTGAGGGTCACTCCCCACCCCTTCCTCCACCCATTCAATCAGGGAACTGAGACACCCTGAAGGCCGGGCAGGGTCCCCACTCTGGCCGCCAGCCAAGCCCTCCCCCACCATCCTGGTGAGGAATATCAAGGAGCCCCGCCATTCTGCCAACAGGGGCTTCGATGGGCCCCGGTCGGCAAAGACAAACTTGGATGGGGTCCAAGGCGTGCCCGGCCCCCCCTTCTGTTCTTCATTTGCGGCCCCTCCCCCCCTGCCTGGCTGCCCAGACCTATTGAGACACCCGTCTTTGTTTAAAGCAGGCCCCAACCTGCCCCGCCCACCCTCCAACGCGGGGCAGAGCTCCTCCGCCTCCCAGGGGCCCACCGGCCGGGCCGGGCCTCACTCGCCGGGTTTCCTGTTCCAGCCCCCGCCGGCCTGGCCCGGGCCCTGCGGCCACTCCCCCGTCAAGGCGGGCAGCAGCTGCAGCTCCAAAGCAACCTCCAGACCCAGCTGCTCCGCCCCGCCCCGCCCCGCCCCGCCCCGCCGCGCCCCGCCCCTGCCCGGTCCAGAGCAGCCGCTGGAGCAGAGGTTGGTTCATTCTTGGCAAAGATCAGCTGGGCGGGATGGGAGCAGGGAGGAATCCCCTCTGCACAGGGCTGTCCCTCTCAGGGGAGGGGACAGGCCCGCCCCCTCTCCCCGCCGGCTCCTATCAGCCTGGCTAGCAGCAGGTACACACCAGAGCTGGGGGCGCAATGGACAGAGGCTCCCGGAACTTACACAACCCACAACCATCCGATAACAAGCAGATGAGGACCGTGGGGCGCAGCAGCCCTCCCCCCACCCCAGGAATCTGTGCGAAGGGCCTTCCCCGCAGCAATCAAGCAGGAGTGTGCATGTGGGTCAGAACTCAGGCTGCAGAAGGTTCCTGGTGCCTAGGTCCTGTCATCCAGGCGGAGGGGGGAGGGGGGAGGGAGAAGAGATGACACATTCCTCCACTATGACAGGAGCCTGAGCAAAGGATCCCCAGGGAGGGGGAAACACCCCGACTGTGTCTTGGGGTCCAGGAGGGAAGAGTAGGGAGGGATGGCTCATCTCCAGCCTTCTCTGGGCCAGGGCCAGGCTCAGGGCCAATGTGTGAGCCACCAGCATCGTCCAGCCCCATGCGACCCCACTGCCCCGGGGCTCTGGCTCCTAGCCGCCCCCTCACAGCTCCCTGCTTAGAATCCAGCGCACCCAAAAGCCCTCACCAAGTGCCACCCAGGCCCAGCTCACTGAGGGAGCCCAGGCAGGGTCCCTTGGAATCCAGGGTGGTAAGCCATGCACAGGGCCTCACACCTGTCATCCTAGCTACATATGAGGGTGAGATCTGAGGATCATAGTTCAAAGCCAGCCCAGGCAGAAAAGTCCATGAGACTCTTATGTCCAATGAACCAGCAACAAAGCAGGATTCGAAGCTGTGGCTCAAATGGCCTTGAGTGGCCCTGAGTTCAAACCTCAGAACCAAAAATAAAATCATGAATGAATGAGAACACAAATGATCTGAGGGTGGGTAGCTGGATGGGTGAGTGCTGGTGGGTGGATGGGTGAGTGCTGGTGGGTGGATGGGTGGATGGGCAGGTGGGTGGATGGGTGAGTGCTGGTGGGTGGATGGGTGAGTGCTGGTGGGTGGATGGGTGAGTGCTGGTGGGTGGATGGGTGGATGGGCAGGTGGGTGGATGGGTGGATGGGCAGGTGGGTGGATGGGTGAGTGCTGGTGGGTGGATGGGCAGGTGGGTGGATGGGCAGGTGGGTGGATGGGTGGATGGGCAGGTGGGTGGATGGGCAGGTGGGTGGATAGGTGGATGGGCAGGTGGGTAGATGGGTGGATGGGTGAGTGCTGGTGGGTGGATGGGTGAGTGCTGGTGGGTGGATGGGTGGATGGGCAGGTGGGTGTATGGGTGAGTGCTGGTGGGTGGATGGGTGAGTGCTGGTGGGTGGATGGGCAGGTGGGTGGATGGGCAGGTGGGTGTATGGGTGGATGGGCAGGTGGGTGGATGGGCAGGTGGATGGATGGGTGGATGGGCAGGTGGGTGGATGGGCAGGTGGGTGGATGGGTGGATGGGCAGGTGGGTAGATGGGTGGATGGGTGAGTGCTGGTGGGTGGATGGGTGAGTGCTGGTGGGTGGATGGGTGGATGGGCAGGTGGGTGGATGGGCAGGTGGGTGGATGGGTGAGTGCTGGTGGGTGGATGGGTGGATGGGCAGGTGGGTGGATGGGCAGGTGGGTGGATGGGTGAGTGCTGGTGGGTGGATGGGTGAGTGCTGGTGGGTGGATGGGTGGATGGGCAGGTGGGCGGATGACATGGATGGGGGGCTGGGCAGCGTAGCCCGGGCCTCTCACCCTCTCGCTGTCCCCAGGTTCGCGCCCTGTGTGGACAGCTGCTTGGCCACCCCGAGTACTTCCCTCACCTCTGCAGCACTGCCCAGAGATGCTGCCTGTAGACGGGCAGCAAGCCCCGAGACCAGCCTGACACCTGAGCAGGGGCGCGAAGCTTCCTTGCGCCTTTGGACTTGGGTCTGACAGATACAGCCTCCTAGCCTCCAGCGAGCAGAGGACACAGGACAGCCCCCCCCCCCTCCGGCCTGACCACCCGGCCTGACCACCCGGCCCTCCCTCCCAAAGGCTCTGGCTGGCTCCTGTATGCGTCTGCGCTGCCCCCCCCCTTCCCTGTCTCTGCTGGCTCCTCCCCTCTCCATCTGCCCAGCCAGCCCCGCGGCCCTCAGTGGGCACAGCCCCACTGCTCACTTCACCACTTTCCCTGGCCTTCGTGCCAACTTCCCACCCAGACTCGCACACCAGTACCAGCCGGACAGCGCCGGGGGTCCAGGCTGGGCATCTGGGGCAACTGTCCTGCTCAAGCCTGGACACACCACCTCGAATCAGACACCAGGACCCAGCCCATTTGCCCCCCACTCTGTCCCCCACTTTCACACAGGGCTCTCCAGCCACTGGGGATCATAGGGCTGTCCACTCTCCAGGGCCCCGGCAAGCTGTGCTGCCACCCGCAGTGAACCGTCACGTCCCCGTCCCCAAGGCACCAAGGGACGGTGTGACCCTCCAACTGACCCGTCCTTCCCCACGGAACGCGATGGCCCCAAATCTGTCTTACCATAGGCATCTGAGAGACCCCGCGGGAGCTCAGAACCTCTCTGTGCTGCCATGTTCTCGCGTGTCAAACTGCCACGGGTGGCCTTGGATCGAACACGGCACAGGCCAGCTCTCGGGCTGCGTCTGCGCGGGGCGGGGCGAGGCCTCTGTCGGTGTCGCTCTCCTCGGCTCACCGGCCCTCCCTGGCCAGCCACCCCAGCCCCCTCTCAGAGTCTCCTAGCCAGAACGTTCTCTCCCTTGGCTGTCTTTCCAGGGCCAGGCTGCTAATCCACACCGGGCCCTCCGTTCTGTTCTACGTGAGCCAGGAGACACTCAGCCTCCCCTACCACTCTGCCGGGAGCTCCTGGATGAATGAATGGCCGGCCTGCTGTGCTGTCCCCAGCCCCTCTTCCTCTCCCAGGGCACCTTGGGGGCAGCCCCCCCTCCCGTAGTGCCAGGGCCAGTGCCACCTGGCCTCTCCCGGGGCCACTTTCCCAGAGCATGGGTGTGCATGCGCCCACGTGGAGGCCCTATCAACAATCCCCGGATCCAGCAGCAGCAGGAGGCACACAGCATGAAGGCCGGGGAAGGAGGCCAGGGGAAGGATGGCAGAGCTTTCTGGCCAGCCTGTGCGGACCCACGTGGGGAGCTGCTCTTCAGGGGGAAGAGCAGGTAGAGTGGAGGGGCAGGCTGGCCCGTAGCTGTACCCCAATCCACACACACACACACTCAGCACCAGTGCAGGGCCAGCAGCAGGAAGCCGCTCCCATGCTGGGGGCGGAGGAGGGGGCCCTCCCACAGGAGCACGTGTGGGTGACGCACGCGGCTGAGATGGACCTGAGGATGCGACGCGGTGCGTGACACGCCTGCGGCCCTGTGGAACCCCAGATCCACAAGCACCCCGACTCCCCGGGGCAGCACCCCGCCGCACAGCTCCGTTACTGTCTGGATGCCCCCGGCAATGGCGGTGTCTTGGCAGCCAGGCCGGCTGGTGGGACGAGGCCAGGAGTGACTTGCAGCAACCCCAGACTGCCACATGAGGAAGTGGGGGCTCCTACCGCTGAGGGGCACCCGTCCACCTATGCCTCTTCCACACATGCCCCCGAGCCCCTCTCCCTCCGCCTCCCCCCAGGCCGGGCTGACCTGCTGTGGAACCCTCCGGACCTCTGCAGGCAGCATCCACTGGAGGCTTGATTTTGAAGCCAGCACCGGAACCTGGAGCCGGTGGGAGGGCGGGAGAGGTTCCCCTCCCAGGCCCTCTACGGGGGGAGGGGGAGAGGGGTCGCATTCACATGGTAATTTAGCGGAGGATGCGGGGAGAGGGCCTGGAAGCCTTCCTGGGACAGGGCCCAGTGGGCCTTCCAAGTTGGCTCGGGGCAGTGTCCCTGGACGCGGCAGCGGGGAGCACTGAGAAACCCCATCCCCACCCACCCCTGCTGGGGACCAGTCGGGCTGTACCCCATGTCCTCTCTCACAGGCAGCATCAATGGGGGCCTGCCTGTCTCCTGCAGTGTCTAGACCCCACCCCCCCCACCCCGTGGTGGGACATCACTGCTAAACCCGCCTGTTCCCACCAACCCGCCACTCAGGATCCAGGACCTGATGACCGGATCCGCCAGCCCTTAACCCTGGTGTTTCAAGGCGCAACACAAGCGCCTCCTTAGACCTAGGGGAAAACTAACCCTGAAGCGGGATGCCAGCAATGAGCACACATCCACACAAAAACCTGCACAGCCACGCTCACCACGGTCCAAACAAAGCCTGCCACCTGGCAAGTGTGTTTTATCCCCACCATGGAATATTATCAACTACGAAAAAGAATGAATGGGTAAGGGGGTGGGGGGGAAGGATAGGAAGGGACGGGAATGGTAAACAAAGGAGGAGGCCACAATGCTTGATAAGAAATGTTCTCATTATCTTGCCCATGTAATTGTAACTCCTCTGTACAGTATTTTCACAATAATAAAAAAGAACAACGACAAAAAAAGAAAGAGAAAGAAAGAAACATCAGCAGAGATGTGACTGGATGGTGGAGCCTGTGCCTAGCACGCAGGAGGCTTCCCTCCCGCTGGATCCAAGCAGGACACAAAAGCAAAAGGAGAGGAGGGGCAAAGGAGAGAATGAAGGAGAGGGAGGGGAGAAGAGGATGGAAGGAAGAGGAGGAGAATGAAGTTCTAGCATATGCTACAATGGATAAGCCTCGAAATGTACTAAGAACTCAGGGCATGAGTGCTATTCTTGGCCTCTCTGTGCTCAAGGCTAGCGCTCTACCACTTGAGCCACAGCGCCACTTCCAACTTTTTCTGTGTATGTGGTACTAAGGAACCGAACCTGGGGCTTCACGCATGCTAGGCAAGCGCTCTACCACTGAGCCACCTTCCCAGTCAACTCCTCAATAACTTTTATCACACTATCTTGTGACAACTGCTCTATTTTCTTTCCTTTTGGAAGTATTGGGGTTTAAACTCAAAGCCTTATGTTTGCTTTCATTTGAGCCACATTCTCTGGTCCATTTTTGCTGTGTGTGTGTGTGTGTGTGTGTGTGTGTGTGTGTGTGTGTGTGCGCGCACGCACACGTGCTGAGGCTTAAACTCACTTTGAACTGTAAACCTCAGATCGCAGCCTCCAGAGTAGCTAGGATTACAGGTGTGAGCTACTGGTGTCCAGCAGCTATTACCATTTTTTAATAGGGTCTCACTCTTCCCTCTTTTTCCCACAGGCCGGGACTTCAATCCTCCTGTTTACGCTTCCTTTGTAGTTGTGATGACACGCATGCACCACCACACCCAGTTGTTTTTTTTTTATTGGTTGAAATGGGGAGTGGGGTTTTCCTGAACCTTCTGCCCAGGCTGGCTTTGAACTAGGATCCTCCCCAGAAGCTAAGATCACAAGTCTAAGCAACCAGTGCCCCATTGTAATTGTTTTATTATTAATGCTGACCTCTTACTGCACCCAACTTATAAATGAAACTTTGGCAGAGATATGCATACGTAGTTTAAAACATTAAAGAAGCACAGTCTAATGGGGCTCAGGGCCCACAGAACATCCTGGAACAACCTCCCCAGAGATCAGGGGAGGGAGGGCCACTACGTCCACACGCCTTCCACTGCCTGAAGAACTCCGGCTTCATGACTGTGCAAGCACCTCTGGGCTGAACACTTCAAAAGAGCGAAGGCTGTAATGCATGGGCTACCTCTCATAAAGCAAGGATCAAAAACAGTAAAAACCAAAGGCTGGGCACGTCTCCCCAGAGCGGGGGCCGTGCGCTCCTCCCCGGGCCGGGCCTGCCCGCAGCCCCCACCCGCACCCCAGCGCAGGCCCAGGCTGCGTGCGGTGTACCCCCACCCCTGCGGCAGCAAGTCTCCTCACGGCCCGTGGGGACCCCTGGGAACTTAGGTCAAGGTCAGGGGATGGCACTATTGGCGTGGCTAAGCAGAATCCAGAAAGATCCCACTGCTGCACCTAAGGCCTGCGGGAGCGGGGATGAGGACAGCCGGCCCCCCAAGATGCCCCAGGCATCCGAAGCACCTGCTCCTGCTGAGCCCCAGGGCTGGGGCCTTCCCCCCAGGCGGCAGCCCAGCTGGGGCGGCCGAGGCTCTCTCCCCGTGTCCCAACCCCAAAAACACGCCAAACCCTAACAGCACCTGGCGGGAGCCTGCCTGAAAACCAGCCACAAGCCAGGTGTTGGTGCCTCTTGTCTATAATTGCAGCTACTATGGAGCCTGAGATCTGAGGATTGTAGTTCAAAGCCAGCCAGGACAGACAAATCCAAGAAGAGATTCCTATCTCCAACTAACCAGCAAAAAGCTGCAAGTGGAGCTGGGTTCATATGGTAGAGCTCCAGCCTTGAGCAAAAAAGCCAACCAAGAGTTAAGCCCTGAGGGGCTGGGAAGGTGGCTCAGTGCTAGAGCGCTTGCCTTGCATGCATGAGGCCCTGGGTTCAATTCCTCAGCACCATATAAGCAAAAAAAAAAAGCCGGAAGTGGTGCTGTGGCTCAAGTGGTAGAGCGCTAGTCTTGAGCTGAAGAGCTGAGGGACAGTGCCCATGCCCAGAGTTCAGGCCCCACGACCGGACCCCAAAACAAAACAAAACAAAGTTAAGCCCTGAGTTCAAGCCCCAGTATCAGCACAAGAGAGAGAGGGAGAGGGAGATGGAGAGAAGGAGAGGGAGAGGGAGAGAGGGAAGGAAGGAGGGAGGAGGGAAAGAAGGAAGGAAAAAAGAAAAGAAAGACAAGACATAGACACTGGAAAGAAAGAAGTGAGGGAGGAAGGGAGAGAGGGAGGGAGGGAGGAGGGAGGGGGAAGGAAGGAAGGAAGGGAGGAAGGAAGGAAGGAGGGGGGGGGAGAATGAGCCAGGTGCCAGTGGCTCACGCCTGTCATCCTAGCTACTCAGGAGGCTAAGATCTAAGGATTGCAGTTCAAAGCCAGCCCAGGTAGGAACATCCCTTAAGACTCTTATCTCCAGTTAACCACCAGAAGACTGGAAGTGGTGCTATGATCCCAGTGGTAGAGCACTCACCTTGAGCCGGAATGCTCAGAGAAAGCGCCCAGGCTGAGTTCAAGCCCCACAACTGACAATAAAATAAAATAAAATAAAATAAAATAAAATAAAATAGAGGAAGGGAGGAAGGGAGAGAGGGAGGGAGGGAGGGAGGGAGGGAGGGAGGGAGGGAGGAAGGAAGGAAGGAAGGAAGGAAGGAAAGAAGGCAGGAAGGAAAGAAGGCAGGCAGGCAGGCAGACACAAAGACAAGGAAACAGAGGACCAGGCCCCATTCTGTCAGGGCCACACACACAGCCCTACGCAGAGGCCCCGGGCTGCTCAAGGCTCTGTGCCCACTTGAGCGCTTTTTCTCAGTGCTGTCTGGTGCGGGCTAGCTTCCCTGAGTTTCCTGAGAAGCCCAGGGTGTGCTAGGCAGGAGCGTGGGGGTGCTCAATGAGTTCCTTCCACCACATTCATTCTCTAACCAACTATGCAAAATAAATACACCCTTTTCAATCTTTTTTTTTTTTTTTTTTGTCGGTCGTGGGGCTTGAACTCTGGGCCTGGGCGCTGTCCCTCAGCTCTTCAGCTCAAGGCGAGCGCTCTACCACTTGAGCTACAGTGCCACTTCCGGTTTTCTGGTGGTTTATTGGAGATAGGAGTCTCACGGTCTCTCCTGCCCGGGCTGGCTTTGAACCGCGATCCTCAGATCTCAGCCTCCTGAGTAGCTAGGATTACAGGCGTGAGCCACCAGCGCCCGGCCCCTTTTCAATCTTTTACAAGAGTAGAAACTACTGACGGAACACGGCCTCAGTTTCCATCTCTGTCAAATGGCAGCAAGAGCCTGACCCCAATGTGCATCTAAAAGGGGGTCCCTGGAGGCCAGCTGGGGGCTCAAGCCTATACGAGCAGTGACTTGGGAGGCAGAGTTTGGGAGGATCTCCCTTTGGAGGCCTGTTGGAGCAAATAAGGTAAAATGAATGAGATCCTGTCTCTGGGCGTCGTGGTGTGCACCTGTGAGCCCAGCTATGGGCAGGTACAGGTAGGGTAATGGTCCTAAAAGCTGGTCCAGGCAAAAGTGAGACCCTATCTACACAAAGACCCACAGACAACATGGCTGGTCACGCAGGCCTCCCCCGGCAGCGCAGGTGAGCACCGGCGTCTACCCTTGCAGGGGGCGCCTGCCCTGTGGCTCGCTGTGCCAGCCTGGTGCCATTCTGCCAGCCGCAAACAACAGCCATTCTCAATGGGCCACTGTCCCCCCATCGTCTGTCTTGGGCCGCCCCGGCGGCCAGCAACGGGTGGCATTTCCCTCAGCTCAGCAAACTACACGCAGAAGACACCCCTCCTGCCCCGTGACCCTCTACTCACGCGGGGGGGCTCTGCGGGCTGGAGAGCTGCGGGTCCGGCCCCCCTGCCCTGGGACGTCCGAGTCCATGGGTCGGGGGAGCAATTCCTGGGGACCTCGAGGCTGGCCTCCACAAACGCACAAGGCGTTAGGGTAAGAGTCGTGAACGTGTGCTTACATAAGGCTGACCGAGCTCCGCAATGAAACATTAACCAAGCAGCAAGCAGGAGCCCAGGACGTCCAGGGCCTGGGACCCGGAGATCGATAAGCCACAAACCTGACAGGGTCCTAGCAAGAGACAGACAGACAGACAGACAGACAGACAGACAGACAGACAGACAGACAGGCTGCTCTCCAATGTCCTTGCCCTCCAGGGCCCCCAGGCTTCCCAGGAGCACATTCACCACCCTGCTCCCAACGCCTTGAAGGGTCAGAAAGTCCTAGCTCCCGGGCACGGGCACCTGGACCCAGGCCTGGCAGCGAGATAAGATACAGATCTGGGAGGGCAGGGGCGGGCCGCCCACATTCCTCCAGGGACACAAGCAAGGACAACCACCCTCATGACCGGCCTGCTGGCCACATTGCTGGCACCAGCAGGGCAAGGGCTGGAGACTGGGGGGGAGGGGGCGCGGGCACGGGAGGGGGTAGAGAGCCGGGTCGGGTGGTGGAGGGAGGGGCCGTGCCCTGACAGTGCGCCGGGCAGGGGCTGGTGTCCTATATTGGCATTGGCCTCACGTGCCCACCTGGAGCTGGGCACCAGAGAACTGGCATCTCTCCCTGTACCCCCTGAACTCAGCTTCAGGAGGATACTGGGAAATCTGGGGGGCTCTGTCCAATATCTACCTACTGCGCCCGAACTAACATTCACAGATCACGGTAACTGCCCAGCAAGGCTGGTACCCTTCAGGCCCTCTGCATTGAACTGCATCCAACCCCCAACCAGACTACAGCCTACCGGTACGTGGGGTGCTACAGGAGCGGGAGTCACACTGGGCACCCACACGGTGCAGAGCCTCCTTCGGGTCCTCGCAGCTCAGCTGATTCCCAATACAGATAAAAGAACAGAGAGTCAGATGTCGGTGGCTCACCCCTGTCATCCTAGCTACTCAGGAGGCTGAGATCTGAGGATCGTGGTTCAAAGCCAGTCTGGGCAGGAAAATACATGAGACATTTGTCTCCAATGAACCACCAAAAAGGTGCAAGTGCGGCTGTGGCTCAAATGATAAGAGCTCCAGCCTGGAACAGAAATGCTAAGAGGTAGCAGTGCCCAGGCCACAAGTTGAAGTCCCAGTCCCGCAAGTCTGACACAGTCTCCCCACCTGGTGCTGAGAAGCCGGGACGCCGGGACCGGGGCTCCCTCCTTCTCTCCTGGGGCAGTGGGAGTGGGAGGAAGGCTTGGCCCACCTTCCCAGGGGTGGACAGCGCAGCCACGGCTGGCCTGTACTGAGACCGGCAGGTGGATTCCTTGCAGGACGGACCCAGCGCTGACTCCCTCGGAGGCCCAGCTGGGAACACTCCCAGGCCCACAGGGCTGGGGAGGCAGGTCCCTGCCTGTCCACCGCCCAGACAGGGCTCAGTGAACAAGTCAAAGCTCTGCTCTGCTCTGCAAGGCAGGAGTCTGGGAATGGAGCCCGTGCCAAGGGCCGAGAGTCCCGCTAGGAGCCCCTCCCTGCGGCAGGCAGACACCTCGAGGAGAATCCCAGGCACTTCCCCACGGCCCGGCCGGGCCCGGCCAGCACCAGGACCTATGCCAGGGTGACAGAAGGTCGCAGGGTCACCACGGCCCACCCAGCCGGACGGTGGCACTGGGCATCTGCCTCCACCCTTGTGCAGAGAGCGACAGAAACAGAGATAGGCAGAGACAAAGAGCTGGAGACAGACGGAGAGAGAGAGGGAGGGAGGGAGAGAGGGAGGAAGAGAAGGAGAGGAAGCCCACAAACTTCCGGGGTGGTGTGGGAAAGCGTGTAGGGGGGAACTGGAGGCGGAAGTTCGGCGGCAGTGCCTGGCTTCCTGGAGGACCTCTGACCTGCGGGCCAGTGCCGTGGGCCCTCGCAGGACGGCTCTTTCTCTTCAGTGCACGGACCTCAGGCCTGCAGAGGGGCCCTGTGTGAGCAGAGCAGCCGGACACCACAGGACGCGGGAGGCTGAGCGCTGGGAGGGGCTCTGGCTGCCCCATGGGCAGCGGCTCAGGCAAAGGACTTTGTCTACCTCACGGCCAAAGGGCAGAGGATCCGCAGCTCAGACAGCTACCCAGGCCCAGGGAGGTCCCTGTTTGACTTGGTGAGGCGGGGATGGTCCCCCAGGATCCGCCCTGGCCCCTGTGCCCCAGCTCCTGCCCCTGCCATCACCACAAAGATGGCCCACCAAGAGCGGGGGACAGGCTACAATCCATACAAGACTGCGGCAGGCATCCCAGCCAGCATGACTGGGCACAGGGAGGTGGACCCGGCCCCCAAAGACGACACAGAAAAGGTGCATCATGGCAGACGCCAGGACCCCTGCCTGTAATCCCAGCTACTCAGGAGGCTGAGATCTGGGGGCCGGCCTGGGCAGCAAAGGCCATGAGACACTCATCTCTGATTCATCACCAAAAAGGCGGGAAGTGGAGCATAAAATCTCAGGGGCAGCGCCCCGACCCTGAGTTCAGGCCCCAGGACCAGCGCATGCACACACTGTACACACTGTACACACACACACACACACACACACACACACACACACACACACACACACACACACACGGTGAATTACATGGGGGCCATTTTCCTTGGCCACTTTGGGACAAAGGAGCGGATGACACTTTCCCACAGGGTACTTGGGTGGAGCTGGCTGCCCCCGTCCCTGGAAGTTAGAGCATATTTCCTCAGAAGGAGCTCCAGGCTGGTGCGCATCAATGAGGTACAGCCTGAATGAGGGGGACCAGCACCGCGGGGAGGGAATGGGGCCTTCCCCCCTCCTCCTCTGTCCCGCACATCCCTTGGGTCCTGGGCCTCAGAGCCCCCTCTCCAGGGACCGACCCACGGCTTCCGGGTGCTACATTTTTCTCAAGGAAAGGAATTTCGTGCTTCCCTTGGGGAGCAGAGATGCTCCCCGACCTCTGACAGAAGGCAGGCAGCTTTCCTGTCAGGAAGGGAGGGTGGGAGACTGGGGCTCCGAGCAACAGATTGGAAACTGAGTCGAGAGCAGATGGCGTGGCCTCTGTGCCTCCCTGCCGGAGGACCACATTCCAAACGCGGTGCAGGACGCAGCAGGAGTTCACTTAGTCCTGGCTTCTGCAAAACCCTTAGAAGATAAGTTCCAGGAGTGATCTCAGACAGGACCTGGGCTCCAGGACCTGGCTGCACACATAGAGCACGCGCGTACACACACACAGACACACAGACACACACACTCTACACAAATGCATACCAGCCCCCACCCCAGCCGGCACATCCCAGAGCCCGAGCAGACCTGCAGCCCACTGCCCGGGGAGGGAACTGGGTTAAGCCCCCAGACCAGGCTGCGGCGGCGGCGGTGCGCCCAGCCTCCCGCCCCTGCGGGGCTGCTGCCCTCTCCTCGGCTCCCACGGCCCCTGGAAGTCAGGAAAGCCCCTCCGAAGGGTGCCAGGTCCGGCCACTCCCGCCAGGAGGGGGGCAGCGGCTCTGCGGAGTTGGCCAAATATTTACAAAGAGATAGCTGTGGTCGCACAAAGCCCCTTTCTTCCGCGGCGAGACTGGAAATCTGGTCCCCGCGTGGAGGACACCGCGGCCACACCACCCCTCTTCCTGGGGACTCATGGCTGCCCGGCCGGCCCTGGCGGGGCGGGGCGGCCACCGGTGCCCTCCGGGCGGCCGGGCCACCTGAGGGGCCCCCCCGGAGCCGGCCGTGCAAGGCTGGAAGAACAAAGAGGGAGCAGGACTCACCCGGCAGGCAGCGGAGAGTCGGCTGGAGGCAGAGCGCGGCCCGCCCACCGGGTCACATGGCTCGGGGCCGAGCAGCGAGGATCAAAGGGGCTTTGTGGCCGGGGAACAAGGAGCCTCCCAGAGCGCCCGCAGAGGTAGGAGGGCCCACGGGAGCCCAGGAGGGGGATCGGCGGGACGGGCTCGCAGGGGCAGGGCGGGGGGAGCGGGAGGTGGGGGAGGGGCTCCCGCTGCCGACGCAGGGGAGGGGGGAGGGGACTTCCTCCTACACAACACCAAGGAGCCACCCCCAAGAAGCGAGCCACGGGGTCCCGGGGAAAAGCACCGTGCGGGCCTGGCCGCGTCCACGTGTGGCCACCGTCCCCCCCCTTACGCAGGGTGGCAGTGGCGTGACACCGTGCCCCCCCACGTGCCTGCCCCACCCGGCCACATCCTGTGCCCTCCGCTCACAGCATCTATCCCTGAGCTCCGGGGGACTCCCCAGTCCCTGCCGCCCAAGGTGCCCAGGGGGCCAGCGAGAGGCAGCCCTGACCAGAGAGAAAGAAGAGCTGGGAGGAAGGGCAGGGCGGGCCCAAGGCCGGCTCACCCCAAAGCCTCTCCTCCGGGACTCTGGGCGCTCCCTCCCCTCCCCTGCCCTGCAGGCCTCTGGGGGGTGCTGGGACCCTCCGAGGGTGAGCAGGGGAGCCCTGGCTCTGCCTGACCCCTCAGTCCCGCCCAGGCAGAGGCTCACACCCCGCCGGGAGTGCCAGGGGTGAGGCGTGCGAGGGGCAGGGCCTTGGGTGACGGGACACCAGGAAAGGACGTCACTGGCAGCGGCTGACATCGGTCTCTGGGCCTCAAGCAGGGCTACATAATCCCAGCCTAGCCCCAAGAGCCTCACCATTCCCAGCCCTGGCCCAGGGGCCTCGACTCCCACCCACGTGCGGGGGGAGGGGGACGTGGTCAAGGCGTGGCACCCCGCACCAGCCTAGCTCCAGAACCCGTGGCCCCCATCATGCAGCCCCTTTGGAATCTTTAGAATGGGTGCCACCAGCGCCAGGGCTCCGGCCCGGGAGAGCTGCCCTCCCTCCCAAAGCCCTCCCAGGTACCGGGCCCCCTGGAGGACGGAGTTTGAGGACAGCTCAAGCAAAACCCAAGAGCTCAGCTCACGGGATGAAGCTCAAGCGGTAGAGCGCTTTTTGCCCAGCATGTGTGAGGCCCCAGGGGCTTTTCCCCAGTCTACCCCTCCTTCTTGGGCCCAGACAGGCAGCTCGAGGAACCAGCCAACAGCCAAAGGATGCTGGGAGGGATGTCAGCCTCCCTCTCATCAGGGCTGCCCTGGAGCCTCAGACCCGAGGTCTCCGGGTCGCCTCCTGGGAGGCACGGGAGATCCCTTGATCTCTCCTCCTCTCTCCTCTTGCTCTCAGACTTGCCCTTTTCACCCCCCCCCCATCTTTCTGGATGCACAGACCACATTCCCAAAATGCACCTCACCTGGTCCAGCAAGCCCACCCTTCCCCGCCCTCCTCCTCCAGATTCCTGGCACAGGATGGCCCGTGCCCCTCTCAGCAGATGCTTGCTGGGCCAAAGGAGGCTGCATCCCTCTGCTTCCCAGCCAGGCCAGACCTTTCACATGACACGCTGTCCTCAGGTGCCTGGGGGGGGGTCTGCCATCCAGCCCCCCAGCCTTAGGGAAGAGGCCTCACAACTGCCCAAGTGCCCCTCCAGCAACAGACACAAGCCCCAAGTGGGACCTTAGATTTTCCTAGACACCACACTGAAAACCCTAAGAAGAATCAGGTGGCATTCACAGTGATAGAATTTTAATCAGCCCAATAAGAGCCAAAAGGTTGTGATGACATGTACCACGTAACTAGCATAAACATGTCAAGGGATAGCCTTTCTGTGGAAAGACTCCAAAATCCAGAGTGTGTGTGCGTGTGTGTGTGTGTGCATGTGTGTGTGTGTGTGTGTGTGTGTGTGTGTGTGTCTCTTTACTGGAGCTTGAACTCAAGGCCTGGGCATTGTCCTCCAGCTTTTTCGATCAAGGCCAATACTCCACTGCTTGAGCCTCACCTCCACTTGGGGCTTCTTGATGTTAAGACCCTTGCAGATTTTCCTGCCTGGGCTGGTTTCAAATGGCCATCCTCTAGATCTCAGCCTCCTCAGTAGCTGGGACTACAGGCGTGAGCCAGCAGCACCTGGCCGGTTACCCTTACAGCACCTCTCAGCCGGGACCAACCCCGTGTGCGGTGACCAGCCTGCGGCCAGTGGCGGCTGTGCCAGGCACTAAGGCCTCCGCGGGCATTTCCTCCCAAGCTCCTCCATGCCAACGGGGGCAACGCCCTTCTCGGAGACCCTCACTCACATCCAGTACCCAGTCCACAAGGCCCAGGCAGAGGTGGACAGCACAAAACTCGGTGAGACTTGCACTGACCACAAGAGGCACAGAGTCCCCGAGTGCCAGCGCGGTCCCCACCCCGGGACTTTTCTCCCAAGTTCCCGTCAAAGGACACAGTTTCCCTGAAGGAGTGACTACGCCGGCCAAGCGCCGTAACACTGTGCCAAGCTCACCAGCCCCGGAGCCCGCCCCAGCCCCTCCCTTCTCTCTCACGTTGGCCTTTGGGCGGCAGGGCGGGCTGCACCCAGAGCCACTGGCAGACACGGGCCTGTGGCCGGCGGGCAGGTGGCTGAATGTCCGAATGTCCCCTGTCCGTCGCAGGAGGGCTCTGACTCGGGGCCTGGGAAGTTACTCGGGGGAAATGCAGAGAGAGTAAAAACTGGGGGCGTTCAAGCCAAGACCCCAGGAAGGAGGGAGGAGGGGAGAGGGTGGCAGACACCCAGGCTCCTTCAACTCCTGCCCTTCCGGAGGCTTCTGCTGCGGGCCCACAGCTTTCCAGCAGCCAACTCATCACGCCATGTTTATTTATTGTGAAGTCACATGGAATTGCACTTTAAAGAGGAATTTATAGAGTCCGAAAGCAGAGGTGGCTGCCGGCCAGGAGGGGAGGGCGGGGCGCGGGGCTTCCGCTCCCAGGGGATCCAGAGGGCGCCACGTCCGGAAGGAAGGAAGGAAGGAAGGAAAAGGAAGTCTAACTAACCAGCAAAAAGCTACAAGTGGAGCCGTGGCTCAAGTGGTCGCACACCAGCCTGAGGGAAAGAGACAGTAGTGCCCAGGTCCTGAGTTCAAGCCCCAGTACCAGCACACAAAAGGGGGGGTTGCGATAAAGGTGGGCAGCGGCGCTGGAGAGCAGGGACCCGTGGGAGCCCGGCAGCCCCCTTGGGGCGTCCCTCCCGCGCCCAGCCGACAGGAAGAAGGCACTGCGCAGGCTCGGTGACTGCAGGAAGTTCCGGACACCACGAGCTCTGCCCACAGCACCGCACCCACATGGCTTCCACACACGCGTGTGTGCACACACACTCACCTGCCTCCCCCGCTCCACACCCTGACCACCGCGAGGCCAGGCTGTGGGTTCAAGTTCCCCTCGCACTCCCCACCCACTCTCCCAGGCCCAGAGCGGCCCCCAGGGAAGGAGGGAGGGCAGGGCTGCAGCGGCCGGGGCCGGTGGCCCTGCCACAGTAGGCTGCATCTTTCTTCCCGTCCCTTCTCTCGGGGTCTAGGAGCGAGCTTCTTTCCCGGACCCCCCTCCGCCCACACCCACTCCGTCTCTGGGCAGCACGACCTCTGGGGCCCTGTCCAGTCATTCCCCCCGTACCCCAATGACCCCTCCTCACCAGGTGCCCCCCCCCCGCACCAGCTCCCCCCGCCTCACCCTGTCCTCTGCTCCCAGGGCTCCTCATCTCCCTGACTCCCAATCTTGGGGTGACCCCCCAGCTTGCTGCTGACAGGCCATGGCCCCTTCACCCCTGGAGCTCCACATTTGGGGCCTCCCATGCCGGGCCTCAGCCCCTTCCTCCCAGCCTGCAAGTCACCTTCGGTTGTGGCGACTCTATGGTCCCTCCCTGCTGCCACGTCCCGGCCGCCTGCCCACACGACCCTGCCACCGGCCCGCCTGGCCTGCGCAGACCCAGAAGCCCCTGGGCTCCGATGGAGATGGAGCTCCTCCCCGGCTGCCAGGACCCCGCACGCACCCTCCCCCCGTCCCGCGTCCTCACCAGGACCCCCACACGCCCCCCCCCGTCCTGCGTCCTCCCCGGGACCCCCACACGCCCCCCCCCCCGTCCTGCGTCCTCCCTGGCTGTCAGGACCCCGCACACCCCCTGTCCCGCGTCCCCACCGGGAGCCCCGCACGCCCCCCGTCCCGCGTCCTTCCCGGGACCCCCGCACGCCCCCCGTCCTGCGTCCTCACCGGGACCCCCGCACGCCCCCCGTCCCGCATCCTCCCCGGGACCCCCCGCACGCCCCCCGTCCCGCGTCCTCACCGGGACCCCCACACGCCCCCCCCCCGTCCCGCGTCCTCCCCGGCTGCCAGGACCCCGCACACCCCCTGTCCCGCGTCCTCACCGGGACCCCCGCACGCCCCCAGTCCCGTGTCCTTCCCGGGACCCCCCGCACGCCCCCAGTCCCGTGTCCTCACCGGGACCCCCACACGCCCCCCGTCCCGCATCCTTCCCGGGACCCCCGCACGCCCCCCCGTCCTTCCTGGGACCCCCCGCACGCCCCCCGTCCCGCGTCCTTCCCGGGACCCCTGCACGCCCCCCCCCCCCCCGTCCCGCGTCCTCACCAGGACCCCCGCACGCGCCCCGTCCCGCGTCCTTCCCGGGACCCCTGCACGCCCCCCCCCCGTCCCGCGTCCTCACCAGGACCCCCGCACGCCCCCCCCAGGTGTGCGTCCTCATTATCCCCCATCTTACAGAAGCCCCAGGCCTGTTTCAGCTCGGCCCTGTCCCCCAACCCACCTCCATGGCTGGTGCCACCCCCCTCCCAGTGGACTGGGGAAGAGGCAGCTGACGACTCCTCCCACATCTCCACGGCAACAGACCACAAGGAGGTGAACCTCAGGGCGCCCCACTTCCCCCAGCCCGTGTCAGGGAGCACACAGCACTTCACAGCTCTTCTTTCTTCATGGGCCCAGCCAGGCACGATGGGGCATGCCTGTAATCCCAGCCCTCAGGAGGCTGAGGCAAACAGGGTTAAACAGGGAAGCTCTGTCTCCAAAACCAAGAGACCAACATACAAGGCTACCAGTACCCCCAAGAGCCTGGGTTCGAAGCCAGGCACACGATCTGCAGGTGACTGTGGTGTTACTCGCACATGACCACCTGGCAGATGGGCTCCCGCGGCGCACCTCCCAGCGGGCACACCTCCAGCAGTGTCCCCGGGCCGCTGGCTCCCCACGGGCCCTGTCCCCCAGGCCCTGCCTCCTCCCCACTCTCTCAGGCCCAGGCTCCAACCTCTGGGCTGACACAAATCAAGGCCCAAACAAGACAGTCAGAGCCAAGTTCATTTCCACAACAACCCCGCCAGGCCCCAGGTCCTCAGCGAGCAGCTACATCTACAGCAACGCATCCAACACTTCCCCAGGTTGGTGGCTGAGGAAATGTCTTCAGATCTTATCTATTGATTGATTTTTGCAATCTGGGGGTTTGAACTTGGGGCCTCATGCTTGCTGGGCTGGCGTGACACTGCTGAGCTGTTTTTCATTCACTATTATTATTATTTTGGTTGGTCATGGGGCTTAAACTCTGGGCCTGGGCACTGTCCCTCAGCTTTTCAGCTCAAGGCTAGCACTCTACCACTTGAGCCACAGTGCTACTTCCGGCTTTTTCTGCTTATGTGAATCTGAGGAATCGAACCCGGGCCTCGTGCATGTGAGGCAAGTGCTCTACCCCTGAGCCACCTTCCCGGCCCCCACTCATTAGTAGGGAGGGGCCACAAGTCTGAGCTGCGATCTGCCTACTTTTAGGGAGTAGGCTTTCCCTGATCCTCTGATCCCAGCTTCCCACGTGGTTAGGGGCCCAGCCATGGGCAAAGGAAAGGACCTTAGGAACTTTTTGGCCCAGGCTGGCCTCAAACTATGATCCTCCCATTCTCAACGCAGATGATAACTGTGAGCCCCTGGTGCCCAGCATTAGGGGACTCTTGCTGTGTAGAGTTTCAAAATATAACCAACAAAACCCTGTTTGATTTCCTGAGTGATCTTTAGCTAGTCCTAGAACTCTGGCTGTGGAAACCCTTTGCCTGGAAGGCCTAACCATGGTCTGCATGCAACACCATTTAGAAAACTCTGGCTTAGCCCCACAGACCGATGGTCTTGCTGTGGACCACACCCCAGCCTGCCAGGCAGGACTAGGGAACCCCAGAGGTAGGAGGGCTTGTTGGGGGAAGGGGGGGCGGGGAGGAGGGCGCCCACAGATCATGGGATGGCGCTTTGAGATCCAAATTCCTAAATTACCAGGAGATCAAAGAATGGTCACTGCTGCACAGTTTACAAAGGCAAACCAAAACAATAAACAAAAACCTGGCAATTACCCAATGGCCAATAAATATTGCACAGCAATAAAAATAAGCAATGCAGGAGCGCAGCATAAACGAATTTCAGACTCAGACATAAAAAGCTGCCAGGCACCAGTGGCTCACACCTATCATCCTAGCTACTCAGGAGGCTGAGATCTGAGGATCATGGTTCAAAGCCAGCCCTGGCAGGGAAGTCCCTGAGACTCTTATCTCCAAATGAACCAGCAAAAAGCCAGAAGTGAAGCTGAAGCTCAAGTGGTAGAGCACTGGTCTTGAGCAAGAAAGCTCAGGGACAGCACCTAGGCCCCAAGTTCAAATCCCAGGACTTGAAAGTAAAAGGCTGCAAAATAAGGACGCTTACTCCGGAAGCCGTGCTAGGTATATAGTTTCATGTTGTACAAAATGACACAGATTACAGAGGAAGGTGCTTTAGAGAGCTGGGAGGCATGTGTAAGCATAGCGAGTGAAAACGCAAGCTGGGGCTAGGAGGAGGAAATGCACCACCGGTACCTGCTGTCTGCCATCTGCACTGATGATTATTTTTAAAAATTCAAAAGGCAGCTGGGCATGGTGACTCACACCTGTAATCCAACCCTACCTGGTCGGCAGGGAAGATTGAGGTGAAAAAAGTTAGCGAGACCTTCATCTCAACTCGTAAAAGCTGGGCATGGTGGTTCACACCTATCATCCCAGTCACATGGGAAGTGTAAATGGATTTGTGGTCTGGGCCAGCAGGACATAAGCCTGAGACCCTGTTGGAAAACAACTAAACAGGGTGGAGGCAGGGCTTATGCGGTGGAGTGCCTGTCAAGCAAACGCCAAATCTCAAGTTCAAACCCCAGTGCTGCCAAAGGAACCAACAAAATACTGCAAGAGCAGATGAGCCGACATGCCGGTGCATGCCTGTAATCCCAGCGCTCAGCAGGCAGCAGGATGGCAAACTGGAGGCCAGCCTGGGCTCCAGGGTGAGGCCCTCTCCCCAGACCAAGCAACAACCATGACAGCAAGCTCCGGGAAGTGCGGCCCTCCCCTGCCCTGCAGTGTGAGGAGCAGTGAGGTGGGGCTGGGAAGGTGGCTCAGTGGTAGAGCGCTTGCCTTGCATGCCTGAGGCCCTGGGTTCAATCCCTGAGCACCACATAAGCAGAAAAAGCCGGAAGTGGCGCTGTGGCTCAAGAGGTGGAGCGTTAGCCTTGAGCAAAAGAAGCTCAGCGACAGCACCCAGGCCTTGAATTCAGGCCCCACGACCGACAAAAAAAAACAACAAAAGTGAAGTTTCTGTGGTCACGTGGCTGTGTGACCTGGGAGACGGGCCATGACCACCGAGCCTCAGTTTACCTCACCAGCCCTCTCTAGAAGAATCCCATGGATTAACATACAAACATTGAAAGCTCACGCTACTATAATCCCAGCTACTCAGGAGGCTGAGATCTGAAGATCGAGGTTCAAAGCCAGCCCGGGCAGGAAACTCTAATCTCCAATAAGCCAGTAGAAAACCAGAAGTGGTGCTGTGGCTCAAGCGGTAGAGCGCTTATTTTGAGCTGAAGAGCGCAGGGACAGCGCCCAGGCCTAGAGTCCAAGCCCCACGACCAACAAAAACAAAAAACAAAAAGCCTTTGAAAAGCATGCAAGCAAGGGCTCTGGGCAGCCTCGGGGCTGCTCTCCTGCCTTGGCTCGGCTCTCCCAGCGGAGTCTCGGTCTCAGCCCTGGGGCGTGACGCCTTTCAAGCTTGGCTGTCCAGATGCAACCATCAGCCTGGGATTGGCTGTCAGTGTGTGTGGGGGGGCGCAAACAGGAGAGAGCAGAACAGACACTGTCAGACGACATGAGCAGCCGCCCAAGCGCCCCCTCCTTCTGCCCACCCAGACCCAGCCCATGGAAAGGAGCTGGCTTTTGTCTTGGTGCTGTTGGGGGTGGAACCCAGGGCCTCATGCATGCTAGGCAAGGGTTCTACCACTGAGCCCTGCCCAGCCCAGCCCAGCCCAGCCCTGCCCTGCCCAGCCCTGCCCAGCCCTGCCCTGCCCTGCCCAGCCCTGCCCAGCCCAGCCCAGCCCAGCCCAGCCCAGCCCAGCCTAGCCCTGCCCTGCCCAGCCCAGCCCAGCCCCGCCCAGCCCCGCCCCGCCCAGCCCAGCCCCGCCCAGCCCCGCCAAGCCCAGCCCAGCCCAGCCCTGCCCTGCCCTGCCCAGCCCTGCCCAGCCCTGCCCTGCCCTGCCCTGCCCAGCCCAGCCCAGCCCAGCCCTGCCCAGCCCTGCCCTGCCCTGCCCAGCCCAGCCCAGCCCTGCCCTGCCCTGCCCTGCCCTGCCCTGCCCAGCCCAGCCCAGCCCAGCCCAGCCCTGCCCTGCCCAGCCCTGCCCTGCCCAGCCCTGCCCAGCCCTGCCCTGCCCTGCCCAGCCCAGCCCAGCCCAGCCCAGCCCAGCCCTGCCCAGCCCAGCCCTGCCCTGCCCTGCCCTGACCAGCCCTGCCCAGCCCAGCCCTGCCCTGCCCAGCCCTGCCCAGCCCAGCCCAGCCCAGCCCAGCCCTGCCCTGCCCTGACCAGCCCTGCCCAGCCCAGCCCTGCCCTGCCCAGCCCTGCCCAGCCCTGCCCAGCCCAGCCCTGCCCTGGGCAAACATTTTTTTTTCTGTGTGCCCCAGTCCTAGGGCCTGAACTCATGGCCCAGATGCTGACCCTGAACACTAGCGCCCCACCACGAGCCCCACCTCCACTTTAGGCTTTTTGCTGGTTAACTGAAGACAAAAGTCACACAGACTTCCCTGCCCGGGCTGGCTTTGAACTGAGACCTTGGAGATCTCAGCCTCCTGAGTAGCTAGGATGACAGCGTGAGTCACCTAGCCCAGGCAAGTTTCTGAACCTGCAGGTGGGCATGCAGTCTCTCATCTGCATAAGTGGGGGGTCAGCGAGGTCAGTAGCTCTGGGGGCCCAGCGGGGGTCCCCAGCCTCCGTGCTCTGGGCTGGGGGAGGCATGCGCAGTGGGGACAGGGAGCTATCGGCCCGCCCTCTCAATGGAAGCGAGTGGAAACTGCTCTCTGCCCACGAGCCACCTGTGTCGGCCGCATCCACAAGATCTGGCACATTCTCTCCAGAAAGTTCCGCGATGGAATAAATACCACAAACCTTTCTGTGCCAGCCGCAGGCCTGCAGCGGGCTGGTGGCTTTGCACACGCCTGTCACAGGCCCCGAGGGCCGGGCACGGCCGCCCTGGGTGGGGGGGGGTCCTTCACAGACATGGGGCGGCGGCTTGGCTCTGGGGACAGGGACAAGGAAGGCCCAGATGGCAGGAATGGGTAAAGTCCTGCAGCCGGGGGGGGGGGGGGGGGGGGGTGGAGGCGGCGGGCGGGCGGGCGGCATGGAAGGGCAGCCCCTAGCACTTGCTGCAGCCCCGGATCTTAGGACCGCAGCAGTTTGGGGTCCCCCCCAGGAGAGGAGAATGCTTAGGGTAAGATGCTGCGAGCCTGCTGGCAGCTCCCTGCAGGAAGGACCCTGGCCACTCCACTTCCGTTTCCTCACAAGGCCTGACAACGCTGAGTCACAAAAAGGAAGCAGATGCACCAGCCCACACGCCCACCTGCCCCGTGGAAGGGGGAACAGTTGTGTTCCGCTCCCCAAGCTGTGAGGGTCTAGAGACACCCGGAACCACCCAGGGCCGGGCCCCGCCCTCCTGCCCTGCTGAGGATGCGTACTTGTGTTGGAGATGCCAGGCTACTCAGACCTCTGGGCCAGCACAAGGTGCTAGCGGCTCATCCCGGAGGCTCTGGGCGGCGTCTGCTCCCCAGCTCCTTGGCCTGTCCCAACCTCTCCCCAGCCTCTGCTGGGCGCTGTGCTGGGGCGCTGGGCCCTGGGGACAACTGGACTAATCTGTCCATTTGTTTACTTCTGGCAGTACTGGGTGTTGAACTCACAGCCCCCCCCCCCGCCCCCCACGCGCTTGCTGGGCAGGTGCCCCACCGCACAGGCCATGCCTCCAGCCCCTCTGAGTGGTGATGGCCGGGTCAGGGCTGACTCCGTGGCCTGGCCTAGGATCCCCTTCCACACATCACTGAGGATGCTGTGCGTCTCCCGCGGGGCTGGGCTAGCAGGCGTGCGTCTCTGCACCCAGCCATGGAGCTGAGATGGAGACTCACAAATTTTTATGCCCAGGCTAGCCTCCTCCCCGTTCTGTCATGGGGTGAGCCACCACTCCCGGCAAATCTGCCTATTTTAAAGCCAGCTGATGCCGAGTGCTGGTGGCTCACGCCTGTCATCCTCGCTACTCAGGAGGCTAAGATCTGAGGATTGCAGTTCAAAGCCAGGCTGGGCAGGAAAGTCCATGAGACTCTTATCTCCAATGAACCACCACAAAATGGGAAGTGGCCTTGTGGCTCAAGTGGTAGAGCACTCGCCTCGAGCTGAAGAACTGAGGGACAGCACCCAGGCCCAGAGTTCAAGCCCCGAGACTGACAAAATAAAATAAGATAAATGCAGCTGATGCACAAGGCAAATGCCATCTGCAAGCTCAGAGCCGCAGGCACCTGGGGAACAGGCTTCGGACTCGCTCCCCCAGCTCTAAAGACACGGCCATCACAGACCCGACTCTGTCCACCCCTCTGGCCCTCACCTAGATGGCAGGGTGGAGGGGACGCAGGCCCCGACACGGCCAGTGGGGGTTCACACCGCCGCTGTCTGTGACGTGTGCGGTGCCCTGAGAGAGGCACTGGCCGCGAGGTGCTCGGAGCCGCGCCCGGCGCAGACCCCGGCCACCGGACGCTCGCACGAGACCCACGCGCCAAGCCGCGTGAGCCACGGGAGATGGCACTGCCGCCACTTCCCGGACGTCCAGCACACGCTGGGGATGTCCGGTGCCACCTGGGCCCCGGGCGGGCGGACGCCACCCCGCGACCCCGCACCTGCCCGGAGCTCGGGACAGCGTCTCCAGACACCGAGTCTCCCCTGGCTTGGCACCCAGCTGCCCTGCAAGCCGGGGCCTGGGCAGCGTGGGACAGCCTGGAGACCTCCTTCCCTGGAGAAGAGGGGCTCCAGCCCGGGACCAGCTCATGGGGCTTGGTGGGTGGGCGGGGCTCTGGCTCTGGCTCTGGGTGGAGCCTCCCAGGCCTCCTTTCTCCCGGGCTTGCGGCTCTCCCCACCCGCGCTGCTGGGTCTGCGCTCTGGTCCGGCCAGCCGCTGCCTCGGCCTGCTGGGATTTCTTGGCTGCACTGTGGGAGGGGCGGGAGACCTGGGGGAAGCCTGGGGCCTCTCCTCCAGGGGACCCTAGGTGACCAGCTCACCCTGGGAGGGGCCTCGGTGGCTCTTGATCGCCCCAGGACCAGGCCAGTGGCTGGGAGGCTGTGGTTGGGGAGGCCAGCGCCCCCTTCCCTCCAGGGCAGAGTCCCGGCTGAGGCTCTGGGGCCGGGCAGTCCTGGCTCAGGGAAAGGGGAAGCGAGTCCTCCCCTCCCCCAGCAGTGGGGGTGGGAGAGGAAGGGGCCGGGCCTGACCCCCACCCCCACTCTGTCCCCGGGACAACGCCAGGCCCTGGCTTTGCCAAATCCCAGTAATGAATCCCACACCCTCCCCCCCCAGCACAGCTGGCCGGCAGAAGTTGCTGGAATGGAGCAGAGGTGCCGCTGCCCAGCCCTCCACCCACAGCCCCTTCCTCAGCAGATAAGGCTTCTCTGTTCCGGCTGAGGAGGCTCCAAGGAGAGGATGCGCATTAACCCCTTCCCACCCGGGCGGCCTGCAGCCCGGGGTTGGGGCCTGGGGCCTCGGGTCATGCGCAGGCTGCAGCTCCTGAAGCAGCCCACAGGAGGCAACCAGGGCACCCATCACCACGCCGCCGTCTGGCTGCCACTGTCAGGCCTCCCGCAGACCCGGCCCTGCGGATCTCCCCGCCGGCGGCTCTGCAGGCAGCGAGGAGGGCAGAGGGCGGAGGGTGAAGGCTCATCGGGCAGGTGAGTCACCCCGGGAGGCGGCAGCCCGGGACCGCTCCTCATCTTCCGCGAACCCTGAGCCCATGGGGGGCGCTGCGTGAGGCTGGCCTGTTCGGAAAGGCGCCGTCGAGGGCGGGCAGCCAGGGCTGGCAGAGCCCAGGGAAGAGGCTGCAACCCAAAGCCCTGGCCGCTGCGTGCCTCCAAGCAGCCTGCGCAGCCTCTCTGCGCCCGGGTTGTATCAGAGTCCGTGTGGCGGGGAGGCCCGGGGAGCCCGGCACGCATCGCCTCTGCCACTGTGGCCGCCGTGGCCCTGTGGTGCGACCCTGGACCCTGTAGCCCACCGAGGGTCTCGGGCACGGCCACCTGGCCTGTCCAGCCAGAGGGGAAAGCAGGCTGCCCTCAATCCGTGGCCCGCGTGGTGCCCCGGGGACCCGGAGAGGCACAGAGAGGTTAGAGGAGGCGCTCAGGTCACACAGCAGCCCTCGCCACAGAACCAGGTTCCACAGAAACTTCTACAGAAAGCCACCAGGGGAAGCGGCCTCCTGTCTCCTCCTACCCCCCAGCCCCACCACACAGGGGACCCTCGGGAGGGCAAAGGACTTCATTAGCACCAGGCCATGTGCAGGGGGGAGGAGGGGCAGGGGCAGGAAACAACACTGTGGGCTGGGATCCGGGGGATGGAAGGGCAGGGGTGGCTAGCTCAGGGGGGCGGGGCCTGGCCCGGATGACGGACATGACACCCACGGGACACACCGCGGTCAGCGGTCAGCGCTGTCCCTCAGCCGTCTTGCTGACCACTTGAACTGCAGCTGTTGCACTTTTGGTTTTTTGTGATCAATGGAAGAGTCTCATGGGCTTTCCTGCCCAGGCTGGCTTTGAACCACGATCCTCAGGTCTCAGCCTCCTGAGTAGCTGGGATGACAGGCGTGAGCCTCGGGCGGGCAGCTGGCTAGCATCTCATTTTGTGTAGGAGGAAATTCTCCTGCATTTGGGGGCCGCCGGGAGCTGGGTTTCTATAGCAAAGCCCGAGCATCTGCCAGAGCGTGGAGGGGCTGGGCAGCGTGGGCCTTTCTGGACGCGAGGATGCGGGGCCGGCCAGGGGCTGCGCCAGGGCCACGCTCCCGGGAGAGGACCCTGGGCACGCCACCCCCGGGAGGCAGGAACTGCGGTCTGGCCTAGAGCTCCCGCTACGATGGCTTCCAGAAAAAGCATTCCATTCCTGTTGCTGTCAGGGTCCTGAGGTGCCAGGATATTCTAGAAGGGCAACTCCAGCACAAGCTGGCAGGAGCTAGGGCATGGAGACCCTATGACAGCACACCACACATCCTGCAGTCCCCCCCGTCCCCTCCGGTTCTCCCATCTCCTTCTCCATCGGCACATCAGGAAATGGCTCAGAGAGGTTAAGACGCCTGCCTCGATCACGGGGCAAACTTCACATTCTGCCCCGCCCCTTCTGTCTCCAGCGCCCGGGTCCGGCCGGCGCTGAGAGGCCTCGGAAAGCCCATCAGTGAATGGGTGCCCTCCGTGGAGGGAGGGCAGCGGGCCTCGGTCCTCCTGCCCAGGTGACCACGGCGGGCGGGGTAGAACCTCCCTGGCCAGTGGGCTCTAAGCCAGGTGCTCATTGGCATGCACGCACGCGCATGCGCATGCGCACAGAGCAGACGTGGCCAGAGTGTGGTCTCCAGACAGGAAGGTAGTCACGCCCTTAGCTGAGGCTGCACCGTCAGTGAGGAGCTGGCTGGGTTGCAGCCGGGCCTCAGTGCTCTCCACCCAGGCCTGGCTCACACCTGCCACGCGGGGCCATTCCCTGGCCACCAGTCCAGCTTCTGCTGCAAACCCCAGCCCGTCCCCAACTCCACGAGAGCCCTTCAAATGGCTTTGTCTGCCGGTTGTAGGTCTTGAACTCAGGGCCTGGGCGCTGTCCCTCAGCTCTTCTCAAGGCTCGCGCTCTACCGAGTTGAGCCGTAGCGCCACTTCTGGTTTCTGCTGGTTCTTTGGATATGAGTTTCATGGACTTTCCTGCCCAGGCTGGCTTTGAACTGGGATCCTCGGATCTCAGCCTCTTAAGTGGCTAGGATTCCAGGCGTGAGCCGCTGGCGCCCGGCTCCCCAGTGGCTTGAGCGCCCCACCCCCCACCCCAGGCAGTTTGTCCCCGTCCCCTCGCAGTCTCGCGCAGGGGCGCAGCACGAGAATGTGGTGGGTGGTACATGCCAGGGGAAGTATTTGAGCTGGATCTTAAAAATTAAAAAGACAGCTGGGCGCCAGTGGCTCACGCCTGTCATCCTAGCTACTCAGGAGGCTGAGATCTGAGGATCACAGTTCAAAGCCAGCCCCGGCAGGAATGTCCATGAGATTCTTATCTCCAATGAACCACTCAGAAAACCAGAAGTGAGCTGTGGCTCAAGTAGTAGAGCGCTCATCTTGAGCTGAAGAGGTGAGGGGCAGAGCCCAGGCCCTGAGTTCAAGCCCCAATACCAGCAACAAGGGGGAAAAAAGTCACCATGAACGGCCGGAAGTGTTTCATGGGGAAGGACGGCAGCCATGCTCGG
This sequence comes from Dipodomys spectabilis, assembly GCF_019054845.1. Classification (NCBI taxonomy): domain Eukaryota; kingdom Metazoa; phylum Chordata; class Mammalia; order Rodentia; family Heteromyidae; genus Dipodomys; species Dipodomys spectabilis. Next base: position 5,894,887 of record NW_024871006.1, on the reverse strand, counting down.
CAGCCCGGGCTCGGGGAGGGGATGGGTGGCTCCTAGGGGCCTGGGCGGGGCGGGGCCGGGGCTGGAGTCTCTGGGCCGTTCCTTCTCCAGAGCTGGGGAGGCCCGCCGCTCCACTGCCTCCAATGCTGGCCGCAGGGAGCGCAGGTTCAGCCAGCGTTTGCATCAACATGCTCCCCTTTATCCCTGGCCTGGTGGGGCCCCCACCTCAGGCAGGGCAACCCCAGGAAAAACGCTGGCCAGGAGGAACCTGCGGAGAAGAGGAGCCCCTTCCGGAGACAGCGGAGTAAAAGTGCCACGGAGCCAAGTCCTCCCCAGGAACCAGGGCCTTGCTGGCTGGGGAGTCCCACTGCAGGGCCATTGTCCTCCAGCTGTGGGAGGGGCTGGGCTGGGGCTGGGGCGGGGGTGGGGCAGGGGGTGGACTGGGGCTGGGGCTGGGCTGAGGATGGGGATGGGACTGGGGCTGGGGCTGGGGCTGGGGTTGGGGCAGGGGCTGGGGCTGGGGGGAGGTTGTCAGCTTCACAGCGGAGGCCCTGGGCTGTGGTGGGGCGTGGCTACCCGCTGTCCACTGTCCTGATGGCTGGCAGCACTAATGACCCTGGGGGGTCCGGGCAGGACAGAGCTGGGGCTCCTCAATCTGCCTGTGGTGTTCACATGGGGCAGGGATCACTGGCCCCTCTTTCTAGACCAGGAAGCTAGTGGTTCCAGAAGGTTCCTGGGGGTGCCCTGTGTACAGGTGGGCACGCAGGGACCAGGGCTGAGTCCCCCTCTCTCTGTGAGGTCCATGTGCACATGGGGGGGGGAAGGGGGAGGGCCCTGATTGCTCGGCTGGGGCCTGGCCACCCACCCCACCCGCGCCATCTGGGCCATTCCACTCCGGCTTCCCTGCCAGTGCCCGCGGGGACGCTGTGGATGTGCAGCCGGCAGGGGTCAGGCGTCCAGCATGAGGGAGGCCTGGCACTGCCTGGCACCTGCGGTGTTCCCACAAGTCTGTCTCACTGTGCAGCCCGGGCAGGCCTTGGGCCTGTGATCCTCCCTCTGCGGGCTCCAAAGTGCAGGTATTACAGGTGTGCGCCACCCCACCCATCCCTCCTCCGCTTCTGAACCGCCTCCCCCTCCCCTGCGGCCAGCGCTCTCCCCCAGCTTGGCCGTGAGGACAGAAGCAGTCCCCCGCACACGAACGGGTCCCCAGAGAAGCTTCACGCTCCTGCCTCATGGCCCTACAGCCCCACGGCCCCACGGCGGAGGGGGCCCCTCCATGGGACTCCCACAACCCAGCCATGCCCAGAGCCAGGCCGCCCGGCACGGACCTCAGCAACTCCCAGCTACAGCAATGCCACAGCTGTATCAACCTAACACCACGCACAGACCCGGCACCCCCTCCAGGAAGCCTTCCCTGACTGCTCCACATAGGCTGGGCCGGCTGGCCCTCTGTGCTCCCCAGGCCTCGGCCGGGCACCAGGCCCCTGTCCTTGGGTTGTGGGGAACCCATTGGGCCTTGCGGAAAGTCCCGGAGCCTGGGCTGCACGGTGCTGCAGAGCAGCTGACCAGGCCAGGCCTGAAGGCCACGGCGGGAAAGCGGCTAGGAAAGAGACCTCCCAGGAAGGAACACGAGGCCGACACCCTGGGGGGGCTGCGAACCAGCCTGCCTGTCCTTGGAGCAAGATGGGGGTGTGGGGGGGCATGGCGGCCACCCCCGCACAACCCTGTGACCCCACAGAGCAGGCTCCATGCCAAGTGACTGACTCTCCACTCGGGCGCCGTGTGCTGCCGCTGCACACCTCCAGAGGGCGCTCTTCCCACACGCCGCCACTAGGGCTGGGGAGCCACAGGTCCTTGCCAGCAAACACGAGGCACAAGACGGGGGGGGGGGCGGGGGGTGCACTTAGACATTAGACTCAGGATCTGTTTTGGAAGCAGCTACAGGTCCTGAAAATGTATAGGAAGATTCCTAAACAGAGCCAGGCAGCTGGGCCAGCAGGAGACAGCGGGCCGGGCCTGAAAGCAGCCTCAGAAGGTGACCCCCTCCTCCCAGGGCCACCCCCGGCCGGGCTGACTCCTGTCCCTCGCTTCCCAGACCCTGGCACAGAGCCCAGCAGAGTCTCTCCCCTCTCCAGAGGAAAACCTGGGCCCCCCTCCCACGTCCTCCCTCCTGGGCCACACAGCCCTCAAAGAACTGCAAGCTGCAGGGCTGCAACCTGCAGATATACACACAGACTCTGCTCATGCACAGCCAGCATGCAGGATTGCTGAGGGCTGGCTGGCTGGTTGGATGGATGGATGGATGGATGGATGGATGGATGGATGGGTGTGTGGGTGGGTGGGTGGATAGATGGGTGGCTGGCTGGCTGGCTGGCTGGATGGATGGATGGGTGTGGGGGTGGCTGGCTGGCCGGATGGGATACTCAGTCTACTAAGGACATGGAAGAGGATAAACGGTAATATAGGAGATAAATATGATCAATGTACATCATGTGCTCACATGGAAATGTCATAATGAATCTATTATTTGTACAAGCAATAGATACTAACTAAAAAACCTGATAGCTTAAAAATATATTATGGGATTGATTAATTTTTTTAAAAAATGGATGGATGGGCTGGGAAGGTGGCTCAGTGGTAGAGCGCTTGCCTTGTAATGCATGAGGCCCTGGGTTCAATTCCTCAGCACTACATAAGAAAAAAGCCAGAAGTGGTGCTGTGGCTCAAGTGGTAGAGCGCTAGCCTTGAGCTGAAGAGCTGAGGGACAGCGCCCAGGCCCAGAGTTCAGGCCCCACGACTGGACCCAAAAAAAAAAAAAATTAATTAATTAATTAATTAATTAATTAAAAAAAATGGATGGATGATGGATAGAAGGATGGATGGGTGGATATATAGATTATGAATGATGGATGGAGAGATGATGGATAGTTAAACAAGGGATAGATGGATGGACAAGGGCTGGATAAACAATGGATGGACAGATGATGGATAGATGGATAAAGAATGGGTGGCTAGGGGCTGGGAAGGTGGCTCAGTGGTAGAGCGCTTGCCTTGCATGCATGAGGCCCTGGGTTCCATTCCTCAGCACCACATAAGCAGAGAAAAAAAAGCCGGCAGTGGTGCTGTGGCTCAAGTGGTAGAGCACTAGCCTTGAGCTGAAGAGCTGAGAGACAGCGCCCAGACCCAGAGTTCAAAAAAAAAAAAAGAAGACCCCAAAAAAAAAAAGAATGGGTGGCTGAATGATGGATGGATAAATGGGTAGATGGATGGATGGATAATGGATGGATGAAGAATGGCTGGATGATGAATGCCTGATGGACGGATGGAGGCTGGATGATGGAGAGACAGGCAGGTGGATGGGAAAGGCAATGGGGGTCTAAGAGAGCATGCGTGCGCAGGGCTCTGGAGGCAGGGGGCACGAGGCTCCTCCTTTCACAGGAGGCAGAGCAGAAGGCAATGGAGGAGTCCCTGGTGCTGAGGCTCAGGCCCTGAGTGGCCGTCACAGCGCCCCCCGGGGCGTGTGTATGGAGAGGAGGCTGGCAGAGGCTCCTACCAGGCATATGCAGCTGGTGACAGCATGTCCTCTGCTGGCTGGCCAGGCTGCGGGGTGCCTCTGAACGCACACATCCCAGGCCATGGGCCCTGGGCCCCCCACGCCTCCCAGCACGGCACGCGGCTACCTGGGTGATGTCACATGGCCCCCGCTGCACCCCTGAGCTGTGGGGGCAGGGCAGGGCTCTGGGCTCCGCAGGAGGGGACCCCACACCCACCTGGGCGCCCAGCCTGCGAAGCTGGCCGCACTTCCGGTGCAGCTAGCAGTTGGTGGGAGCCGCTCCCTGCACACACCTACCCCCCCCCCCCGCAAACCAGCACGACCGCCCACACCGCTGCCCGAGTCACGTGGTTGGGTCAGGGGGGCGCCAGGGACAGCTGGGGTGGGGGGACTGGAGGGAGAGTCCCCCCCCCCGTGCCCACGGCAGGAGTTCCATGCGCAGCCCTTGGGCCTGGCTACCCAAAGCCTTGGTGGGCAGGGGGCTCAGCTTCCCCCTCCCACTCCCCTCTGCGTCTGAGTCCACGCAAGCTCTACGCCTGCCCTCGGCACCCTGGAGTCGCAGCCACTCGTAGGATTCCTCAGCGAGCCCTCGGGGTAGAAGACTAGCGGCGGAGCAGCGGAGTGACATGCCGCCAAGCCGCAGGAACACAGTAGCAGGAGCGGAGCGGCGGGCCCTGCCCCACTGTCGCAGCCATTGCCAGCAGGGACCCCAAGGATCCCCAAGGGAGCAGACATGCCCAGAGGTCCACGCTCAGGGACAGCTGGAGGGGGGGACTTGAAGGGCAAGATGTTAGGCCAAGCAGGCTGGATGCCCACCCTGCCCCTGGCCCTCTCCCACCCACCTCGAGAAACACAGGGGTGGATGTCACCGAGGGAACTGAGGAGCCCAACCACAGGCCAGACCCCTCGCACAGACCCACAAGCCCCGAGTGTGGCACCGGAGGCCCTCGCCTGGAATCCCGAGGATCACGATTTGAAGCCATCCTGGGCAGGAAAGGCCATGAGACTCTCATCGCTAGTTAACCACCAAACAGATGGAAGTGGAACTGTGGCAGAGCACCAGCCTTGAGCAAAGAAAGCTCAACGGACAGTCCCCAGGCCCTGAGTTCAAGCCCTAGGACTGGCAGCAAAAAAGAAAGAAAGAAAAACAGAAAAAAAAAGCAAGGGAGAGAGGAGTGAGGGAAACAAGGGAGAGAAAAGGAGAGAAAGAACAGGAAAAAAAGGAGGGGAGAGGAAAGGAGGGGAGAGGAAAGGAGGGGAGAGGAAGGGAGGGAAGGGGAGAAGCCCAGGCCTTGGCTCCGGCCAGCTTGGTCTGAACCAGGTTGGCCACCCCCGCTGCGCAGCCTGGGACCCGTCATTCCATCTCTGCCTACAATCATCGCAGGAACTATTTTCGAGAGTTTCGAGCCCAGTGCCGGGATATACAGTAAGTGGTCATTTATGATTAATGAAAAACTAATAAAGCTGGGAGTGGAATGACTGCTTCCCTACGCTGTCCCAAAATGGAAACACATCTGTCAGGCCTTGGAGCGCTGAGCGGAGCCGGGGCAGGCTCCCAGGCGGGCCGTGGGCCCGTGGCCATTCTCCCAGTGACCTCACAGCTGGCACCTGCTTCCCAAACACGGTTTGACTTTCCAGATCTTTCCTCCCCTCTCTCTGACCTCCCCCCACACACTTTCTTACTCACTCTCTCCTTTCATTTCTGCTCAAAACACAAATGGTGGGAGCCAAATGTGTCAGCTGGCTGGCTGAAGCGCGTCTCTGGAGCGGGGAGGGACACCAGGCGGGGGCCGGGGACAGGAAGCACTCAGCACAAGCCACGTGGTCTCAGGGTGCAGTGGGGAGAGGCGCTGGGACGGGGCACGGCCCCGGCGACCCTTGCTCCCGTTACCTCCTGATGACTCCATCTCCCGAGCAGAGGTTTCTCTTCATTGTGTCTTTCCTGAGGCTTGAACTCAGGGCCTGGGTGCTGCAGTGTCCCTTAGGGTTGTTTTGTTTTTGTGTTTGTTTTTGGCTTCAGTCTGGTGCTCTACCACTTGAACCACAGCTCCACTTCTGGCTTTTTGGGGGTTAGAGATAAGAGTCTCAAGGCTTTCTTGTCCAGGCTGGCTTTGAACCACCAGTGCTGGTGGGGGAGGGGGGGAGTCCCTGCTTTTAGGAGAGCTGGGAGTGGGGGACAGTGAGGTTCACAGTGCTTCCTCTGGGGCAAGAGGCATCCCTGGAGGCTGCCGGGTAAAGAGAGGTGGCCCTCATCAGAGACCAGAGAGAGAGAGAGAGAGAGAAAGAGAGAGAGAAAGAATGCACACAGGGCCCGGGCGCTGGGAACAGAGTCAGAACATCCAGACACACCCTGAAAACAAAGTCCAGGGAGGTGGAAGGAAGCCACGGGTGAGGGTGTCGGGCAGACGCGGCAGCAACAGGAACTTGCAGTGACAGTGCACCCCCCCCCAGGGCCTCCCTGGGAAGGGGGGGGTCTCAGCTCCTCACCCGCCTTCCCCTGGGACCCCGGACTTGGGGACCGGGGCCTGGCATGAAGGGAAAAAGGCTTCCTAGTTCTCCCAGCCTTTTTCTCGCACCCCAACCACAGGCAGCTCTGGAGACGGGCCCTGGGCCCAGAGCCTGGAACTGAGGCCCAGAATGGAGCAGTTCCCTCCCTGTCCCCTGGGGCACCCTGACCGGCTGACCCTCCCAGGAAACCATGCCGGCCATGGCTACTGTCCTGGCCTGAGGCGGTGGACACAGCCCACCTGCTGGCCCACCGAGGGCCAGGCTGGGGCTCAGGCGACCAGGCAGAGCTGGCACCATGCAGGGCCACGCACATGGAGCAGGCCGGCCCAGCCCGGCCTCGATCCTGCCGGTCCCCATGGAGGGCTGTGCCACAGGGCCTTCCAGGCACCCTGGCATGGATGCCAGTCCCAGGGAAGAAGGCAGCGGCAGCGGGGCTGGCACCGGTGGCTCACGCCTGTCATCCTAGCTACTCAGAAGGCTGAGATCTGAGGATTGTGGTTCAGTGCCAGCCTGGGCAGGAAAAGTCCAGGAGATTCTTATCTCCCATGAACCACCAGAAAACCGTAAGTGGCGCTGTGGCTCAAGTGGTAGAGCGCTCACCTTGAGCTGAAGAGCTGAGGGACAGCGCCCAGGCCCAGAGATCAAGCCCCATGACCAACAAAAGGGGAAGGAGGGGGAGGGGGGGGGGGAGAGGAGAGGGAGGAGGTGGAGGCGGGGGGGGGGGGGGGAGGGAGGGGCATGGAGCCTGGACACTCCCTCCTTCCCTCCTCCTCCTCTCCATACCAGGCTTAGCCCAATCAATCTGACTGCAAGCCTCATCCAGCTCGAAGCAGAGCGGCCGGTAAGGTAGGAGGGTTTGAGGGGCCTGTCTACCTTTTCCTCTTAGCAGAGGTCCCGGCAAGCAGAGGGACACCAGGGCCCCTTCTTCCAAGGGGGGCTTTTAGCTTGGTATAATCTCACAGCCAAGGAAAGAAGCAGGAGGCAAGCAGAGTCCTGAGCGCCTGCCCGGTCCCTGCCAGGGCTCCTGGCACCGGTCTCGGTGGCTGTGGGTCAGGATCGGCGCTGCCCACCCTGCTGCCTCAGTGCAACACAGCCGCAGAGGCCAGACTCCCCCAGGGAGCAGGGGCCAGACCCAGACCCAGGGCTGTGGTGACCCAGGTTAAGTGACTAGACCCCCCTGGGCAGGACACAGGGGAGCCAGTGGTGCTAGGATGGTCAGGTTCTAACCTCAAACACCTCCCCCCCCCACGCCAAAGAGAAGGGTTTAGAGGACCTAGAGGGGCCAAGAAGCACCCGGTTTTGAATGTGACAGGAACAATCAGACCCCAGGGCCAGGCAGCCAAGACAGAGGAGGGGAGGAGGAAGCCAGAGGCCTCCAGGGAGGGACAGGTGCAGGGGAGGGGGAGCTGACCTGTCCACTCAGACCCCGAGCGCGCCCTCCAGTGAGGGACCCCTCCCCCGTGGGGAGTCAGATGCCCGCTGCCGGGGGAGCCGTGCCCGTGAGCTGGCAGGAGACACCCGGGCATCCGTGTAGAGCAGACAGGCACCCTGCCTGGCATGGCCAGCCCAGCCCCTGCCGCCCAGGCTTTGCCCCGCTGCCCAGCGCCGGGCTACGGTGCTCCCGGCTGGCCCCGCCAGGAGAGGCCGAAATCTCAGCTCTGCCCTGAGCCTGAGCCTGCCACTGGCCAACGCTGGACACTCCCGGGAGTCCAAGGCTGGGCCCCACCCCCCGAGCCACAGGGGTCTCTAGGATGACGGCCCCACCATGAAGAGCCATGCGGTCTGCCCCCACAGGGCTGGGGGGGGGGGCACTCTGCCATTCCAGGGGGCTGAGGGGAATGGGGGAGGGGCTCCCCCAACAGAGACAGGCTCCTCCCCAGCTTCACCCCACACTGAAAACCACGGTACCCCCCCCCACAATGCCCAGCTGGCCAGTTACCTGGGCCCTGGGGGCCTGAGGGTCCGGAAGACCTGAAATCCAGGCGGCGGAGGGAGCTGGGGAAGCGGGCTGGGGAAGCGGCGTGGAACGGAGGTAACCGGAGCCGCAGCCGCAGCCGCAGCAGCATGAGTCAGCGAGGGCGGCAGGGAGCCCCGGACAGGCCGGGGAGGGGGTGTCTTTCTCAGAGACCCCCACCATGGAACACAGACCCTCTCCTTCCTCCAGGACTGCAGAGTAGACTCCAGCCCTGCCCGGCCCTGCCGGGGAGCAGGCATTGCAGGGGTCTCTGGTGTCCCCCAAGCTGGGCTCCTAAGCGCGTAAGAACCCCCCTCACCGGAGGGGGCACAGAGACATGGGCGGAGCCCCCCATGCCCAGCACGGAAGGAATGGAGTTCGGGAAGAGCTGGAAGCTGTATGTTGTAAGAGCGGCTGGGGGGGGGGGGGGATGCTCCACAGCTCAGGCCCCTCGCGTCCCTCGGGGTCTGCCCAGGAAGCCTCAGCAGACAGAGGGACAGCCGAGAGGAAGCAGCCTGGAGACCCCGGCCTTCCGTGGGGACGGCCAGCACCTGCTGCACACCAAGGGCACGCGCGACCACGGTGCATCAGGACGCCTGCCTCCTTCCGTCCAGCCTCCCGGACAGCTCAGCAGACCGCTGCTCAGGTGAGGAAACTGCGGCATCACAGGTGAGCGGGCCTGGCTTCGGACCAGTCCCCGTGGGGGGCAGAATTCAGATGCAGCGGGTCTCACTCCCTTGGAACACCCTGGGGGGGTGGGGTGCTGTTACTGTTCTCGGGGTTCACAGGAGGAAGCCAGGATAGCTAACAGCCAGGGGGCCCCAGAGCCTTGAAGGGAGCCGGTGACGGGGTGAGGCGCAAAATGCACCATCAATGGCTTGAGGTGGGGGCCCCGCCTCATCTTGGTCCTGCAGGCCCAGCGACCAGCACATGGGCCGTGAAGACTCCTGAGACCTGAAACCTGGGGTCCCGTGTGTGCAGCGTGGGCACCCATGGTGGGTGCTCAGGGCCCTCGGCGAGTGCCCTACAAGAAGGGCATCAACGGTGCTTTTTGTTTTTGTTTTGCATACTATCCAGAGGCTTGAACTCAGGGGCCTGGTCGCCGTCCTGAGCTTTTTCACCCAAGGCTAGTGCTCTACCACTTGAGCCACAGCTCCGTTTCTGGCTTTTTGCTGGTTAATTGAAGAGAAGCATCTCACACACCAGCCGTCCATCTGGGCTGACTCTGAATCATGACCCCAGATGTCGGCCTCTTATAGGTATCTTGGATTACAGGCATGAGCTGCCAGCACCTGACCGGCACCTGTGCGTGAAGAGGCACAGGATGGAGGGGCTTTCCTCCCGGGCGCCCAGCCCATGCCGGCCCAGCTCCGGGGGAGGCTGGCTCCAGGCAGCCCCCTCATGCACACGTGACCCCGCCACACCCTCAGCTGGCAGTCCCCCACCCCATCAGCACCTGTCAGAAGGGCCCAGGGTCCACGGCCCCCTTTTTAGTCCCCTGCTCCCACCGGGTCGTGTCTCTGTGGGACGCAAGTGCACGCGCACGCACACACACACACACACACACACACACACACCAGCCAGCCAGCCAGCCAGCCAGCCCAGGTCACACACTGCACAGGGTAGCGCCCAGACAGCACAGGTTGCTAAGGGCCTCCAAGCGGCTTCTGGGTGCCCTCATCATGAGAGTTCCTTCCTTCCTGCCCTGCACCACCTGCCACGAGCCCCGGCCTCAGCCTCTCAAGTTCAAAGCCAAACTCATTAACACCTCAATCCTCAACCCTCTCTGGCAGGACAGGACTAGAGCTAGGGTAAGGCATGCGTGGGCCAGGCTGGAACCTGTCTCTGAAGTCTGCTGTTGGATCATCATGCAAGTTTTCTGGCCTAACTTCAGTTTTTAAAAATAGTGCATGAAGCCAGGAGTTGGTGACTCATGCCTGTAATCCTAGCTCCTCAGGAGGCTGAGATCCAGAGGATTACAGTTTGAAGGCAGCCCAGGAAGAAAAGCCATGAGACTCTTAGTTCCAATTAACCAGCAAAGAGCCAGGCTAGAAACATGGCTAAATGGGCCCTGGTGGTTCATGCCTATAATCCTAGCTACTCAGGAGATCCAAGGATCATGGTTCAAAGCCAGCCCAGGCAGGAAACTCCATGAGACTCTTATCTCCAATAAACCACTATAAAACCGGAAATGGTATTGTGGCTCACATGGTAGAGTGCTGGCCTTGAGCTGAAGAGTGCAGGGACAGCACCCAAGCCCAGAGTTCAAGCCCCACGACCGACAAAAAAAGAAAAGAAAGAAAGAAGGCTCAAATGGTAGAGCACCAGCCATGAGCAGAAAAGCTCAAGGCCCTGAGTTCTGGCCCTGGTACCTGCGTAAAACAAACTACTGGGATCTTCTTGTTTCTCATGAGGTGAGCTGTCCCCCCACCCCGCCAAGTGTTCCACCGGGATGTACACAGGCCACTGCCCAAGCCACAGTCCAGCAAGTCTCTCCTCCTCACCAGCTGCTATTCCACTGCATCCAGTCATGGTAAGCTAACTTACTGCCTCACATCCACAGATACACTCAATCGTGTATGAGTAGACAACCTATTATCTTAAGATTAACAAACTTACCAGTCTACACTGTAAAACAACAACAACAACAAAAATCACAAAAGCCAGGCATAGTGGCACACATCTATAATCCCAGCACAGTGGAGGCTGAGGCAGAAAGATCAAGGGTTGGAGGTCAGCTTGGATATATAAAGAGACCTAGCAAGGCTTAGGCCACCAGTTCAAATCCTGTACTGCCAAACAATCAAACAAACACACAACAAAACCTAGACAAGATTTCAAATAAGCAGCCCAGGGGAGAGCAGACAGGCAGTGGGGGGGCGGGGGGGGGGGGGAAGAAGGGGGGAAGGGGTGGCAGAACTCAGCTACAGGGCTGGCAGTGTGAGGCAGCGGGACCCACCGTGGTTTTCTGTACGGCAACAAATGCTCATTCCCAGGAATAGTTGTGTTTAACATGTTCACTCCTCTGGATACAGTTTTCAAGTACTGTATATATTTCCCCCTCTTGATTCATTGGACAAAGGAGTACTGAGCCAGGAAACAAGCACTGCGGGCTCAGAGCTCTTCCTGTAAAAGTGACTGGGCCCTGCTCATGGTCCTCACATCTCTGTCGGGTCATTGCTTCTGAACTTCTTCCTCTGGCCCACTCTGCGCCTGCATGCGCCTGCGTAGCACTGTAGTTGCTAAGCAGGTGTTCTATCCCTTGAGCCACACCTCCAGCCCTTTTTGCTTTATTTTTCAAATAGGGTGTCTTTTTTGCCAGGATCAGCCTGGACAATGGTCCTGCTGTTTATGCAGCCCGCATGGCTGGGCGGGGATGACAGATGAACCACCACACACAGCTTGTGACAAATTGAGAAGGGGAGGGACTCTCACACTTTGGGCCTGGCCTGGCCTTGAACTGTGTGATCCTCCAAATCTCAGTCTCCTCAGCCAGAAAAGAAATTGAAGAAGAAGTTAAAAAGCCTCCTCTAGCCCCAAGAACTCACAGTCCCAATTGGGGGGGGGGGGGGGGGAGAGATGGTTAGTTTTTAAAGCATTACATGCCCACAAAAGTATCATGTTGTCACTGATAGATCCTTAAAAGTTTTAAAAAGAGATGACAAGTATGGCTGTGAGAATGTTCCAGAACAGAGGAAAAATGAAACACATCCAGCAGTTTTTGCTGGGCCAGCACAGCACTGTCACAAAACTGATAAAAATAGCAGACGCACACACCCTACAGGCTACGAAACACGCTCACGACACACATCCCTGAAAAGCCGCAGAGCCCCAACTCCAGGCCAAAACCAAAATGAATTCCAATGGATTAATGATTTCAGTACACGAAAATAAAACCACAGAAGTACCAGAAGAAAACACAGGGCGCCACGGTGCTGGAATGCAGCGCGACCCACATTTCTGAAGCAACACGTGAAAGCAGAAACGCGAAGACAAAAGCCTTAAATCTCTTCTGTGAGGAAGCAAACGCCATAAAAGAAAAGGCCAAGACTGGAAACCAAACCTTCGCACCAGTCAGACAAAAGTGTACAAAGAACTCTTACAAATAATGAGGAGAAGAAGTCCGATAAGAGAAGGCCGGACAGCCCAAGGGAGCGGAGACCGTGGCCGCTGATGACCTGTAAACATTATGAAAGGCTACTCTGCAGAGTCCCGATGCTGAGTGCTGTGTTGAAGGCCTGCTCCCCGGTGGGGGGGGGGGGGGGGACGCCTCAGGGGACAGGCCTTGCAAGAGGGGCCTTAGGTCATTGGTTCCTCACCAGCAGCTCCTTCTTTCCTTTTTTTTTTTTTGCCAGGCTTGGGGCTTGAACTCAGGGCGCCGTCCCTCAGCTTCTTTTAGCACAAGGCGAGTGCTCTACCACTTGAGCCACAGTACCACTTCCGCCTTTTCTGACTAGTTAGTAAGAGGGTAAGAGTCTTAAGGACATTCCTGCCTAGGCTGGCTTTGAACTTCAATCCTCAGACCTCATCCTCTTGAGTAGCTAGGATTATAGGTGCCGGGGCCCATTCTTTCCTCTTCATAACCGCCTTGGGCAGTACCAACAGAATCCCATACTAAAGAAGACAAATCTCAGAGCCCTCAGCCAGCGGCTCAGCCCGGGTGAGGGGCTCTGGCAGGAGCTCCTGTGGCCGGGTCAGAGGTCAGAGGCAGCCCGGATGCAGGTGCAAACTTCTCAGCTGAGAGCTAGCCCCAGTCACAGGACACAGGCACCAGTGGGCGGATGCTCCCGCGGCTGCTGCTTCTTTTTGCTTGTTTGTTGGTTTGGGGGGGGGGGGGGCGGTTGGGAGAGAGGAGGCCTGGCCACACAGCCCAGGTTGAGCTCCGCAGCTTCCTGAGATTACGAGCAAGTGCCACCACATCCCACCAGAGCTAGAGCACCATGAAAAGCTAGACAAGAATAACAGAGACATCTTTATTGTCCACAGGAATGTGCTACTGATGTGGCATGCATGAGGCTCTAGGTTCAAATCCCACCACTGTTAGAACAAAAAAAAAAGAGAAAGTGAACGTGCTGAATCTATAATGCTAAACACAAAGAGGCCGCGTGGTGTTACTAAATGCAAGGAATGAGAAACTAGATGCAAAAGGCTCTATATGCCTGTATATTTACACAGCCCCGCCCCCTTCCTTCCTCTCCCCCTCTCCCTCCTCCTTACAGGAAGGAAGAACAGGACACAGTGACCAGGGTCTGGACGCCAGGCAGTTACAGAAGGTCCTGGCCGGAGACTTGAACAAGGCGTGTGTCCTTTGTTACGGAGGGCGGTGCCTGCCTTCCATCCCTGGGCGCCTCTCACCCACAGCCCCGGGCCAGCACCTGGCAGCCTGTGCCAGTGGCTGCTTCCATTCCGATGACACTATGTGAGAGGAATCACACTTGCTTCTGACCAGGAGGAAATGGGCAGTGGGTGGGTGACTGGGCCTGGCACGGGCGGGCAGCCCGGGGTTGCTGGGCAGGCTGAGGTCTGGGCTGGGGAGCTCGGGAGTCTGAGCCAGGGGCAGGCCCACCCTGAGCTGGGGAACGGTTTGTCCACAGAAGTGAGGCTCAGCCACGGGGTGACCCCTGGATCTCACTGCAGGAGAGGAGGGGTCTCCCCGGCAGCACGGGCAGAGGCCAAGAATGAAGCCCTGCTTTAACCCCTTCCTGGGCTACTTGGAGCAGAGTCCCGTCCTGGGCCGGCTGGCCACACATGGCATGTGAGTCCTTGGGACAGGGGACCTCACCCATCACACCCACGGCAAGCCCAGGCCCCCTGCGGGCCTCGGGGGGACGCACAGGGCCAGCGTGTGCCTCCTGGCACCGGCCCAAGCCCTCCCGTCGGGCTGGAGTCTGGTCAGGGGCTGCGCACTCAGGGAGCCGGCTGGACGTCGAGGGCCTCCTCTAGACTGAATGCGGCCTCTGTCCCCGCCACACAGAGCCAGGCTGTCTGGCCTGGGCTGCCCGGCCCCAGCCCCGCCCCGCCCCGCCCCACCCCGCCCCAGCGGGTGGCCACTGGCTCCCAGCAGCTGTCCTGGACAGGGAGGCTGTGGCTGCGGGCACAGCTCCCACCGCAGCTGTCCCGGCTTCCCGGGCTGAGCCCCAGGGAGGCCCACTCAATGCCAGGTGTCTGCCCCTCACCCCCAGCCTCCATCCTGGGTCCGGCCGGGTGGTCAGGGCCCCAGCCCGTGAAGCCCCCGCCCCCCTGCAGCTGTGCGCCACATCTATTTAAGGCCTGCTGCAGCTCCCGGCTTCCGACCCAGCACCCAGCTTGACAGACAGCGAGGCCGCTGGTGGGCCCCCGAGACAGGGTCTGTCCCCGCTGCCCCCCGCCGTGCCCACCTTGAAGGAGGTCCACCTGGCTGGCCTCTCCTCCCCGTCGGGGCTTCCTGTCCTCCCAGCTGCACGGGTGGGGGGCTCCAGGGTCAGCTCAGAAGGGGGACGGGTGGGTAGGAAGCTCTGCTTCCCCAGCTGGAAGCTGGAGGTCTCCGGGGCAGGTGAGGAAAACCAAGGGGCTCAGACCACCGCCAGCACCCCTGTCCCTCCTGCGTGTCCAGGACACACACACACACACACATACACGCAGAGCTCCACACACAGGAGTGTGCGTGTGCCAGCCACGTGCCCACAGGCAGACCCCAGGAGGAGCTCCCACATACAAGCCAGCCTCCACCTCAGGCCTGGTGTGTGGGGAGGGACAACAAAGCTGGGTGGCCCTGGGGTGGGCATGGCCACAGGGTCCCCAAACCACGTGGGGGGGCATCCTTTACTGCAGGGGCTGCCTAGGGTCTCTGGGGGCCTGGGGTGGGCTCCCTGGCATCAAGCCCTCACCAGGCTGGGCCTGGCACCGACTCCCTGCGCAGGGCCTCTCCCGGCGCTGAGTCCTCTCCAGGGGCCCTGAGTGCTCGTGGAGCCCAGCAGCTCCTACGTGTCCGCCTGGAGCTCCTTCCCGCTCCGCCCTCTGCCCCTGGTCCAGCCCAGTGCAGGCAGTGCGCTGGAGGCAGCAGGGCGCCATGCCACACCACCATGCCTGCGCTATGAGCAGCCCGTTGCCCAGACCCCCAAAGACGCACCTGCCCCTGTCCTGTTGGTCCCCCAGTGGCTGAGCTAGACCCAGAAGAGACCAGCCGTCCTGGGCAGCAGCCCCAACCCACCCAGCTTCGGAACTGAGGCCAGGAGGAGGGCAGAGAGGCTCCTGGGCGGGGCCTGGCCACACCAAGAGCTCCAGGCCCTGGCAACTCCCGGGAAGGCAGGGCACCAGCCCACGGGCACGAATGCCACTTTACAAGGACGCCCAGGGAGACGGCGGCTGCTGCTGCAGAGTGAGGTGCTGTGGGGAAGGGGCAGCCCACCCTCCCCAGAGGCTGCGGCCACACCCAGAGACCGCAGACACCAACGGCCCACCCCACAACACCAGCTCAGAGACCCCGGGACTCCTCAGAGACCCTGGGGCTCCTCCCCTTCCCTCCTTCCAGGCGCCCCTCCCCAGCAAACACCCATCCAGTGTACCCTTGGAGAGCACTACACCTCCACCCCACCCCTGGCAGAGCCGACACCACAGCATTTGAGCACGTGCCCGGTTTGGGGGTTTGGGGTCCCTGTGTCAGCCTACAATGCACCAGAAGGCCATCCGCTCACAGGCCACTCCTCCAACTTCAGTTTGTGGATCTTGCTGGGCCCAGGCCACGCACGGAACTGGAGATGCCGAGGCCCCACCTGAGCAGTGCAACCACCACATCCGGCTCCAACGCGAGTCTCCGACTGCTTTGCTTCAGGACCAGACCCTACCCTCAAGGGGCTCCAGGGGTAATGGAAGAACTCAAAAGAACACACCCAACTGCAGTAGTGAAGCCTTATGGGTAAATTTGGGTTTCTTCCTAGTTTTTCTTAAACATAAAAAAAAAAGTCCACCAGAAGCAAGATGGTTGATACACAAACAATGAAAATCCCCCGCCAAACCCAGGTTTAGTAGGCAAAAGCTACAAATCGGCTCAGGAGTCAGAGAAAATGAAGGCACTTCCAGCTCACAGGAAGGTTGTATAGGGGGTTTGAGGGATAGGCAGGAGTTCATCAACACTGATGTGAAGCAGGGCGGGCAGGGCGGGCAGGGCGGGCAGGGCAGGGCAGGGCAGGGCAGGGCAGGCAGGGCAGGGTGGGCAGGGAGGGCAGGGTGGGCAGGGCGGGCAGGGCAGGGCAGGGTGGGCAGGCAGGGCGGGCAGGGCAGGGCAGGGCAGAGGGCAGGGCGGGCAGGGCAGGGTGGGCAGGGCAGGCAGGGCAGGGTGGGCAGGGCAGGCAGGGCAGGGCAGGGCAGAGGGCAGGGCGGGCAGGGCAGGGCAGGGCAGGGCAGAGGGCAGGGCAGGCAGGGCAGGGTGGGCAGGGTGGGCAGGGCGGGCAGGGCAGGGTGGGCAGGGTGGGCAGGGCAGGGTGGGCAAGGCAGGCAGGGCAGGGCAGGGTGGGCAGGGCAGGGTGGGCAGGGCAGGCAGGGCAGAGGGCAGGGCAGGCAGGGCAGAGGGCAGGGCGGGCAGGCAGGGCAGGGTGGGCAGGGCAGGGTGGGCAGGGCAGGCAGGGCAGGGCAGGGTGGGCAGGGCAGGGTGGGCAGGGCAGGCAGGGCAGAGGGCAGGGCGGGCAGGGCAGAGGGCAGGGCGGGCAGGGCAGAGGGCAGGGCAGGCAGGGCAGGGCAGGGCAGGCAGGGCAGAGGGCAGGGCGGGCAGGGCAGAGGGCAGGGCGGGCAGGGCGGGCAGGGCAGGGCAGGGCAGGGCAGGCAGGGCAGGGCAGGGTGGGCAGGGCAGGGTGGGCAGGGCAGGCAGGGCAGAGGGCAGGGCGGGCAGGGCAGAGGGCAGGGTGGGCAGGGCAGAGGGCAGGGCGGGCAGGCAGGGCAGGGTGGGCAGGGAGGGCAGGGCAGAGGGCAGGGCGGGCAGGGAGGGCAGGGCAGGGTGGGCAGGGTGGGCAGGGAGGGCAGGGCAGAGGGCAGGGCGGGCAGGGAGGGCAGGGCAGGGTGGGCAGGGTGGGCAGGGCAGGACAGGGCAGGGCAGGGCAGAGGGCAGGGCGGGCAGGGTGGGCAGGGAGGGCAGGGTGGGCAGGGAGGGCAGGGCAGAGGGCAGGGTGGGCAGGGAGGGCAGGGCAGGGCAGGGCAGAGGGCAGGGCGGGCAGGGTGGGCAGGCAGGGCAGGGCGGGCAGGCAGGGCAGGGCAGGGAGGGCAGGGCAGAGGGCAGGGTGGGCAGGGAGGGCAGGGCAGAGGGCAGGGTGGGCAGGGTGGGCAGGGCAGGGTGGGCAGGGAGGGCAG
This sequence comes from Dipodomys spectabilis, assembly GCF_019054845.1. Lineage (NCBI taxonomy): Eukaryota > Metazoa > Chordata > Mammalia > Rodentia > Heteromyidae > Dipodomys > Dipodomys spectabilis. The sequence goes on along the minus strand of NW_024871006.1, from coordinate 5,877,575 downwards.
GGCAGAGGGCAGGGCGGGCAGGGTGGGCAGGGCAGGCAGGGTGGGCAGGGCAGGGTGGGCAGGGAGGGCAGGGCAGAGGGCAGGGTGGGCAGGGCAGGGCAGGGCAGGGCAGAGGGCAGGGCAGGCAGGGCAGGGCAGGGTGGGCAGGGCAGGGTGGGCAGGGCAGGGCGGGCAGGGAGGGCAGGGCAGGGTGGGCAGGGCGGGCAGGGAGGGCAGGGCAGGGTGGGCAGGGCAGGGTGGGCAGGGCAGGCAGGGCAGGGCAGGGCGGGCAGGGCAGGGCGGGCAGGGCAGGGTGGGCAGGGCAGGCAGGGCAGGGCAGGGCGGGCAGGGCAGAGGGCAGGGCGGGCAGGGAGGGCAGGGCAGAGGGCAGGGCGGGCAGGGCAGGGTGGGCAGGGCAGGGCAGGGCAGGGCAGGCAGGGCAGGGCAGGGCAGGGCAGGCAGGGCAGGGCAGGCAGGGCAGGCAGGGCAGGGCAGGGCAGGGCAGGCAGGGCAGGCAGGGCGGGCAGAGGGCAGGGCAGGGCAGGGTGGGCAGGGCAGGGTGGGCAAGGCAGGCAGGGCAGGGCAGGGCGGGCAGGGCAGGGCAGGGCGGGCAGAGGGCAGGGCAGGGCAGGGTGGGCAGGGTGGGCAGGGTGGGCAAGGCAGGCAGGGCAGGGCAGGGCGGGCAGGGCGGGCAGGGCGAGGGCTTGGAGGAAGGTGTGGAGACAGAGAAGAGCGCACAGGCAGAGGAGGAAGGGTGAGGCCGGAGGGCCAGGCAGAGCCCGGCAGGCCCGGGAGAGAATGCATCTCCTGAGGCTGGGAGCAACTCTGGAGGCAGAAGCTGAGAGGCCAGTGTCCACAAGGAGCCCCTCGCTCCCCGTCCCCCCATACCAGCCAGACCACGGGCACAAGGGACAAGATGGCCACACAGGGATCCAAGCAGGGACGTCCAGCCCAGCCACCATCAAAGGGGCAGAGCGGATGGACAGCAGGGCCCGCAGGAAAGATGGTCAGGAAGTGACGGAGGAGACTGGCCGTGTGTGGAGCCGTGGCCCTCAGAGGGGACCCCCTCCCCCCAGCACTGCCATGCCATCTGGAAACGCGGCCCAGGGGAAGGCCCTGGCTCTCTGCCCTCCCCCTCCAGGACTCCGGGGGCGGGACTTCCCGTGTGGCCCCAGGGATCACCCACCCACCCACAGAAATCCCACGGCCGAGCGCAGCCTCCCTCACCGCTTGTCTTCCCATCCCCCACCCAGACTCCCTAGTGCTCCTGAGCTGGTCCTCCAGGCCTGCTGCCTCCACGGTGGCCACGGTCCGGCCCCCTCCAGAGAACAGGGCCCATAGGACAGACTCCTGGCAAAGGTGGGGCTGAGCTGTGCCCCGCCCACAGGCTCCTACCCGCTCCCCCCAGAGTCAGCTGTCTTCAGAGCCTGGGGTCCCCTTCACTCAGCGAGCGTGAACACCTCGTCCCGAGAGGGGCTGCATCCGGCACACACCAGAGCTTCTGAGCCAACGCCAGGCACCCGGCAGTACCCTGCGGCCTGCAGCCCCGGCACCACATATGGGGGGCGCCTGTGCAGACTCCCGGGGTCCCTGGCTGCACAGTAAGGAGCCCAGATCTCAGCCAGCTGAGTCACCCTGCTCAGGTGCTCCCCGAGTGGACACCAGCAGGAGACCCCAAGCCCAGCTCCACCCCTCCCCAAGTGCACCAGCCATGGAGAAGCAAGGAAAACCAAAAGAATTGAAAGCAGGGCTTACAGGACCGTATTGCAACCCATTCACATTCTACACAAGAGGCAGTGGAGTATTACACAGTCTTTAAAAAGGAAGTTCAAGCTGGGGCACTGGTGGCTCTGGCTTATAATCCCAGCTACTCAGGAGGCTGAGATCTGAGGATCTCAGTTCAAAGCCAGCCCAGGCAGGAACACCTGTCTGTGAAATTCTTTTTTTTTTTTTTTGTCGGCCGTGGGGCTTGAACTCTGGGCCTGGGCGCTGTCCCTCAGCTCTTCAGCTCAAGGCGAGCGCTCTACCACTTCAGCTACAGCGCCACTTCCGGTTTTCTGGTGGTTTATTGGAGATAGGAGTCTCACGGTCTCTCCTGCCCGGGCTGGCTTTGAACCGCGATCCTCAGATCTCAGCCTCCTGAGTAGCTAGGATTACAGGCGTGAGCCACCAGCGCCCGGCCTGTCTGTGAAATTCTTATCTCCAATAAACCATTAGAAAACTGGAAGTGGCGCTGTGGCTCAAGTGGTAGAGTACTCGCCTTGAGCTGAAGAGCTGAGGGACAGCTCCCAGGCCCAGAGTTCAAGTCCCACACGCTGTAACACCAGGAAGCCCCGGAGTGAACCCCAAGGTCATCGTGCTCGGTGAGACACCCCAGTCCATGTGCTTCTACTTACACGAGGTCCCTGGGCTGTCACATGGGGACAGGAAGCAGGGTGGGGCTGCAGGGTCCGGGGCGGAGGGATGGGGACTGGTTTATGGGGGCAGAGTTCCTGTCTGGAATGTGGAAAGTTCTGGACATGGATGGTGGTGACCACATAACCACGAGAGGTGTGCGGTGCCAATGAGCTCTAGCTAGAAAACGGTGAACACAGTCCACTGCACGCAACGTGGACAGGTAATAAAAGTAGAATAACCCGCTTCTTGGCGGCGTCCAACAACCACTGCCGAGTCCTGAGCCCTGCCCCTGGGGTCAGCTCAGCTTCCAAGGTCCTGCAGCTCAGCCTGCGAGGCTGGCAGCAGGCTTGGGGGACGGGGTGTGCATGCCTCCGAGAAGGCCGCAGTGCCCCTTAGTCCCCCCCTCCCCGGCAGAGGGCACGGTGTGGCCAGCACTGACCAAGAGGCCAGGAATCGCAGATACCGTTTCCAGCTGTCTGCTGCCGTCCCCTCCCTGTGCCCGTGCCTCTGTCTACCACCCTGCATTTTGGGGCGCTTCTGTCTCCCCCACTGCGTCACCCCCTCCCACCCCTGCAGCCCTTGAAGCCCCCAGGGCTTCCTCTACTCACGCTCCGGGTGCCTGGGCGGGCCCTCGGCGGCAGGGAGCTTGGGCTCCAGCTGGCTCTGCAGCTGGGACGTGGGGAGCTCGGAACTCTCCAGGGTCTGTGGCGGGAGGGGAGAGGCGGGCGCCTCGGCTGGCTTGGGCATCTGGATCTCCATCCGCTTCGGGGCTGCGTCGACGGCGGCGGGTGCCTCCATCCTGCGGTGGGCTGACTCCTGGGCCTTGACCAGGGTGATCTCCGTCCTGCGAGGGGTCGGCTCTGGCGTCTTGTGGCCCAGCCCTTCGGCCCTCTTGAGGCCAAATCGGGAGGGGCCGGCGGCCCCAGCATTCTCCACCTGCTTGGAGGAGATGTCGATGGAGAGCTCGGTGCGTCGAGACACGGGCTCGGGGGCCTTGGAGCCGGGGAGGTCCACCCTCCGCAGGGACGCCTTGGGCGAGCGCTGGCTCAGGGAGTCTACATGGCGGCCCGCGGGGTCCGAGTTCTTCACACCCAGGTCTTGGAACTTGTGGGTGGAGCTGGCCACCGTGGAGCGGAGAAGGGGAGTCTGGACTCTCCGGGGTGGGGTGGAGTTGGGCGGCTCGACTTCCTCCACCTCAAACGATCTCTTCAAGGCTGAAAGATAGGGAGCGGGACGTGGTGAGCGGTGAGGGGCAGGGGGTGAGCCAGGGACGGGCCACACGGGGCTGGTGGAGGCACGGAGGGCAGGAAGCTGGTAAGGTTTCTCCTCCTCCTCCTATCTCTCCCTTTCCCTCTCTCTCTCTCTCACACACACACACACACACACACACGCACACACGCAGACACCATGGGCCACTGCGCACCCCACCAGGACAAGGCCTACGCTTGAAGATTCACGCAGAAAAGGCAGCCGGGCCATGGCCCCCACAGCAGAGCCTGGGGTGACCGGGCCTCACCCCACGGCCTCCCCACCAGAAGCATGGCACTGCCAGACTGAACACCAGTGCCAAGGCTCTACCCTCTCCTGGCACTTCGTCTCCATCAGGCGCGGGGCCCTGACTCCCCGCCCCGACTCCCACCCGTGGCCCCGCAGCCACCTGGGCAGGGCCTGCTCCCCCCGCCCATCCCCCGTCCCTGCGCCAAATGAGAACCAGCTGTTGGGGCACCGAGTACGCGCGCGCACCACAGGAAGGGGCCCACGTAGCGGGAGCACTTAACAACTCCTTCCTGGGGGGGACCCAGTGTCTTGGCCCCCCACCTTCCCGGCTCACCAGAACCCTGGGCTTCATGGCCCGCCCCCAACAGTAGATTGGGAGATGCTTTGGGGCGGAGCCTGGCGCAGTGGTCTTTCCCATCAAGGCAAACGGCGCTCATCTGTGAAGCAGCAAAGCGTCCTTTAGGGGCAGACAGCCGGAAGGGTGGGGCCGGGGACAGAGGCAGAGGAAGCCCAGGTCCCCAAGCCGGGCGCCCGAACCCCTAGCTTCCCACCCAAGGCACTCGTGAGGGAACCTGCTCCAGCCCAGGCACCCCTCCTTCCTGGTGGACACAGAAGGAACAAAGGCCTGGGCCACGTGGCCCAAATGCCCCAGGAAGCCCAGGAAGAGGCGGTGAATGGCAGCAGGGTGTCAGTGTGTCTGGGTCCCCTGCCAGGGGTCGCTCGGCTCTCACCACCCTGCAGACACGGGCGCCCGCAGTGCCGACCTCTCACCTCTCAACACAGCATAGAAGCCGGGCACCCGTGGCTCACACCGTCATCCTAGCTACTCAGGAGGCTGAGATCTGAGGATCACAGTTCAAAGCCAGCCCAGGCAGAAAAGTCCAATAAACTCAGGAAAAGCTAGAAGGGGTGCTGTGGCTCAAGTGGTAGCATGCTAACTTTGAGCACGAAGAGGCTCAATGAGGACAGGCCCCAGGCCCCGGGTTCAAGTCCCAGGACTGGTACCAAAAAAAAAAAAGGGCCAAGAAAGAAGGTCCATAGTTCAAGTCCTCCTATGAGAAAGGGGGGGCACTCTAGACATCTGGATTTTTCTGCACCTCCAGATTACTAAACACTAGCTGCCCTATGGTAAGGCAAACCCTAGCAAAACGCCAGGCGGTGCAGTAGTTGAAAGCCGCACCCACAGGCTTTACTCAACAAAGCCACGGAGTCCTGAGCCAGGAAGCCGGGGAGGGGTCCCACTGGGCCCAGGCTGGCAGAGCTGCGGAGCCCAAGGACCCTGTGCACGTCTACTGACCTCAACGCCCAAAGCTCAGTGTCCAGAGCCGGGTCTTCCCATGGTCCCCAGATTGCCAAGGCAATCTCCCCACCCCCGCTTTACATCCTCAGCCCCAAGTCTGGCCCCCAACAGCACGCCTGTCCAGGGGCCTCTAGGAGGGGTCTTCCTCCTGCCCACCCTTGGAACAGGTGTTTGTTCCTCACAGCCAGGTGGGAGACCAGACCCTGGACACGGGTTTGCCCCAAGGGCTCCTCTTGGTTCCCGAGAGCCCCTCCCTTTGCGAGCACCCCTCAGCTGCCAACCAGAAACCAAAAGCAAAGTGTGTCCCACCGAGCCACGGCGGCAGCTCCAGCGCAGACCTGGCCGCCAGCTCCGGCCAATCTCTGGTGTGCAGACCGCTCCAGAAATGGAGACCAGGCCTCTCCACACACACGCCTTCCTCCAGCGGTGTGCCCAGCACAGGCTCACCCCTCCTCCCCCACACACACCCATGCCAGTCCCCCCCAGAACACCTGGTCTCTGTCCACGCTTCCCATCTCTGCACGGCACGGAGGAACAGTGTCTGTTTAGAGGCACCTGGGGATACTGGCCGTGGAATAAGACTGGCAGCTGTCTAAGGCAGGTGGCCCAAGGGATGGCCTCTCCCAGGGACTCTGTGAGGAGCACCCACTGGGAGCACTGAGTATCTCCTCCTGGTTGTATGCACATGCGCACTGCAGGAGATCCTCTTGACTCACAGAGGTAGGCAAAGGACGCCGGCAAGGGCAAGACCGTCCGGGAACCCCCACTTTGTACCTGAGGGACCTGTGAGCACCGCGAAAGGTCAGGCAAGGACACCCAGCTGGCGCTGTAAACTCGGGAAACACAGAGGCAGGCCGCACTGCAGGTCTGGCCCCCTGCCCCGGGAGCTCACCCTCCCTCAGGTCCCTCCCAAGCCATATCTGAGCCACGTCTGCCTCCCTAAGGCCTCCTCAATTTGTACCACAAGCCCCAAGACAAATCCTGTAAGTTCTGGCCCACTTCTGGGAATGTATTCTGGAGTGGAAAAATGAGACGTACAGAAAGATTTATGTTCTCGGATACTTGCATCAGTGCTAGCATTGCAACACTGGAACTAATCCCCGCGTGCACACAGGCCCCTAACCCCAGATGCCGAGGCCCTGCAGCCATCAAAACCACATTTTGGAGAGAGGAGAACTGCTGAGAATATTTAAGTAAAAATAGCAGGATATAAAAAAAAATTCCTAATTTCATGTCATGTCACACACGCATGTGCAGTTTACACATACACCCCGCTCACACCCAGCCAAAAATGACTCCAGACGAAGTCACACTGTATATTCTTCATTAGATCTTCCTGCCACATTCCCATAGACCAGCACCAAATGTGGGTGGCTAGGATTTTCAGACACTAAAACAGTTGCGCTGTGTGTGTGTGTGTGTGTGTGTGTGTGTGTGTGTGTTTATGTGTCCATACTGGGTCTTGAACTCGGGGCCTGGATGCTGTCCCTGAGCTTTTTCCTCTCAAGACTGGCACTCTACCATTTGAGCCACGTCTCCACTTTTGGCTTCTTGGTGGTTGAGTCTCATGGACTTTCCTGCCCGAGCTGGTGTGGAACTGAGATTCTTAGATCTCAGCCTCCTGAGTAGCTAGGACTCCAGGCGTTAGCCAGAGCCTGGCTGACAGTTGTACTTTTGTAAGGGAGCTGTGCGGCCAGCAGGCTTGGATGCCCTTCCAGGCTGGACACACCCACTCCCGGCCCACTTCCTTAAAGTACCTACATCTCCCAGACCCTCCCAGGCTCCATGAAGAGTGCAGAGCCGCCCTCCTTCCAGATGCAAACCTTCCCAGAGCCTGTGGGGAGGGAGGGGTCTGGGGGCTGAGTGGGGAGCAGCCAGGATCTGGGCCTGTTTAGGGAGGAATGTGCCGGCACAAGGGACCATTGTTCAGGCCCAGCTCTGACCACAGGCTGCGGGAGCCTCTCCCTGCTCCAGACACCAGACGGAAAGCACTTCCTGGTTCGGGGAGGAGCTGCAAAGGCCTTGCCCCAGCTGGGGACAACTGTCTTGCACAGCAATGTCAGAGACCAAGGTCAAAAGCAGCCCACACACCCCAGCCCCACAGGAAGAAGCTGCTGGGATTCTGAGCCCAGGCTCCAGGATGCTTCCCCTGGCAAGATGAAGCAGCAGCTGGGGGGGGGGGGGGGTTGGGGGCCCAGGAAACGGGGAAGATGACGTAAGCAAGGAGGGAGCAACTGCCTGTAGCGGCCCTGCGCTGAGGGGAAAGCCCACCCACAGGCTGCACCACACAACCTGCCGGGCGACTGCCGAGTACACTCCAGAGACCAGGCGGCCGTCCGGTCCATCTCAATGGAGAGCTGGCCTGGCCTGGACCCTGCTCTGATCAGTGGGGAGGGGCGGAGGCAGGACCCTCCGCAGAGCTGCGGAGGGGCTGCCTGGGGACTTCAAACCCTCCTACCATTCCCAGAGCACCAGCAAGCAGGGAGAAGAGATCTACATCACACTGCCTGATTGTTACGAACACATACAGCGGCTGGCTCATGCCTGCGGTCCCAGCTACTCAGGAGGCTGAGATCAGAGGAGGGAGGTTCAACCAGCCCAGGCAGGAAAGCCCATGAGATTTTGATCTCCAATTAACCAGCAAAAAGCCGGAAGTGGAGCTGTGGGTCAAGTGGCAGGGAGCCAACCCTGAACAACAAAACTGAGAGACAGCAGCCAGGCCCCGAGTTCAAGTCCCATGCACAGGCATGCACGCACACGTATGCACAAACACACAATGACACCTCCCTCAAAGACCAGGCTGGGATGCTCTGAATCCTCTAGGACAGGTCTAGAGGCCTGGATTCCGGTCAGGGGCTTGGGCAGGGAGGCCAAGCAGGGGCAGCTGAGAGGCATTCGCCTTTCAGAGCTGAAGGTGGCCGGGGTTGTAGCACCCTACCATAGTCCGGAACCTGTCACAGACCATGCCTCTTATGCTGGGCTGGCAGCAAGCGACCCCCCCCTGGACAGGGATGGTGCCGGGGAGCTTCTGAGTCCCCCCCACGCTGCCCAGCTCCTCGGCCATGGTGCTGGCAGTTCTTCCGTGCCCACATAACCACCCTCTGCAGAGCCCAGGGTCCCTGGAAGGCCGGCAGCAGGCATCACAGGGCTTCTGCGGGCCTCCTTCCTGGGACGAGGCCACGGTGGCCACACCGGCCTCACCAAGGCTAAGAAAACCAGCTGACCTTCAGTGACCCAGCTCTGCCTCCACCCACGGCCTTTCCTGAAGGCCACGCCTGCCTGTAGAAGGCCGGAAGGAGATAACACAGCAGGCCTTCCTCACACTGGGGTGTCCACACCCCAGCCCTGCCCCCCCCCCCCGCCATGGTGGGACAACTTTGGGGACAGGATGAGTTCCAGCCTTCAATAGATCCCATCAGGTCTCCAGGCAGGGCTCCTAGATGGCTTTTGGTACCCGGGACCACCCCCAGCCCCCCCCGCTCCCCCCCCCCCCCGCAGGACAGGGGTCTGGCAGCCCTCAACCCTCACTGTGTGAGAACAAGCAAGCAAGCAGCCAGGCAATGGGGTGCAGCTGCGGTCAACAGCTGGTTCTTAGGATCTCTTCTCTGTTGTTCCTGGAGATGGAACCCAGGGCCTCAGGCATAGGAGTCAAGTGCCCTGCACTGAGCGGTACTGCCAGCCCTGCTCCCATTCCCCGAGCCCATCAGCCCCTTTCTCCCTGGGAAGCTCTCGAACAGCCTGGAAGCAAGGTCATAGGTACTAGTCCCCACCAGCCACATCTCCATGGAATCCTTCCAGAATTGGCAGATTGGTACTCACTCCAGGTTGGCCAAATATAGAGGGGTGAACAGCACCACAGCCCTACTTCTAAGTCCTACGTCCCGAGGACTGGGCCCGGCCTGCCTGTACAGGACCTCTGTAATGCACCAAGCAAGGGCCTGAGCTGAGGCCCAGCCCCTGGGACTGGCTGGAAGCGCATAAAGACACCAACACGAGCAGAGAGCCACGTGTGGACAGACAGATGCCAGCATCCGGGAGCCGGGAGAGGCTCAGGACAGCCTGTCCCACAGAGGGCTCCACAGGGTACGGCCCTCGCCCACCTCGATGTTGGACTCCTAGATTCCACCACGGTAGGAGAACACGTCGTCCTGAGCACCACCACCCGCCCCTGCCCACTGTGCGTAGGGTGTGATGCATAGCCTTAGACACAAATGCACGGAGCAGAGAAGGGAGAGAGGAGGGATCAGAGGCCTGGCGAGTGAGACCCTGGGTTCCAGCCAGCGCCCTGAAAACAGTTAAAGAGGAGAGGAGGGCGGGAGAGGGGAGAGGAGGGCGGGAGAGGGGAGGGGAGAGCAGGGGAGCGGAGGGGAGGGTGTCTTGAGCCTGCCACACTGCCCTGGAAGGGCCTCCGCCGCCGGCCAGACCGTCCTTAGCCCCGGACCTCAACACAGGCTTCCACCCGCCTTCGGGACAGCAAGCACCTTGCCCCAGAGGCCCCAGGGCTCCCTGCCACACACACTCACACAGACACACTCATACACGGACACTCGCTAAGCACCCCTCCATCCCGCCTACCTGGGGCAAAGTGTAATCACTACACTGCCCCAGAAGGTAGGAAGTGGACGCCCTGCCTTACAGGGGGGTACCCCAACTTGAAGTCTTGGGGGACCACACTTAAGGTCAGAGAGCCCATCCGACAGCCCCAGGCAGCCTCTCCTCACCAAGCCTCTCCACCCAGGGCCAGAGGCTATGCTACAGGGGTGAGGGCCCTCCTCCTGCTGCCCAGCCCCTCCCCTCCCCACTCCAGCCCTGGTCCTGGCATCCCAGGGTGGCCTCGGGAAGGCTTTAAAGCCACTCTGAGACACTCAGTAAATGATGATGGAGGAACACGGCCACCTCACCAGGCTCGGGCGGCTCACGCCTGTAACCCTAGCTACTCAGGAGGCTGAGATCTGAGGATCGTGGTTCAAAGCCAGCTGGGCAGAAAAGTCCATGAAACTCCTTTATCTCTAATGAGGCAGCAAAAATACAGACGCGGAGCTGTGGCTCAAAGTGGTAGAGCGCTAGCCCTGGGAGAAAAAGCTCAGAGAGAGTGCCCAAGGCCTGAGTTCAAGTCCCACAACCGACCCCAAAAAAACCCAAATCATGGATACCTGTCACGATGCGTCCACTGCCATCTGTCACTATCGGCTGGGGGTGGGGTGCGCATCTCTGCCAACCTCTAACCATAGTGGCAGCAGGGGAAATGGGCTCAGCGGTTGAGGGCAGATGGAAGGAAGAACTTCCTGGCTGGCTGGGGACAGGATTCCCAGGGCTCAGGGGTAGCTGGGGAGGCAAAAAGGCAACTCTTTGTGCAGCTCTCCCTGTAAGCTGGAGGGAATGGGGGAGGCGGGCTGGGGGGGGCCTCCTCAGGTCAAAGGTTCCCTGATAAATAGCAGTTGATGAAGGCAGGGGGAGGTGGTGATGACTTCAAAAACAACCCCGCAGCCCCCAGCGCAGGGACCTCAAAGGAGAGGCATCCCAGGACCAGGCCTGCTTTCCTGAGCTTTAATCCACCCACATCCTTCGGGCAGCCCAGACACTCCGCCTGGGTCGTGGGGGGGAGGGGGGGGACAGGAACTGCATTTCCCCTCCAGGTCTAAGCACAGGTTCCCCCACACACACACAGGGTTCCCTAGTGGTCCTCCCCCTCCCGCCAATAACATTAGACCACAGCTCCCTGCACCCCGCTCTTCCTGGCCAGATCCTTAATACAGAGACCAGCAGCCCAGCCTGGGCCCCACGGAGGCAGAGAAGACTCCCCCTCCCACCCCACTAGGGGTAATTGTGTGAAAAGCACACACACACACACACCAGCACCAGAGGCCACTCAGTCCAGGTGGAGCCCGCCATTAATCAAGCCAGCCAGAGACATTGGAACGCCAGGAGGGCCTCTCTGCCCCTCAGCCAATATGAGCCATGGCCTAATTACAGGGAACAGTGACCCCAGAGGGCAGAGGGCAGAGGGCAAGCTCTGGCAGAGCAGCACCCAGAAGCCAGGCCCTCGCCAGGCCTCCTTGGGCCGTGTGGGGGCGGGGGAGGGGCCCTCTGGTGAACTAGCCAGACCCAAAGCTCCAGCCAGACCTGCCCAGCCCAGGTCCTGCTGGACCTATCCAGGAAGGGGCTCAGTGGGGTTCCATGAGAAAGGGGAACCACTGTGTAGAGAGGCCATGGCTAGACCCTGAGAAGATTCTAGAAGGGTCTGTCAGGGACCGAGGGTCCTTGCCTGAGCTGGGCTGGGGAAGGCATGCTGCCGAGTCCTCCTCAGCTCTCAGCTCTGTCCCGTCACCCCCAGCAGATGGGTGGGGGTACCATCTGGGCCCACCCACTTTGGGCCTAGACCAAATTGGGGGGGGGGCAGGGGACCAAATCCAGGTTCCCTTGGGCGTCAGCTTCCTCCCCCAGACCTGGGGAGAGGAGACAGGCCACGAAGCCAGCGGCCACTCCAGCCACACTTTTGGAATGGCCAGGCTTAGTTTTCTGGTCCTCACCAGGGCTGCCCGAGGCCTGGAACTGCCCTGGAGGTCAGCGGCGTGCCCACGGAGCGGTAGCCTGCATTGCTATGTCCGGCCCTGACAGTCACACCTGGCAATGTCACCTTGTGGCTCCATCCTGGCTTTAGGGCAAGCTCTAAATCCAATGACAAGTGTCCTTACGAGAGGCAGGGACTCAGAAAGGGAGGGCACAGGGAGGGGGCAGAGGGACATGTCTATGCCCAAGAGACACCAAGACGTCACAGGCCAGCCTAGTGGGGACCAGGGAGGCCCGGAGCTGAGTCCACAGCCTGGCCCACAGACCCCACAGACAGGAGAGGGTTGGGGCAGAAGCCCCAAGCCCCCAGCGTTCCGTCACGGCAATCTGAGCCAACCCACAGCGCGTGCCTCCCCCATGGCCTCAGGTCCCAACCCCAGCGCGCCGCGCGCACTTCTTCCCGCGCCTCGCACGCTCCCCTTACCTGTGACCCCCGCCCCCGCCCGCCCAGCGTCCACGCGGCCAACAGTGCGTTCCTTTCTCTCTGTGTGGTTTTCTGAGCTTCTGGGTGCTCAGCTTTAGGGAAATGCTCCTGGGGAGGGGGACACTGTTCTTCAGCACCCACAGAGGGTGACCCACCTTTGCTACACTTTTATTTTTTTGGGGGTGGGGTGGGGTGCTGTACTGGGCTTGGACTCAGCCTGTGCACCGACCCTTCCCTTTCTTGCTCAATGGTGGCACTCTACTACTTAAGCCACAGCTTTACTTCCAGCATTTTGCTGGGTAATTGGAGATAAAAATCTCACAGCCTTTCCTGCCTGGGCTGGCTTGGAACTCTCAACGCTCACCTCTCAGCCTGGGTGGCTAGGATTACAGGCGAGGGCCACCCGTGCCCAGCTGTGCCTGGCGCCAGGCGCCTGGGTGGGTGGAGGGTTTGGTCACCCCCTCGCCCGCCGTGCTCCGGTGGACAGGTCCCTGCCTGTCCCGGACCGCAGCCTTTCTGTTTGGGACAGAGAAAGAGAACCGGAGGTGTTATTTACAATAAGTGCAAACACTGGGTGCCAGAGGACGCAGGTGTGACCAGCCACCAGCCCAGAGCGGGCAATTCAGCCCCTTAACCTCTGACCTGCCTGCTGGCCTCAGGCAGGGGCACCTGCCAACCAGGGGACCTGCCAATCAGCGCCCGTGTCCTCGCGGTGGAGGGCGGCAGTGATTGGGCCCTTCCCACCTCCAGCAGGCGCAGGGGCCTGGGGCAGGAAGAGAACCAAGTCCTTACCCCTCACCCCAGGGTCCACCAGGGAGCCACTGTCCCCGCAGGGACCTGGCCTGCCAGCCTCAAATCAGGGATAGAGAGAGAAACTGGACTGCACATGGGAGTCATGTTTTCCTCAAGTAAAAATGAACGCTTGGCTAAGCTGTCCTCTGCACAGGGCTCCCTTGGGAAGGCTGAGGAGCAGGAGGGGGTGGGGCTGCCAGCCTGGCGCTCCACAATCCCCCGGGGCCAGGCTGAAAGGTCCCTTCACCCCGGGCAGGGCCTCCGAGGTCCACCACCACCTCGGATGCGTCCTTACTTCTGGCCTCGACCCCTGCGCTGGCCACGTTCCTTGCGGGCCAAAACGACAAAGGCCATCCCCAGCACCCCGTAATTTAGGACGCCCCACTTTGTTACAAGCCCGGGGACAGGGGTCACTTCCCCAGCCTCTGTTTTCTTGTCTCTCAGAGAGGATGGGAGGTTTGGATGGGTGTTGTTTTTCTTTTTGACAATGAACTTTAAAGAATAATATCCATTGCTCTTTCCCCCCAGCTGTGAGTACACCACAGGCACAATACAGAGACTGTGGAAAAAAACACAGAAAAACAATGATGGAAACAAATCTACAGACCCGCAACCCAGATAGCCATTCTCTGTATACTGACCAGCGCCTCCTTGCTCTTCTAACCAACCTGTCTACGTATTTTGTGTGTGTGTGCGTGCGTGCGCGCATGTATCAGAACTGGGACTGGAACTCAGGGCCTGCCTCATGATCTCCCTTACCTTTTTCATTCAAAGCTAGTGCTCTACCACTTGAGCCACAGCTCCACTTCTGGCTTTTGCTGGTTAATTCGAGGTGAGCCTCACAGACTTTCCTGCCCAGGGGGCTTCGAACCTCAATCATCAGATCACAGTCTCTGGAGTAACTAGGATTAGAAGCCACCGGCACCCAGAAATATCTATGCTTTGTTTTTTGTTTTTTTTTGGTCAGTTATGGAGCTTGAACTCAGGGCCTGGGCACTGTCCCTGAACCTCTCTGTGCTCAAGGCAAGCTTGAGCTACAGCGCCACTTCTGGTTTTTGAGTGGTTAATTGGAGATAAGAGTCTCACAGGAACTTTTCTGCCTGCACTGGCTTAGAACCACGACCCTCAGATCTCAGCCTCCTGAGTAGCTAGGATTACAGGTGTGGGCCACAGGTGCCCGGCTTACCTAAGCACTTTTAAAGCAGGCTGGACCTGCGTTGGGCTTGCTCTGTGGAATATTACACAGCTGGGGTCCCACATACCCCTAAGCCCCATCTCTAGAGTCCTCTCCAGTCCTAAACACCAGGTTCCAAATTGTCCACACCTCAGCCTCTTCTCCAGAATTATTTCAAGAGCTTGTTTAAAAAAACTAGACTGCTGAGCCAGGTGCTGGTGGCTCACACCTGTAATCCTAGCTACTCAGGAGGCTGAGAGCTGTGCACCACAGTTCAAAACCAGCCCAGGCAGTAAAACCCGTGAGAGACTCTTATTATCAATGAACCACCAGAAAACCAGAAGTGGCGCTATGGCTCAAAGTGGTAGAGTGCTCAACTTGAGCAAAAGAGTTCAGGGACAGCACCTAGGCCTGAGTTCAAGCCCCACGACCAATAAACAAACTAGATTGCTGGTTCCCTCTTCCGGGTGGTTCTGAGGGCACCCAAGGGTGGTTGTGAGGGGCGGCACGTGTGGTCTCCAGCTCTCAGGTGGCCTTAAAGGCATCTACTACCGGGAACCCTGCAGGGAGAAAGCCCAAGGGCTGCCCAGCCCCGCAGCAGCCCAGCCAGGCCCTGGAGGAGAAGACCATGTAGATCTTGGCTAGCTGCAGCGCTGCCTACAAAGGGGACATGTCTGTCACAAGGTCCTGCCCAAGGCCTACACTGTGTCAGCACTGGAGAAGGAAGGTTCCACAGCCCAGGGCAAACTCGTCGCATGTACTCACTCAGGTCCCTGCTCCAGGAAACGCTCGGGAGAAGGAAGGGACGGGCCTGCGCCAGCCCATGCCAGCCCACAGACGTGTTCCCCACCCCCATCCGCTGACTGTCCCTCTGCCAGACAGCGAAGTCTCTGCTCTGGGTCACAGCCAAGCAGTTGTCACCTACCATGACAACTGCCCCCAGGGCGGGGGCGGCGGGGGCTGGGCTCGGCCAGTGCCCTGCTCCAGGCCTGGCCCTGTACCTAGCAGGTGTGGGAGGCCACGAAGGACCCAGAGAGGGCCCGTGGCACTGAATCTGCAAGAGCCAATGTTCACACGACCTGGTAGCAAGCAGTACCCCGTGTCCCCATTTTCTAGCTGGGAAAGCAAAGCACACAGAGGCTGATGACTCAACGCACACCACAGCATGGGGGAGAAGCCAGGCTGCCCAAGGGACAGTAGTTCATGCTAGCTTCTCAGGAAGCAGAGCTCAGGAGGACTGCAGTTCAAGGCTTGCCCTGGCAAAAAGACCCCATCTCAACCAGCAGCTAAGCAGAGTACCACCTGCCTGACCTACCAGTTATCGGGGAGGCTGACATCAGAAGGGACACTCCCTAGAGTTCAGGCCCTCCTACCAGACAAAAAAATAAATAAATGAAACAAGTCATCAGACCAAAAAGAGGGACGGAGGTGTGGCTCTACTAGAAGAGTACCTGCCTAGTGAGCTCAAAGCCCTGAGTTCAAACCCCAGTACTCCCAAAAGAAGAGTGAAATAGCCTTCTGCAGGCGCACGTGCCAGGCTCCCACAGCCCAGAGCTCTGCCACATCCTTGCACATCCCTTCCCATCCCCCAGCCTCGCGCCGCCAGCTGCAGGCCAACAGGGCTGGGCTGGGGCAGGGCTGCCCACCGGACGCCAGCTGCCCCACCTTCACAGACAAGGACCCTGATTCGGCCCTCACACCCCAGCAGGACCTGCCTTTGGGGGAAGGGGAGGGGAGGGGACATCAGCCTGCTGCCTGCCAGCCTGCGCTCGGCAACGAGGAAGAGCACCCGGCATGTGAAGTAAGTGTACAGTCAAAGGAAATGGTTATTTTTTTTTAAATCAGCACAGATAGGCTTTGCGCAGTCCGGAGAGGCCCCGGAGCGCGGGGAACAGCTGGATGGGCTGGGACTTGGGTCAGAGACAAAGAATGCGCAGAGAGGGGAGGCAAAGCCCAGCAGCGGGCTCCAGGGCAGCTGTGTGCAGGAGCCTGGGCTCAGAGGTAAATGTGCGCGCCCCACCCCCAAGCCAGCCTGACCTCCCAGCAGCCGCTGCCAGCCCAGGTGGGGGAGGGGGTACTGCCAGCCTGCACGCGGGTGGCGGGCGGGGGGGGGGGGGCGTCCTTCCGGGGTCCATCCAGACTATTCCCCAGGGCCCGGGGTTTCCCCAGGCAGACCTGGGGTAAGAGGCCTGGCAGGGAGTAGAAGAGATCTGCTCTCTCCATCCTCTGCTTTTGAATGGGGTCTGCAAAGATGCAAATAAATTATGCCTCTCTTCCTGCCCCCATGGGTGGCCAGAGATTTCTCTTTCAGTCGTTTAGAAGAAGACAAAGGGCAAAGACAAGGTCTGGTGGCTCACGCCTGTCATCCTAGCTACTCAGGAGGCTGAGATCTGAGGATCAGGATTTGAAGCCAGCCCAGGCAGGAAAGTCCATGAGACTCGTATCTTCACTAAACCACTCAGAAAAAGCCATGGCGCTGTAGTTCAAGTGGTAGAGCTCTAGCCTTGAGCAAAAAGAAGCTCAGGGACAGTGTCCAGGCCCTGAGTTCAAGCCCCAGGACTGGCAGAAGAAAAGAAGGGAAGAGGAGGGAGAGAAGAGAGAGATGGAGATGGAGAGGGAGAGGGAGAGGGAGAAGGAGAGGGAGAGGAAGAGGGAGAGGGAGAGGGAGAGGGGAAGAAAAGCAAAGCGGCCTGCGGAGGTTACCTGGAGATGGTCAGGCAGCTCTTGGTGCACACCTCCAGCTGTCCCCCGTCTCTGGGCCTTCCTACAGGGGAAGACCCTGACAGCCGCACCTCTTCATGCTACCCTCTCCCTCAATAGGAGCAGCCCCCCACCCCCGCCCAGTGCAGAGGGCACCATGCCAGGTCTGGGCACAGAGGGACTCATGCATACAACAAGTCTGCAGAAATGCAGAAGTTGGCACTTTGTTTGCATTAAAGGAACAACCCCAAATCCTGCTCACTGTGAGCGCTCTCCTTGGCCTGCCTGTCTACAGCGGGGGAACAAGACCCCTCGGGGCCTGGTCTGGAGCCAGAAAGACTTGTCAGGATTTTACTCTGGATGCCATCGGTCTCTAGGGGACCGGGACAGGCGCCTGGCCACCCACATGGAAAACAGGCCTCCTCACCGGGCAGGGGCACACGGGCTGCAAAGCCTGGGTCCACCCGACTACAGGCCACTGCTGGCGGGACCAGGCGGGGGCAGAGAGGACAGAGAGGAGGCCCATCTTTTTTTTTTTTTTTTTTGGTCGGTCGTGGGGCTTGAACTCTGGGCCTGGGCGCTGTCCCTCAGCTCTTCTGCTCAAGGCAGGTGCTCTACCACTTGAGTCATGGCCCCACTTCCAGTTCATTGGAGATAAGAGTCTCATGGACTTTCCTGCCCGGGCTGGCTTTGAATCATGATCCTCAGATCTCAGCCTCCTGTAGCTAGGATGACAGGCGTGAGCCACCAGCGCCCAGCTAAGGAGGCCCATCTCAGCCAACTCCCCAAGCCTCCAGTGGGGGGCGGGGGGGGGATGGAGTGTCTGTGTCCCAGGAGGCTCCTCCTTTCATTCCCAGAAGGACCCTCAGCTGCAGCCTCCCCCACAGAGAGATGCCCAGGAACCCCAGGCACTGCCCTGGCCCATCACCGGAGCAACTAGGCTCTCAGAAGGGTCTAGAAAGCTCTTCTTACCACCAGCCTGGGGCTAGAAAATCAGGAAGCTGCCACAAGCTGCCAGCAGTCTGTGCCTGGCCTCTTGGCGGGGAAGCTCTAGGAAGGGGGCCAGGGACGGGGAGACAACTCCCAGGAATCTCCTGAGTCCTGGACACAGCCCGCTTCCTCCCTCATCTGACAGGAGCCCATGTGGGGTGACAGCTCGCCTAGTACCAAGGGGCCGCCCGACCTGTGTCATTCCCTCCCGGAGGCAGGTGGGGCAGGAACAAGGCCCCGGGGTTCAAGGCACAGGCCCCTGGCCCTGGGGCACAGGAAGCTCCAGGCTGGGCCAGGACGCACACAGCGGGCACTTTCACCCAGGCCCCTTCAGACTCTGGATTTGAGGTGGGAGACTCCAGGGGAGGTTGCAGGAGGAGATCTCTTGGGAAGCGGATGGTAGGAGAGGGAAGTGGCTGGGCGCAGCCTCATCCAGCAGCCCAGGCCTGGACCCCTGCCGAGTGTGTGTACCCCAAGCAAGAGGAGGGCACAGGCCATGTTTATATCTCCCCACTCTGTCTGTACCTCTGGGCACTGGCAACATTTTCTACAAAAAAAAAAAAAATGACAACAAACTTGAAGTTTCTAGAATTGCCTGTTGGACTGGTCTGAATGGAGCCTCAGGGCTGTGTCCAGACCAGATTCAACAGCCGGAGCCCAGAAATGTCCCACAGGCTCCTGGGGGCGTCCTGAGGCCAGCTGGCTGGAGGGATGACAAATCCTTAGGCTTTTGCAACTCTGTTCCAGAAAATTCCGGACTTTGGGTCTCATAAGCAACTCGGAGAGCCTCCAAATTTGGAAGAAACCAAGAGGGCTTTAGAAAGGGGAGGGGAGGGGAGGGGAGGGGAGGGGAGGGGAGGGGAGGGGAGGGGAGGGGAGAAAGAAAGAGGAAAGAGGGGAGGAGGGAAAGAGGGAAGAGGGAGGGAGAGAAGGGGAAGGGGAGGAGGGAGGGAATGAAGGAAGGAAGGGAAGGAGGGAGGGAGAGAAGGAAGTTTGGTTTCAACCTCTAAACAAGCATCCTTCAGTGCCCCTGGCTGCCCAGTGCCCCTGAGTCCTGACCACCCACTCTTCTTTGCTGGAGGACCACCTCACCCACCACACGCAGACATGCACAGCCCAGCCACGCACGGCCAGCCCAGGTGTGTGAGTGCAGACACACAGCACACGGGGTAGGAGGTGTTGGGGTCTAAGGGGGCTCCCAAGTCCGGCCTGGCAGGAAGGTGGGGCTCTGTCCTGGGTGTTGAAGCCAACACAGATCTCCAGAGCATCAGCCTCTCCCCCAGCAGGGAGAGGGAGGGGCAGCAGCGAGGAGACAATGGAAAGAAGGGGAAACATGGGTGCCGGGATGAACCCCATAGAGTACTTTGTCTCGATTGGAGCCGCCTCTGACCCCTAGGACAGGTAAGACGGCGGGGGTGGGGAGAGGAGGAAAGCCCAGGGCTGCCGGGCACCAGGACGTCAGGCCAGGGCAGGTGGCGGGTGAGCAGGCCAGACACTGGCTGGGGGGGGGGGGCAGCCTGACCCCACATGGCTGTCCTCTTCACAACCCTCCTTCCAACACCACCTGTGCCTAGCGCTGAGTGGGCAGCGGCTCCCCCCCCCCCCACTAGGCTCTGCAGGCCCCTACGGGGGGGGGGGGGGGGTGTCAGGGTTCACAGCAGACAGGCCCAGGAGCCTGTTTTGGATAGTGTGTGCATGCATGCGTACATCTACCTACATTTGAAGGCCAGTACCTGGGCTTAGTCAACCTAGCATTCTTCCTTGTCTTTTTAGCTTAAAGACTGGCACTCCACCCCTTGAGTCACAGCTCCATTTCCAGCTTTTTGCTGGTTAACGGGAGACGTCCCAGCCCAGGCTGGCTTTGAGTCATGACCTCGGACCTCAGCCTCATGAATGGCTAGGGTGACAGGCGTGAGCTGGCAGGGACTTCACCACCGCCTTCCTGACCGTGGGACCGTTGCAGCTCGCAGCCAGCTCTGCTCCGTGCACGGCTCCACACTCGCAAAGCTCTGCTGCACAAAGATGCTTGGGCTACACCCCCCCCTAAACACACACTCACACAAGCACCCCGCTTCCACACTGCCGGCTCCGCTACTGTCTTCATGGTCCAGTCACCCGCACGTGCCCGGTGGCTGCTGGCGCTTGACCCTGGAAAACGACACAGCCCACCCACTGTGACACCAGGCGGAGGCTGGGGAGAGCTGTCGGAGGGAACAACCTCCCAGGGAGGGGAACCCCAAACCCCACATGGTGCCAGCCGCCAGGCAGAGAAAACACCTTCTAGGCAAGATGTCTGCCGGGTCGGAGGAAGGGGCTCCTGACAGCTTTGCCTGGAAGGAAGCCGGGCATCTGTCCACGCCAGAGGAAGCTCCGGGCAGGCTCTGCGCATGCGCCAAGTCCCTGCCTAGCCTTGTCCCTGCAGTGAGTCAGAACCTGCCTGCCCCGTGCAGAGACCCAGCTCCAACCGCCGCAGCCCTGAGCGACAGGCTCCGTGTTCAGTGCTCCTGTCGGGATCTCACCAAACCTGACAACCTGATGGGGAGCCCACTTAACCCAGGAGGAAACAGGAGGAGGCTGGGGGTGCACTGGGGAGTTCCCCTGACCACACTGCTTTCAAATGACAGGGCGGACCACCTCACAACTATCCCCCAACCTCCTTCAGAACTATCCTGGAAAGCCACATGCCCCCCCACAAACAGTGCCAACTGAGGTCACCCTGAGGGGCTGAGGCTGCCCCCCCCCACTGGGATTTCTGGCCCAGATGACCTCAGTCCAGCTGCAGGCTGGTCACATGCTGGAGACTCGGCCCTCTCCATCAGAAGCGCTTGCTCACAGTGGGAGCGACTGGCCGGCCTCTGCTGCCCTCCAGACCCTCAGAGAGCAAGTCAGCCAGGCCAGGAACTGGGTCCCGAGGGAGCCCTGCCCACTCAGCCAGAGTGTTTACCACCCGCCCCAGAGGCTCCCGCTGCAGGAAGGAGGTATTCCAGGAGCATGAGTGCTGGCTGCAAGACAGGACTGCCTAGATCTGTGGCCACCTTGGAGCAACAAGCCTTACCCTGAAGGGGGGGAAAAAATGGCGCTCGGCACCAGCCGTTGGCAGCACACCGTTCCTTCTCACCCAAGATCCCCTCCCCCACCCGCTCAGCCAGCTGGCGGGCTCCACCACTGCCCCCAGGACACAGCTCAAAGGCTTCTTTGGGGGACAGCAGGATGTGGAGTGTTCTGGAGAAAGGCAATGTCACCAGCTTCTGGGATCCCAGAGTCCGGGTTGTAGGACAGATCTGTTTCAACAAACATCAAGGACTTTTTGAATTCTTTCTGAGCACACAAATCTGGTTACAACAAACTCCGCAGAAGAAAGTAGGCCAACAGCTGGCCCTTGGAAGCGCTTTTGTTACAGAGACCCGGGGCGTAATCGTGTTTGCGATAATAGATTTGGCCTGTATTCGCAAAAGGACACACCGTCCAGCTAGCCCTGGCTGCCTTCCAGAAGGGAGACAGAAGAAGGGGTCACCCTGCTTGCTACCCCATCGTGACAGAATGACCTCTGTGTGGAGGGGGAGGAAATCACTGAGCTCTAAACGCCACATCGGCAAAATACAAGATAATTCCCTCGCCCCAACACCTTCCTGGAGAGGAAGGCAAAGGCGGGATGCAGGAAACTCGTGTCCCTGGGGAAGCCTGCCACCTTCTCCAGCTCCTGGGAGTCACAGTGGGGACCGTGGGCCCGACAGGCTGAACTCCCTCTCCCGCAGCCCCTCAGCTCTGGGCAGGGAGGGGACGGGGAAGGAGAGAAACAGGAAATTAGAAGGAAAGAGAAGGCTGCTGCCCAGAGTAAGGACAGCTGTGCCCAGGATTGCAGGGGCACTAGTGGAATTTGCACACCCACTACACACACTCACACACACACAGCCACCCATCTGCTCTGCAGGGAATGCTGCTTTGGCTTGGGGAAACCACACCAAGCTGAGCCAGATCAATTTTCCCTGCCTTACAAGGCACACTCCTCTGCTCTAGACATGGCTGCTAAGCTCCGAACCGCCCAGAAACGCTCCAGCGTGTCCTTTACCCCACAGGCCTGCACTGGTGGCCGGCTCGGAGCTCACCCTACTCCCCTAGGTCCCCTAGGATGTCTCAGCCTCTGCTCCGTGATGGCCACCTAGCCACAGCCTCATGAACACCATGGGCCACTGAGGTGGCCGCTGTGGACCTCGTGCTTGCCGCACACCCCCCTTCCCCACCTACCTGGGGAGGCCGAGTGGACAGGCCCCAGACCAGCCTCACAGAGGGAGGCCAGGGCTCCTCCAACTCTGCCTCCAGCTGCTTCCCACAGAGCGTCCACACCGACCCCCTGGCCGGCCTGGCCCTCCCTGGCCTCAACCTGTCCCCTCTGGTCACTGTAAACTGACCTGTCCTCACATGGCAGAACCCTAATGAGCCTGCTCACGCTGTCCCCTCCCGCCGCTGCGCGCCGCCTGCCCTGCCTCCCTCCTTCCCACAGTCAAATTCCTACTTTCTTTCTTTCCCTCAAGGGCCGCCTCCCCCATCCCATCTTCTCCTATGAGCCCGCAGTGACCTTTTCCCCAGCCCTGAGTTGAAGTCGCCAGTTCCTATCGCCCAAGGCTGGGCTGGACGGAACACTCCCCTCAGTCCCCGGCTGCCGGGCCCAGGCCCAATCAGGCGTCCAATTGTCCAAGGTTGTCTGGCCCTCCCTGCACAACCAACCCACAGACTCTTGGACCCCAAGGTCCAAGAGTGGTGGGGAGAGAGGACTTCCCGGGAGGCCCCCTGGGGTCAGCCTGAGGACCACACACACCCCCAACCACTTGAACACGTTCATGAACCCAAATATCATTCCCACTTGGGCTGCCTGGAGGCTCCAAGGCTCAGCTGACCCCGCGGGTGAACTTTTAAGGACACAAAGAGGAGACTAATGATCACAGGGGAACAGGAGCTCCAGACCCCAGGATGGAAAATCTCCCCAAAGTGGAGTAGTAGTCAGCTGTCACAACAGCATGCTGGCTTGCATGCGCTCGGGCTCTCTCTCTTTCTCTCTCTTCCCCCCCTTTGTGAGACCATTGTCCTGGGTGAAGTTTGAGGGTCAAGAAGCTGGTTGAGGAGGCGGTGCCAGGCCGGGTGTGAATGGAGTTCCACGCAGAAACATCCCCTCACCCCCTGCCAGGCAGGAAACTGCCGCCCTGGGGGTGCAGCCTGGGCCTAACTGCTAAGACCAACAGAAGCCCCAAACCCAGCGTCCACTCCTGACAAAGGACTGGGAACAAGACTCCTGAGTCTTTCTCCAGAAATTCTCCACCAGCTCCTGAAATCCCACCACCAGCTCCTCTCCATCAGCTGGGAAATGAAAGACAACAGAGACAGACCTGAACTCAAAAGGCCTGGGAAAGAGAGAAAATAAGAGCCCAGGACCTGAAGGGGGCAGTGTCCCTCTCCATCAGCTCTGGCAGGAAAGGGATCTGATTGGTGGCTTTGCCAAGGGGACACTGGGGACCACAGAGAGGCCCCAGAGAAGAGAGGAGTACGGGGCCACCTAGATGCCCCGGTCTGGGGCTCACGCCTGTAATCCTGGCAACTCAGGAGATCTGAGGAGTTAGAGCCAGCCCAGGCAGGAAAGTCTGTGGGACTCTCCAATTAACCGGCAAAAAGCTGGAAGTGGCGCTGTGGCTCTAGGGGTAGAGCGCCAGCCTTGGGCTATGAAGCAGAGGGGCCAAGCGGACACCCCATGGGCACAAAAGGGGTGGGGGAGAGGGGAGGGGGAGAAGAGGAGGGAAGAAGATGGCGAAACAGAGCAAAACAAACATGGGGAGACCCAGGGTAGGCATGCACCCCAAGTGATGGGGGCCCCCAGGTCACCCCAGCTCTGCAGACCCAGAATACCAACCCCCCTTCCCCGCCCCTCCCCCCGGGTCCGGGACGGTACGGACAGAAAGTGCTGGAGTCCGGAGGGATGCTCCGAGGCTTTGTGCAGCCGGAGCCACCACCTAGACGGGCGGTCGCCGCCGAGTCCTCGGGGCCCGGCGCAGGACGCTGGGGTCCGGCGGCCTCTCCCCACCGCGGCCCGGCGCGCAGCGGGGCCCAGCGGGGCCCAGCCCGGCCGCGGCGCCCTGGGGGCGGGGCGGGGAGAGCGGACGGACAGACGGACGGACGGACGGGCGGGGCCATTGTGTGCGCCTCGCTGGGGACCGGGGCCGCGCCCGGGCACGCGGTCCCGCGGAAGCCCCCGCGCACTCGGTGAGGGCGGACGCGGCCCCGCTCTCGGGCCCGGGGCGGGCGAGGCCCGCGTGGCCGGCCGGGGAGGGACGCGCTCCGCCCCGCGCGGGGCCCGGCGGAGGGCGCAGGCAGCGGCGGCGTCCGGGCCGCGAGCCCGGGGAGGCGGCGGCGGGCCCCGCGAACACCGATAACAACAAAAGGGAGGGAGGGGGCCGGCGGCGCGCGGGCCCGCGGAGGGCCCCGGCCCGGCCCGGCCGGCCCGCCGCCCGCACCCACCTTCGAAGTCCGAGATGATCCCGTCCAGCTGCGCGTTGACCGCGGGGTCAGACATGGTGGCGCGGGCGGCGGGGAGCGGCCGCGGCCGGGCCGGCCCTGCGCTGCCCACGGAGCGAGCTGGGAGCCCGAGCCCCTCGGCCCCAGGATCCGCTGAATGAATGGGGGAGGAAGGCGGGCGCCGGCCCGCCCCGCGCGGCCCCCGCCCCGCGCCCGCCTCCCGGGCGGATCAGGTTCCCGCACCCGCCGCCCGGCCTCCCCGACTCCCCCACTGGCTGCGCCGCCCGCCCGTCAAGGCCGGGGCCCGGGCGGGGCGGGGGGGCTGGGGCCGGCGCGCGGCCACCGAGGGGACCCGAGCCCCGGGCACACACGCGACCCGCGCGGCCCGGCCCGGCCGCCGCCCTCGCCCCTCCCCCGAGCCCGCCGCGGCCAGATGCGGGCGGATGTGGAGGCCGGGCCTCGGCGGGGCGGGCGCGGGACCGGGCCTCGGCGGAGGGGGGCTGGCGGGCCTCCCGCGGCCCGGCCCCGCGGGGGACTTGGGACCCCGGGCCGGACGGTGGACACGCCCACCGGGCCCCAGGCACCCCGGAGCCCCCTTTCTCATCCACCCGGAGACCATCCAGGACGGGCGGGCAGCGCGGACCCCTCCCGCTGCGAGCGCGGTCACCAGCGCACCCACCCCTCAAGGATCCCAGTGGGGCCGGGGTGAAGGGTGAGATGCTGGGGCCTGGCCGCCAGGCGGGCTCCAGGGTCTCCCCAGGAGAGGGCCCTCTGCTTACGGGCTTTTCAAGTTGCTGGAGTCCAGTGAGTCCTTCCTTTTTAAGAAACGCAGTCCTTCCTGCCCGCCCGCCCGCCCTCATGCTTTGGATAGTTTGAACTATTTTCAACCAAGCGAGTGTGTGGGCCTGGGGGTTGCAAAGCCACAGCCATTGCAGATGCCAGGGAGCTGCGGGGGGGGGGGAGGGGGGCTCCCTGGCATCCCCAGGTACCTGGCCCGTCCACCTGCCTACTCCTGAGCCCGCAGCCCAGAGCCCTGGGAAGACGCCGGCCTCTGGGACAGCCTCCAGCCCGGGCAGCCGCTCTCTGGCACTGTAAAGAGCACCTGGCGAGGGTGGGCACAGCCCTGCGATTGTCCCGCCCAGAGCGGGCAGGCGGGGTGTCCACCACAGATCAGCGGGGAGGGGGGGGGGTGTTGTTCTGTGCCCAGTGGAGACGCCCAGCCCAGGCAGGGTGCAGCCTCTCCGCAGTGCCCTCGTGGGACTACGGAGGACAATGGGGCAGGAGGGCGCCAGCTTCTCCAGCCAGAAAATGCCCCCTGCCGGAGCTGCTCAAGCCCGCCAACCCCCCTCCCGCCGTCCGCACCGCTGGCCACATTAGCAGGCCTGGGGACCTCCTGGATCTCCTGAGCCTCCTAGGGAAAGCCACCGCAGGCTTGGCCCGACTCCCAGCAGGAAGTTCACCCTTCTGTCTAACCAAGCTCTAATTGTACATCACCTCTCTCTCTCTCTCTCTCTCTCCCCCCCCCCACCCCGGAGGAATGAATGAGAAACAGCAGGGCATCTCCCTGTGTCACAGTGATGTCTACAAACCCCAGGTCCATCAGTCCACCACCACTAGGCCCTCTCCCTGTGAGCCCAAATCACCCCCCCCCACACCCCCCTCCCCGCAGCCAACCTCTCTCTGGACTGGGTCCTCACTGGGGGTCTGGGCTTATTCCTAAGGCCGGATGGTCACAGGATGGCCGGGGCCTCCCCAGCCCCTTCTCCTCAGAGCTCAGGCTGGACAGCCAGCCTTTGGCAGGAACACTAGGCAGGTGAGGAGCCGAAAGAGGAATCGGCCTTAAGTTTGGGCAGAGAAAGAGAACCGGAGGCCCCCGCTCTGTGGTAGAGCACGGGGAGAAGACCAGTCAGCAGTGGACCCAGCCAAAGAGCCAGGTGAGCCACGAGGGACAACTAAGGGACACTGGCACCACCACGAGACCCAGGGCGGGACCAGTGATGCCCCCATCAAGACAGTCCCGGCGGACCTCAGGATGCCCCCCGACTTGGGTGTAAGGGTCTTTGCAGCTGTGACTAGGTCAAGACTTGGAGGTGAGAGTCCTGGATTAGCGTGGGCCCCAATCTCAGCCCAGAAAAGACGGGACAGCGGTGAGGAGAAAAAGAGCCTGGCTCACCGGAAGCAGAGGCTGCGGCCGCCAGCCAGGGCAAGGGTGGCCCGGGGCAGAGGCAGGGAAGGCCCCTCCCTGGAGCCGGCGAGGGGTCACTCCACAGACACCGGCCAGATCTGTGGCCTCGGATCTGGGAGCGAGGCCAGGCCTGAGGTTTTCGGCCCGCCATCGTGGGGTGGTTGGTGACGCTGCCCCAGGAAATATGCAAAGCCAGGGTTCCAGCTGGACCAACTCCGTCAGAGGTCTGATCTCAAAGATATCTAGGAGGCCACTTGTCCAACATGGCTGACGTGGTCTGGCTGTCCCTGGAGAGGAGGCCAGGCTGCAAGCTGAATAGAGAAGCAGGGATGGGCAGGTAGGAAGGGGTGAAGGCAGCCTCGGCCAGGCCTCTGTGGGAAAGAAAAGGAGAGGCTGGACCAGAACCCATGGCACCAAGCCTGGGAAAGAGGGCAGAGGAGGGGCTGGGCGGGAACACAGCAGCACCCTGGCCCTGCATGGGAGGCCCAGGTTGGGGGGGGGGGAGGGGCGCCAGGAAGCCCAGCAGGCCACGAGGCAGCGCAGCTCAGCAATGGCCGGGCTGGGAACAGGGAGGAAGGACAGTGGCTCTCTGCCCGCCGGGCATGGCCGGGCCTTTGGTCGCTTCTCAAGCAGAGGACAGGGAGGGGCTCGTAGCAGGGCCTCCCTGGGTCGGTGGGCTGCTGGGCCTGCCGCAGCCCCTCACCAGCCCCCCCCACTACTGCTCACCTGTCACTCAAGCCAAACAGCCCCACCCATCACTCTTACATCCTGCCTCTCGCCCACCCAGCATGCGGCCCATCCACTGGTCTCTACCCCTGGCGTCCGCAGAGCTCCTTCTGTATTCTGGCTACCGTCTAACCACCAGCAACCCCGCGGTAAAAATAATACCAGCGCCAGATGGGGAGCGTTTGCATGTTCCCTTGGGGTGGACACTCCCAGTCTGAAATACTCTTTTCACATCACCAGTGGGCATGTTTGACCTGGAAGCTAAGCCAGCCTGCGCTCACCGTCGCCAATGCCACGCTCCTGTGAGCATGGCACAACCCGGAGCAGCCCTGCCAAAGCGAGCTGCCCCCCACGCGTGAGACCCCGAGGTCCACGCAGCGTGGGTGGGCGGGCACAAGCACCAGCTAAATATAGTCTGAAGGAAAGAAAAAACATCCCAGGAAGTGAGAAGGTGGTTTGGTTTTAAGTGTAACTAAGTGATATAACATGCACGTGTAGTATGCTATTTTGATTCTGTTCCCTTTTTTTTGACTGGACTGGGATTGGAACTCACGGCCTTGTGTCTGCCAGGCAGCTGCAGTAATACTATGGCACCTCTCCAGGCCCTTTTTTAATTTTTTTATCCTTCCTTCCTTTTTCTTTTTGTGCCAGTCCTGTGTGCTAGTTCCTAAACTTTTATGTGCAAGGCTTTTGTGCTCTTCCCCTTTGAGCCAACAGTTCCACTTGCAGCTTTTCTGGTGGTTAATTGGAGATAAGAGTCTCCTGAGAGCCAGGTGTTAGGGGCTCACACCTGTCATCCTGGCTACTCAGGAGGCTGCGATCTGAGGATCGCAGTTCAAAGCCAGCCCGGGCAGGAGAGACCGTGAGACTCCTATCTCCAATAAACCACCAGAAAAATCAGAAATGGTGCTGTGGCTCAAGTGGTAGAGCTCTTACCTTGAGCTGAAGAGCTCAGGGACAGTGCCCAGGCCCAGAGTTCAAGCCCCACAACTGACTGGGGAAAAAAAAAAGTCTGCTGGGCTCTCCTACCCAGGCTGACTTTGAGGTTTCTCACGCATGCCGACCGTGAGCGTCCCTTGTCCAGACTCTGCCTCCTTCCTTGGCCTCCTCCATCTACTCAGCCCATCAGCCTCCTTCCTGCTCTTTCCATTGCCTCCTGCCCCAGGACATTTGCATCAGCTCTTCCCTCTGCCTGGACAGCTCCCTGCCCCCTTCCCTGTGCCAGTACCTTGTTTATCATTAAGAACTGAACTATCAGAGTGCCCATCCCAGAGTCCCCCAGGGGCCCCGGGACACAGTGGCTTTCTCACCTGCAGGCACACAGCAAAGCCCCCCGCCCCACCCCCATTCTGTTTGGCCCTCTGCGATGACATAGCAGGATCTCCGGACTCACAATGGGGGAAGGGTCCGAAGGAGCTGGGTGGACCTGGGCCAGCCATGTCCTGCTCAGGCCGCGCCCGGCTGCGGTCACTGCTGTCAGAGCCCTGAGTCCCCTGCAGGCCTCAGCCTCCGAACCCCCCCACGGCCTGATGGTCCGCCCAGCCCGCCACCCCATCTGCCCTCTGGCATCAGCCTGCCACGCACGGCGGCCAGGGGTCCGCTTCAAAGGAGGCCTCTGCTCCCCGACCCTCCCAGGTACTCATGGGACATAGACAGCAAACCCTAACCACAGCGCCGGGCGCGTGGCTCCCAGGCCGGGGGTTTTCTAAACAAAGCATTTCTCTTCTGGATTCAGAGTTTGGAGTCACCAAGGAGGCTCCAAGCCCTGGAGTCTGTGACGGCTGTGCTCCCGCTCCAAGCCCCCCACCCCCGCCCTGTACCGGGCACTGCCGGGGTCCAAGCCTCACGCCTGGGTCCTGGGTTGGATGACAGCCATGGGCGCTTGGAAAATGCATAAGCCCCAGGGGACTCTGGGAAGGAGGGGGGCGCACAGAGGAGGGGGGGCAGGTGGAGAATGGACCCTCCCAGGGGCTCCTGGCTCAGGGGTCCGTGGGTATCACGTGTTCACAGCCATCCAATGAGCTTTGACTGCTGAGAACTCACGTCTGGAGGCCACTCTGGCCTCCGCTGTAACCCTCGAGCCTCCTCCCCTGGCTCACGCTCCCTCCTGGCACACCTCTTTCCCTCCATTCCCACAACCCGCCACCCGAGACAAGATGCAGCCATGGCCGGGGTGGAAGACCCCACCTAGCACCTCAACCAGCACTGGCACCGGAGATGGGAGGAGGAGTGGGGGAATGGCACCAGCACCCCACCACTGCCAGGGGCGGGGAGGCTGCCCCCCCCGGGCCGCAGAGATGGGCCAGCCTGGCACAGACCCAGCCTCGGCCCGCAGCCTGCCCGCCAGCTCTGCCAGCCTGGAGGCCGCAGTCACCCGCACGGCCAGGACAGAGACAGGCTGTTCCCAGGGCGCGCAGGGCGCTGGCCGCCCTGCCAGTCCCCCCAGCATGCCCCCGCTCTGGGGAGGCTGGGGCTGGGCACAGCTTGGCACTGCTGCAGTGTGGGGACCGGGGCTGAGTCACCAGCCTGCGGCCTCCACGTCAGCAGTGCGGGGACCAACAGGGAAGAAAGCACTTGTTCTGAAAGTACCACCATGGCCCAGGAGACATCACCCCCAGGGAGCTCCCCCCCAACCCCCGCCATGCCCAGCTGTGTTGGTGGCCACTGTGCTAGCTGTGGAGACTCAGCAGGTGGACAGCAAGGGGCTCAGGCGGGCACAGAGGCCAGGGAAATGGAGGACAGGAAGGACACACACACACACACTCTTGAACACTCCTGGTGAATGCCACCGTCTCTGGTTAGTGGGAATGGCTGAACTGGGACAGAGGCGGGGCGCGGCTCCGGGTTGCGCACCTGCCGAGCACGCACAAGAGCACGGCTTCCGTCACCAGTGATGCGCAGAGCCAGCCAGGAAGGACAGGACTGCAGTAAAGAGCGAGATGGGAGCCAGGAAGAGGAAGCGGGAGGCTGCCGCCCGTGGGGCTGGGCGTCCACTTTGCTCTGCGCAGCACGGTGGTGAGGGGGAGACACAGACTCTGGGGCCCTCAATGTCCGCGGTGGAGACCCTGGCGATCCCCAGTCAGGACTCCCAGGGCTGAGCAGTGCCCTGGAAGACGCTGGCTCTTGGCAGACGCCGTCCCGGGGCCCCAGCAACTGGGCCCGTGCTGCCCAAGGTGGCCTGCAGGGAAAGGTGGAGGTGGAGAACTTGTGGATACAGCTGGATTCAGGAGCTACGCTAGTCACTCAGCCAGGACCCTGGCTCACGCCTGTCATCCTACCTACTCAGGAGGCTGAGATCTGAGGATCGAAGTTCAAAGCCAGCCCGGGAAGGAAAGTCTGTGAGACTCTGATCTCCAATGAACCACCAGAAAACCAGATGTGGCGCTGTGGCTCAAGTGGCAGAGCATGTGCCTTGAGCTGAAGAGCTGAGGGACAGTGCCCAGGCCCTGAGTTCAAGCAAAGGAAGAAGCCAAGGGGAAGTCCACAGGAATGGAGAGGCCAGCGAGGAGCCTTCGCGCCATCTCCATGGAGGGGAGAGCGTTCCGACCACTCCTCAGGTCCTGGCCTGCTGCCTAGGGGAACGGAACGCTCCCGTGCCGCCTCCCTGGCCGTGTCTCCCCTGCCCCAAATGGGGCCGGAAGCAGCAGGCCGCCATCTTCCCTGGCTTGACGCGGGTGACCTCAGCCCCCGTGGGCCCGCTGCCAGCGCCCGGGGCCTCCTGCCCCGGCGTGAGTCACCGGCCGATGACTCGGCCCAGACAGGGCACTCGCCAGGCGCTGGCCAGCTCTGCCAGGCCATGTAAGATGAAGGACAAGCAAGAAGGGCGAAGGGCCCGGGACACAGGCTGGGGGACCTGCACAGCCCCTCGCGGGTCTCCACCGGGGACCCAAAACCCCAGGGGAGCCCCCGGCTGCTTCTCGGTTCCTGAGGACCCGGTGGCCCAGCGGGGACCTGTTGGGTCAGTCACGAAGGAGGCTGGTGCCCGCAGGGAGCTGAAGAGCCACCTCCTGTGACATGGGCCAGGAAGGACATAAGCAGGAGAGGCCAGGGCCTCGGGGGACCTGTGATCACCTCTGCCCTTGCGGGGTGGCCAGCAAGAGGCTCTGGTTTGCTTGCTTTTCATCAACAACAAGCATGCGTTGTGGGCATAGCTGCAGGGGCAGATGGAGCCCCAGCCTGGCCGGTGCCACGGAAAGATGGGACAAAACGACACGAAATGCACAGCTTCCCCGCCCCCCAGTGGAAGGACTGTGACTTCAGGGCTGCCCAACCCCCTCCCCGGGGACTCCGGTCCCCCTGACACCCACTCCAAGCTGATGGCGGGAAGGCCTTTCCAGCGCAGACCAGACCTGCCACCTCCCGCTCGTGGCCTCGGTGCCTGTCACCTGCTGAGCACAGCGCGTGGCCCTGGCGTCCCAGCCACGGTGACGCCCTCTCCCACTCCTCCCTGCCCTCAGCCCTGCCCTCCGCCTGGCAGAACCCATCTCCTCCTCCCTTCCTGGCTGTCTTCCTTCTTCAGGCCCTAGCTCCAGTATGGCTTCTTCCAGGAAGCCTTCCTCCTCCTCCTCTGGTCCTTCCCCAGTTCTCCCAGGCCCGGGTGGGGGCCCGTGTCCCCAGCCTCGGTCCCCCGGCCTGGGTCCCCTGCCGTACCACCCAAGTGGCAGCCCAGGGCCACCTGTGAGTGTGTGAACACTTGAGCTGAATGCAAAGAAAAACCACAAGAAGCTGGACAGGTTGGGTCCCAGCTGAAATCCCGGCCTCTCGGGAGGTAGAGACCAGGAGGAGAATGGCGCAAGGCATTTGAACAACAACAGCAAAAGTTCTCCAGGCTCCACATCAACCAATAAAAAGCCAGGCAGGGGGTGCAGGCCCGCCCTCTCCGCCGTGCGGGCGGCAGGGATAGGAGGACAGCGGCCCAGGCCGGCCCAGGCGCAAAGCCAGACTAGCAGAAATGTAACAAAGGCAGAAAGGACCAGAGATTTAGCTGAAGTGGTAGAGCCCTGAGTTCAAACCCCAGAACTGCCAAGAATGAAGGAAGGAAAGAAGGAAAGGAAAGCTGACGCAGACGGGTCACAATGTAACTGGGAATGAGACACCCGGCGCTGAGGCTCCTTGTTCCCCCCCCCCCCCCCGCCATGGGATGGAGAAGGGGGTGGGGGGGCGTGGTGCAGGACGGCTGCAGCAGGGAGGCAGCAGCTGTGAGCACCCCGCCCTGCCCAGGGCTGGTCCGGCGGCCAGCCCAGCCCCATGGGCCCCTCCACACCCCACTCTCCAGCTCTGGACCTTCCTCACCTTCAGGAACAGCATGGGAGCCCCCCCCCCCCCTAGGGACCAGCCCTTAACCTGCCCCACAGCCCTACAGGTTTTCCCAACCTCCCTGCTCACGGCTACACCCTCAGTGCTAAGCAGGAGGAGGGTCCTGCCGCTCAGACAATGACCCCAGACAAAGCAAGGCCCCCCAGAGCAGCCACGCACTGTCCAAGGCAGGCAGCAACCGCGTAGCAAAGTCACATTTGCACCAGCCGCTAGTGCCTGGCTTTGTTCTGATATCTGAAATGGAAAACGAAGGGTCCAGGGCTGGGCACCAGTGGCTCACGCCTGTCATCCTAGCTACTGAGAAGGCTGAGATCTGAGGATCATGGTTCAAAGCCAGCCTGGGCAGGAAAGGCCATGAGACTCTTAGCTCCAATTAGTCATCAGAAAACCACAAGAGGCACTGTGGCTCAATGTGGTAGAGCACTTGCCTTGAGCAAAAGAGTTCAGGGACAGCGTCCAGGTCCTGAGTTCAAACCCCACACCCGACAAAATTAAATAATGGTCTAGGCTTAATAGGGTGAATAGTGTGGCTCAATTGGTAAAATGCCTGCCTAGCAAATGTAAGGCCACAAGTTCAAATCCCAATACTGCACAAAACAAGCTAACGTGAGGCAGGGAGACCAGCAAGAATTGCTCAGGGAAGGCACAGACCTTGAGAGGCGGGGAGTGAGGGTCAGATGTGAGCGGGGCAGGCGTGTCCGGGCAGGGGTGCGATGCCCAGACTGGGCTCCGCATGGGTCCTGTGATGCAGACCTTGTGTGGCCACTGGCCAGGACCCAGGGCAGCTCCCTGCACCTCTCTAGGCTGCTCCCTGTCCAGGTGCACCCTGGGAACTATGCTTCCCAGACTAGGTCTCTTATCACAACTTTCTAGAGCAGCCAGCATGAACAGGAGCCTGGCGCGTGGCAGCATTCAGATCTAAAACACACAACACCACCATTGTATAGGTGTGAAATGCCTTACCAAGGGTTTGTTGGGTTTGTGGGTGGACAGTGGAGCCAGGATCAGAACTTGGGGGTTCCAAATGTCCCCACAGCGCTGTGGCTCCATCGCAGTACCCATCTCCCAGGACTGGGTGGAGAGTCGGCCGGAAGCTTTCAAAGTATGGAAATCGCTGCCTGCGAGCACAGAAGCCCCCAGGATGAGACGGCAAAGTCTTCAGACAGGCCCAGAAACTACAACTGAAGCCAGGCACCAGGGACGCATGCCTGTAATCCCAGCTGCTCAGGAGGCAGCCGCCTGAGGATCACAGGTAGGAAAGTTTGTGAGAGTCGTATCTCCAATTAGCCACTCAACAGCAACAACCGGAAGCAGAGCTATGGCTCAAGTGGCCAAATGCTAGCTAGCCGGGAGCAAAAAGCTCAGAGATGGAGCCCAGGCCTAAGATCAAGTTCAGGCCTGGCAAGGAAAAAAGGTCACAGAGGGAGGAAAGGAGGGAAAGATGGAGGACGGACAGAGCGCGGATAAAGCAGTGGTGGTTGGTGTTCCTGGTGGATCCTCATGACCTTCGGAACCGTAACGACGGGAATTACAATGGCTTCAACTCGGCTGTGTGTGTGAACGTGCTGGCGGTGAGGGAAGGGGGCACAGACAGCGGCTGTCGGCGCCGGAGCGGGCTGTGCCCACAGCGCGGCACCCACTGGGCAGACCGTGGAGGAGAGTTCTCGCTCTTCTCCAATCCTCGCACACCTACTGAGCATGCGCCCCCAGCACACCGTCCCTCCCGCTCGCCACTCCCCCCCCACACACCTGGCCTGGAAGACTCTCCCTCGAGCCCTGGCACAGTGCCCAGCCCATGTGGACAGTCGTGTCAGCCGTGCCCGGACCTGATGGGACCCGGCGACCCCCTGATGACGGATCAACGGCTCCTCAGCTACGCTCCGGGGCCTCCACGGATGTCCTGAGTCGGAAACACTGCGCACACCTCCGTAGCTTCCGCTGCGGCTCCTTCCCCGGTCCCCAGCTTGGCCCGCGTGGTGGGGCTGTGTCCACAAGGCCGCCAGGAGCCCACCGAGGGCTGAGGTGCTGTTGGCCCCCAGCCCAGCCGCCCCCCTGCACCTGAAGCCCCACCTAGAGAGCCAGCCTCGACCATGGAGAGAAAGGACAGGGAAACGGGGGGGGGGTGCTCCCCTGGGGCCCACTGCACCCCTGCTCCCCAGGCCCCTCCGTCTGTCACTGAATCCGCCCACACGCGCACTCTGAGGTCATTCCTCTCCAGCAGCGAGGGTCTGGGCCACCCCGGGTTCCACAGCACACGGCGGCACCCCGAGTCTCTCCCAGGTGTCTAAACACAGAGCTGGCACTGGAGGCTGAGGGGGTGTCCTTGCCTGCACCCCAGGGATGGACGGAGGAGCCCTGCACAGTGACAGGAGTGCCGTCCCTCACAGCACCAAGAGGCCACGATGCAGCCCGGCCTCCTCCATCTGGCCTCCTCAGGCCCAAGCAGGGGTCTCAGCTCCCCCCACCTCCACGGCGTGGCTGTCGGGCGGGGACGATGCCCTGGCCATGGAGCAAAGGTGAGCTGAGCTACTAGAACTTTTACAGCCGCCGCCGCCACCTCCTCCTCCTCTTTCATTGGTTGTGGGGCTTGAACTCTGGGTCTGGGCGCTGTCCCTCAGCTCTTCAGCTCAAGGCTAGCACTCTACCACTTGAGCCACAGCGCCACTTCCAGTTTTCTGGTGGTTAAGGGCTGGCTTTGAATCATGATCCTCAGATCACAGCCTCCTGAGTAGCTACAATGACGGCCATAAACCACCGGCGCCAGTAAGCTGCTTTTCTTCTGAAGGTGGAAACCCAGAACCCTGGGCGGGAGGGAACTTCCCCTGCTGAGCCTTGCTCAGGTGTGACTTCTGTCCTCCCGTGGAAGCCCTGGTGCGGGGCTGAGCAGGAGACGCAGCCCTGGGGCACAGACGCCCATGGGGGCCGCAGGCCCAGGCCCGTGCCGCAGTGGGGGAGGGGGCATCGCACGGAACCCCACCCAGGTCTTCGCACACGCGTGGCTGACAATCACCAGCACGCCTGTGCGGAGGGACCTGGCGCAGGGCTGGACGGCACTGGGCGCTGGAATCCCCAGCTGCTGCCGCTGCCCGCGGTGACACCGGCTGAGCAGGGAGGGGAGCCACAGGGACGGGGTCACGCCCCGCAGAGGGACACACCAGACCCAGGGCGGAAACGGCGGAAAGGGCGGCTCCATGGGGGCCGCGGGCACGCGCGCAGCCTCGGGAGTCCCTGCCAAGCCATGGGCTCAACGCTTTATGGAGTGGAGGGGCGCAGATCACCCCAATAACAGAGCCCCTCGGAATCTCCCTGGGACCTTCCCGGCCTGGGGCGGTCCTCGTGAGACACCATCTGCCGGGCACCGGCCCTCGGTGTCCCCAACAGGTGTGTGATACCACCGGGAGGGCAGGAACTAGCGGCGGGAGCCCCGGGCCCTCGGCTGGAGCATGTGTCACTCCCCTGACAGCTGCGGGGGGGGGGGGGGGGGGGGAGGGCAGTGCAGAGCAGCTCCACAGGCTGGGGGGCGGCAGACACCTGGCCAGTGACCCCCCAGAAAGTGTGGGTTCTCCCTCTAGCCAAGAGGGGGCTCCAAGCGGGGCCTTGAATAAACCCAGCTCCCGGGAGCTGAGCCAGACCAGAGGGTGAGGCTGCTAGAACCTTCCTCGGTGCCAGAGCTTCATGTGAGGGGGAAACTATACTGTGGAGTAAGAGCTACACATGCATGTGCGTGCACATGTGTGTGTGCACGTGTGGGTACATGTAAGGGAAGTCTCGCAGGCCTTGGGCGGATCTTTCCCCTCTAGACCTCAGCTTTCTGGTCTACAGAACGAAGACATTTTCCAATTCACAGTCATCATTGGTACTGGGAAGAGCTTAGAACTGCATCTGGCATGAGACAAAACCTTTAAGAATCATGTGCCAGTAGCTCACACCCGTCATCCTAGCTACTCAGGAGGATGACCTGAGGATCATGGTTCAAAGCCAGCCCGGGCAGGAAAGTCTGTGAGACTCTTATCTCCAATGAACCAGCCAAAAGCCAGAAGTGGGGATATGGCCCAAATGGTAGAGCACCAGCCTTGAGCAAAAAGGTTCAGGGGCAGTGCCAAGCCCCAGTCCGTGTACACACACACACACACACACACACACACACACACACACACACACACACAGAACTGTGAGCGCAGCTGGCCGGTGTGGCTGGCGCTCCGGGCTCCATTCTGCTGCAATCCCTTGGAGGGAGCAGCAGCAGCTGCCCAGGCTGTGGCAGGCGCCCAGGGCAGGGTGGGGGGGACTCAGCCCCGGACATCAGAGGCCACAGGTGCTTCTGTTGCTCTTTTTCTGCGTGTGCATGCGTGTGTAACACATGCCACACACGCATTCCACCATCTGCGCATGCTTTTCCCAAACCTTGGTGACCATGTTTCAACGCCACGCCTGGCCTCGGGCTGTGGGCTGGAATCAGGGGCAGCTTCCAGCGGCCCAAACCACAAGGGCAGAGGGCCGGGTGGGACGGAGCCCCTGTCATCCCTTTCCTGAAGGCCAGGTGTGCTGTGAGCGGCCCAAGCCCCCCTGCTCCCCTGTGGGCATCGGTCTCCAACACCCCTGGGGTAGGTGGGGATGGAGGCCCCTGCCCGAACCCCGAGGTTCACGCTCGCGTGACCCTTGCTCCGACCCTTTGGGTGTGGCCCACGTAGGGCTCTGTCCCCCGTCACGGGCTGAAAACCCCAGGAAAATCCTTGCCCGTGTAACCCATCCCCACTTTCTAGTACTTTCCTTCCAAGGAGCTGGTGCTGGGCTGGTTCTCCCTCCAAACGACAAATCCTCCAGCCACGTGGCCGCAGGGAGGGCGGCTCCCAGCTCCCAGGTCCTCCTCACTGGGGCTGCGCGGTGCTGGGCCCCGCCCATGCCCACGCCTTCCCACGGCCCCTCCCACGCCCCCGAGTCCTGGGGCTACCCTCCCTCTCTCTGGGCCCTCCCTTAGGACTGAGCCCTGTGAAGGGCATCCACAGGGGCACTGCACCCCTCCAAACCGCACACAGGGAACTCTGGGGGTGTGGTCAGGTTGTCCCGTT
The DNA here is from genome assembly GCF_019054845.1 of Dipodomys spectabilis. Classification (NCBI taxonomy): domain Eukaryota; kingdom Metazoa; phylum Chordata; class Mammalia; order Rodentia; family Heteromyidae; genus Dipodomys; species Dipodomys spectabilis. The sequence goes on along the minus strand of NW_024871006.1, from coordinate 5,839,955 downwards.
CCCACACGCCGCCCAAGGCCGCTGGACGCAGAGCTTGCTTACGACGCACCCCAATTGTACATGTCACTCCAACGAAGCTCATTCACTTTTTCCTTGCTTTTTGAGGGATCACTTGCCGTAATTATTATTGTTACTGTTATTTTCTGGTACTGGGGCTTGAACTAAGGCCCTGGGCCCTGGCCTTAGCTTTTTTGCTCAAGGCTAGCACTTTGAGCCACAGCACCACTTCCAGCATCTTATGAGTACTTAACCGGAGATAAGGGTCTCACAGACTTTCCTGCCTAGGCTGGCTTTGAACCGAGATCCTCAGATCTCAGCCTCCGGAGCAGCTAGGGTGACAGGCGTGAGCCACCAGAGTCCAGCAGGATGCAGGTTTTAAGTAACAGGTGTCCCCAGTCCACTTCGTGGCCAGTCCCGGGGCAGCCGGGAGGGTCAGCGGGCTGCCTATTGTCCCAGGCTCTTGGCTTGGAACCTTCTTGGCCTCCTGGTCTTGGCCTGCCAGGGGCTGAGGGGGGACCGCGCGGTCTCTGAGGTCAGCCTTCCCACTGTGACGGCTTGTGAGGAAGAGGGTGTGAACGGGAGCATGTCAGGTCCTGACCCTCAGCGACCCCAGGATGCACCTCACCCCCGCTCCCCCCTCCCCCAGCCAAAGACCAGAGCCACTCAGCCCGACCTCCGCTGCCCGGACACCAGGTGACACCTGCTCCTCCGATCCCACCGTCCCTGCGATCCCACCGACATGGCCTGCCCCATGCCCCTGCCCTGAATGACTCACCACACAAATGTGGCTCTGGGCCAAAGGTGGGGCTCACACTTTCCCAGAGCCGGTTTCCTGCCAGGCCTAGGTACAGCCCACAGGGGTGCTGGCCCCTGGCTGCATTGCCAGTGTGTGTGTGTGTGTGCGTCTGAGTGTGCGTGTGCACCCATGCACTAGCAGGCCTGGGTGCTCCCCAGAGCAGGGCAGGGACCTGCTGGTCAGGAAGACAGCTCCGTGCACCCACACACGCGCACGCACGGGCACGCTCTGCTCTGCGCCCCCCCCATCCCTTCCTCTCATCCCGTGGGGCCCCGGGCTTCGGGAAACAGGTCAGGACCGGGGATATTTGTTCCAGAGCTGTCCCAGAGCCCAGCTCACCTCCATCGGCCCTCGGAGCGTGGGAGGGAGGCGTGGGTCCCCACATCCTCTGTTCCCAGCCTGGCCTGCCCCACTTCCTCCCTCCTCCCCCTTCCACCCTGGTAATGCCGCTGCTGCTGACCCCAACTCTGCACGGGGTATGAATCATTTCCTCCACAGAGGGTGCATGGGCATGCACACTGTGCGCAAATGCGCACACACACAGGCTTCAAGCAACCAGCTTTCTCCTGGCTGGAGCACACACCAGGGCCACACAGAGCCGGGCGCCCGGCAGGGCCCCTCGTGGGTCTGGTCTCACTCCCCTCCCTCTTGGCAGCTGGGCCCACAGCCTGGGATGGGCAGGGGGAGCGGGGGCTTGGCCTGCCCAGGCTGTCCATGGTTACAGACTGTAGATGAGACAGACCTGCTACCAGGAAGGGGAAAAGGCAGCCGTGGCACCCAGGGGTGGCGGAACGAGCCCCTGCCAGCTGGGGGTCATGCGCTGGTCTAGCCGACCACCCACACCGCGGCCCTCAGGACCAGGACCTGAACCTCGCTGCCCTCTATGAAGGAGGCAAGTGAAGCCTGTGGGTCTGACATGGACCCAGCGCGTTCAGACAGGGAGATCGGGGCCGCTGGTCCCACCACCGGTCGCCAGCTCAGGAGCGTCAGGAAGCAGCTGCTGCTAGGCTGGTTCTCCCGGGGCTACAGGTGACTCTGGGGCAAATATGTCAAAAACAGCGGCCCCAGGGCCTAGCAGTGGCGAGAGGAGCGGAGCCAAGCACTGGGTTTCTGGGATTGAGGCCTTTCCCCAGAGGGCAGCCAAGGAGCAAACAAACCTGGGTAACAACTCCCTAGGCAGGCGGAGGACGGCGGCTCCGCGGGGATACTGCTTGAACGCCCTCTCATCGGAAGCCATGGAGACGAGCCACAGACACCCCACATCCTTTTTACTTTTGGTACAAGGATGGGTTTGAACTCAGAGCTGGAGCATTGTGCTTTAGTTTCTAGTCATTGGGTTTCTGGTTTTTTTTTTTTGCTTAAGGCTGGTGATCTACCCCTTGAGCCACAGCTCCACTTCTGGCTGTTTTGGTGCTTCATTGGAGAATAAAAGTCTCCTAACTTTCCTGTCCAACCTGGCTTTGCATCATGATCCTCTGATCTCCAACTCCTGAATGGCTACAACTACAGGCATGAGCCACCGGTGCCTGGCAAACCAATTATACATATGGCAAATCAATTATACACATATATATATATATATATATATATACACATATACACACATGCATGTAATATGTATACATACATAGTGTGAGCCAGTCTATTTTGTTCTTTAAGAAAAAACTTTTGGAGCTGGGAAGGTGGCTCAGTGGTAGAGCGCTTGCCTTGCATGCCTGAGGCCCTGGGTTCGATTCCTCAGCACCACCTAAGCAAAAAGAAAAAAGCCGGAAGTGGCGCTGTGGCTCAAGGGGTAGAGCGCTAGCCTTGAGCTGAAGAGCTGAGGGACAGCGCCCAGGCCCAGAGTTCAGGCCCCACGACTGGACCCAAAAAAGAAAAAAAGAAAAAAAAAGAAAAAACTTTGGTGTTAATTTTCTGTAAACGGTATGATTTTTTTCTTCGTTTTCTTTTTGGCCCAGACTGGACTTGCGCTCACATCTCCCTGCCTCAGCCTCCTGTGTCAGGGATTACTGCTGTGCACTACCACAGCTGCTAGGAAATGGCATTTTGCAGGATCCTGTTAAGTCCCATCAATGCGCACAGGAGCCCGTGGGGCTTTTCATGCGCGCACCGAGGGCTCCGGGTCTCCCCCAGCCCACCTGCCAGGCCCTAACCTTATCAAGCTGTAAATCACTTTAGAGCGCCAAGTTTTGACCTTATTTTTTTTTCTCAATTTCCACTTCCTTGATTTCTGTCCTGATCCCGTCACTTCCTTCCTTCCACCTCCGTGGGCGTCTCGGGCAGGAAACGGCAGCCGCACCGTCCTCTCAACAGCAACTGGGAACGCAGTGCGTTCTGGGTTTTCTTCTGCCCACTTGGGCCTCAGCCCAGAACAAACCGCGAGCCGGCCCAGAGCCACCCAAAGGGTCCAGTTGATCCGGGGGCCATGACTGAACCAATCAGGACTAAATAATATCTCCACAGAACCCCCAAAGGACAGCCCCGCCCAGCACCACAAAATACAAATGAAAAAGCCAGCCCAGGAAGGAAAAATCTGCGACTCTTATGACTCTTACTGCAACTTTAACCACCAAAAAGCCAGGAGTGGAGCTGTGGCTCAAGTGGTAGAACCCTGACCCTGAGCACACAAGCTACAGGCTACCTCCCAGGCCTGAGTTTAAGCCCCAGAACTGGCACACAACACACACATGCACACACGCACACACACATGCAAACACACACGTGTACATTAGAAATTTTGTCTGGGGTCAGCCTCAGATTTTGATCTTCATACTTCCAAATTAAAAAAAAAAGCACAAACCAATAGGAAGCGTGAGTGTCAGTGTGTGTCTGAAGTTATTTTTGCTTGTTTTGAGACAGAGTCACACTATATAACCCAGCTGGCCTTCAGCTCATAGTTTTTAGCTTCAGCCTCTCAAAGGCTGGGATTACAGACATGCACTACCATGCCCAGCTTCATTCAACTCATTTTCAACAAAAAGTGCCCAAATCAATCCAATGGAGAAAAGTCTTTCCAGTAAATGGACAGAGAGCCAGATACACCTAAAACAATGGTTAAAAGCCCAGTGCTGTGGCTTACTCCTGTCATCCTACCACTCGGGAGGCTGAGATCTGAGGATCATGGTTTGAAGCCAGCCAGGGCAGGAAAGTCTCTGTGAGTGAAAGACTTTTTTTTATTTTTGGGTCCGGTTGTGGGGCCTGAACTCTGGGCCTGGGCGCTGTCCCTCAGCTCTTCAGCTCAAGGCTAGCGCTCTACCACTTGAGCCACAGCGCCATTTCCGGCTTTTTTCTTTTTTTGCTTATGTGGTGCTGAGGAATGGAACCCAGGGCCTCAGCCATGCAAGGCAAGCGCTCTACCACTGAGCCACCTTCCCAGCCCTGAGTGAAAGCTCCAATAAACCACTCAGAGAAAGCCAGAAGTGGCACTGTGGCTTAAGTGCACTAGCCTTGAGCACAAAGAGGCTCAAGGACAGCATACAGGCCCTGAGTTCAAGCCCCAGGTCAGGCAAGACAAACAACAACAACACGAAATCCTGATCCTCTCACAACCTCATAAAAGCTGAGACCATACACTGACTAGAGGAAAATACGGAAAGTCTCTTTGCAGCTTGGTATAAGCAAAGGCTTCTTACAAAGAACACAAAGTGGTAGGTGCCGGTGGCTCACTCCTGTAATCCCAGCTACTCAGGAGGCTGAGAACTGAGGATCACGGTTCAAAGCCAGTCCAGACAGGAAAATTCGTGACATTCTTACCACACACACACACACACACACACACACACACACTCTCTGTAGCTGACAAAAGACCCCTGTCCAGCTAGAATTATCAAGGCGTCCAAGTTAGTTTAAAATGAGCAACAGATTTGAAAAGACACTTTGCAAAGAAGAAACCCAAGAATAGCCTGTAAGTCTGTGAACACGTACTCACTACGTAGCAATGCAGATCCGAGTGTCACATCCAGCTGCTACGCGCCCACAGAATGACTGAAAGCTGAGTGCTACAGTACCCAACGTTAGCAAGGCATACAGATACAGATGGGAGGAGGTCTGCACCACTGGAGGACTGCGGGGTACCCCCCCGGCCACTGTGAAGCTCAGCCTGTTCCTTATAGAACCGAAGCTGGACTTCCGGAGTCTCCCCAACTCTTCTGTCATTTACCCAGGAAAGATCAGCGTCCCAGTGCGAGGAAGTTCATCACGGCGCTTTATTCTTGGAGACTTGTGAGCAGGCAAGGAAATTGCAGGGCCTGGTGGCTCACGCCTGTAATCCCAGCCACTCAGGAGATGGATGGAAATCGGGGATCAAGGTTTAAAGTCAGCCCGGTGTGTGTATGTGTGGGGGGGGGGCAGTTAGAAAGACCACATCTCAATCAATAATATCCAAGTATGGTGACACAGCCCTGTAGTCCCAGCTAAGGGGGAGACAGAAGTAGGAGAATCTCAGTCCGGGCGAAAACATCTGAAAATAAGTAGCTAAGGGAAAAAAAAAAGCAACTGGGGGCCAGGGAGTGTGGCTTAAGAGGTAGAGAGCCTGCCTAGCAAGTGAAGGCCCTGAGTTCAAACCTCAGTGCCACCAAATACATATGCTTAGAGATGGCTGCCCACACCTAGCACCTGCGAATCTCAGGGCCCAGCCACCAGACGGCAGGCGGGAGTTTTTGTTTTTGTTTTTGGTCGGTCATGGGGCTTGAACTCTGGGCCTGGGCGCTGTCCCTCAGCTCTTCAGCTCAAGGCGAGCGCTCTACCACTTGAGCTACAGCACCACTTCCGGTTTTCTGGTGGTTTATTGGAGATAGGAGTCTCACGGTCTCTCCTGCCCGGGCTGGCTTTGAACCGCGATCCTCAGATCTCAGCCTCCTGAGTAGCTAGAATGACAGGCGTGAGCCACCAGCGCCCTGCTCGGCAGGCGGGAGTGAAACGCATCTGTCATCTCTGTCATACCTGAGAAGGTTTAAGTGGGGAGGCCCTGCCCTCTCTTCTCCCGAGCCTCCAGCTCCCACTGCCCCGATGGATCCCGGAGGCCGGCAGGCCGCCTGCGCCACGGAAGGAAGTTCCCTCTGCCCCTTCCTTTCTCTCCCACTTGCTTCCCCTCTCCCCATTTCCTTCTCTGCAGGGAGAGCCTCTGGCCTCAGTCAGGGAAGTCGCCAGGCCAGGCGGCGAGCTCTTGAAGGCCTGCACTGCCCCCTGCTGGACAGAGAGATCTCGGCACCCGCCCCTTCTGCTCTGGGGCATCGACACGCCCCCTTCGAGGGCACCGGGCGCCCCGCCGGTGATCGGGGTGCTGACGTGTGGGGGCTGCCCGTACTCACAGACAAGGAGAGCCCCAGCCCTTCCTCTCCTCCGGACGGGGCGCCGCCAGGCCCCGACACCGAAGATGCTTCCGATGCTCCTGAAGCTGACATTTGTTACGGGTGGACAGCCGCCGTGAGCAGCACAGCACGGGGGGAGGGGGGCCGGAGGCGAGGGCGGTGGCCGGAAGTGGCCACAGAAAGCGAGGCCGCCGCAAGGTGCGCTCCAGGGCAGCGCTCGGTGCCGCTCCCCAGGAGCCGGACTCTGCCCACCGCGTGGTCTGCAGGGACACAGCCCCCCCACTGAGTCAAGAGGCTCCTGAGCAGAAATGCAGCCTAGTTCAGCACACCAAGGCTGTGCAAAGGCCTGGCTGGGACCCGAAGGGCAAGCCCCGAAACTCAGGAGGCGACAGGGGGACCCCCCCCCAGCAGGCGTCGGGAGGCCCCTCCTTCCCGCACCAACTCCACCATGCGGGGTTCTCTGCTCCCGGACAGGCAGCAGGCTCAGAGCAGGCAGGGTAGACTCGCGGGGAGGTGGCCACCCCTCTGGGGACCCCCGGAAGTCCCTGGCCACGCCCCACCCTCTGGGCACGGTGGCAGGAGGAGGTCCCAGCCCCGAAGAAGAGGCACAGCAGGGGATTAGGACGGCGGTGTGATCGTGGGTAGAGGGGCCGACTCCCCAGAGACCAGCGCCCACCCCCCCCAGTCAGCGCCCAAGGCTGGGGAGACACGGGGAACCCCGTGGGCAGATGCAAAGCCCAGGTCCCAGACCCCAGCTCTGGCTCCGGACGGGGACCCGGCCAGGCACCGCGGTGACACTCCAGCAGACCCAGAGCCGGGTCCCTCCTCCTCTGCCCGTGCCCCCGGCTCTCCTCCCAGCTCCTGGCCACCGCCGCCGCCGCCGCCGCCGCCGGGCGCCCAGCCACGCGCACACACTGCAGCCAGGACCTGTGACGCCACAAGGGCTCGGTCCTGAAGGAGGAGGGCAGGCTGGCTGTGGCCGGGGCTGGCCGTGGCCGGGGCTGGCCGGGGCTGGGGCTGGCCGTGGCCGGGGCTGGCCGTAGCCGGGGCTGGCCGTGGCTGGGGCTGGCTGGGGCTGACGTCCACGTTAGCGTCCAGTGGCTTCCTTCTTCAACCACCCAGGTCTACCTAGCAATCAAAGCGCCTTCCCCTGCCCTGCGGGCAGGGCCTCCAGAGGCTGCTGCCGTCCTGCGGTTTCACCAGTCAGAGGTAAAGCCCAGCCTCCCTCATCTGGACTGTGGAAGGCTCTGCCCACTCACACCTTCCTTAGGCGATGACCTCAGGACCTTTGCACTTGCTTTTTCTATTTGCTTGCATACTTTCCCCCTGCAATCTGGGCTGGTCAGGCCTTTGTAGCCACTGAACTCAAACTCAACGTCATCTTCCCTCCAAGGAGGGCCACACACACCTAGCCACAGACACAACTCCATAGGAATCATACAAAGCCACTGACGCCCAGGGCAGACCTCAGCCCAGCGGCCTGGTACTGAGTCTTTCCTGCGTCTCGGTGTGGGCCAGGAGCCTGGGGTGCCGGCCCAGAGCAGGACCTCCATGGACGTTCAGCAACCCACTCGGGGTTGTTAGGCCTAACAATGCCAGCTGGGCTCCAAGCAGACACCAGGAGAGTGGCTATGTAGTTGCTGGCAGGGGCAGAGCTCATAAAGCGGGGAGCACTGGGCAAGGAGCTCCTGCCCACAACCAGCCCGCCGGGGGCCGGTCCAGTCCAGCGGAGCAGCCTTTCAGAGTCCATGGCGACGCCTCGGGGCCAGGGTCTCGCGTGACCCCGCGGCGGGCTGCCCTGCCGACGCCGCCTCTGCTCCACTTCCCTCTGTGGCTGGAGAAAACTGAGGGAGAGCCGGGCGCGGCGGCTCACGCCTGGGTCCCAGCCACCCAGGAGGCTGAGATCTGAGGACTGCGGTTCAAAGCCAGCCCAGGCAGGAAAAGTCCAGGAGTCTCATCTCCCATGAACCACCAGAAAGCCAGAAGTGGCGCTGTGGCTCAAGCGGTAGAGCGCTCGCCTTGAGCTGAAGAGCTGAGGGACAGCGCCCAGACCCCGAGTTCAAGCCCCACGACCGGCCAAAAAGAAAAAGAAAAAAGACCGCCGAGGGCGGTGGGTGGAGGGGTGTGGGGTGGAGGGGTGTGGGATGGAGGGGTGTGGGATGGAGGGGTGTGGGGTGGAGGGGTGTGGGGTGGAGGGGCGTCAGGTGCACATCCCACCAGCAGTCCATGTGGCTTTCCTGAGTTCGGAGCACAGCCCAAACAGAGACCACGGCTAGGAGGCGCCACCCCCCCCCCCCCCCCGCTCCGCCCATGCTGGGGACCCGGGGCCATCTCAGCCTCTGGAGCCTCTCCGGGTCGCCCAGACTCCCTGTAAGGGTAGGCTTTGGCCCAAGGTGGCCCCACAGCCGCCCCATCCCCCCTCCTACGGTAGAAGGGCGAGGGGGGGGGGCTGCAATCCAGGCCGAGAGGGCCAGTGCAGCTGGCCGGGCCGGAGGAGGACGGAAGGGCCCGGTGTGGACTGGGCCAGGACTCCCACTGGAGACGGGTGCCATTGACCGCTGAATGTGCCACGTGCTCGGAACGGCCCATGCGCACTGTGCATGCGGCCAGGTCTGTGTTCTGCACATTTTACCAGAGGGCTTAATTTTTTGTTTGGGGCTTTGCGGGTGTTTTAACTCAGGAGTCTCCCACTTGCTCACACTTGGTGCTCTACCCCCTTGGACCACACCTCCAGCCCAGCTTTTTGCTGGTTAATTGGAGATGGGGTCTTTAGGACTTTTCTGTTCAGGCTGGCTTCAAGTAGAGATCCTCTGCATCTCAGCCTCCTGAGTAGCAGCGTATTTGATATATTTAGTGAGGGTTATTATTTTCGGGGTCTAGCTTTCCACTGGTTATTTTGAAGATGGGGTCTTGTGAGTATTTCTGCTTCGGCCGGTCTTGAACTGATTCCCTCAGCAGCGAGCTAGGGCTGCGGGCATCAGCTACTGAGCCTCGCTACTTTATCACAGCTTTTTAAAAGAGTCCCAAGTCCAGGACAGAGCCTGGGGTACCCCAGGTTCCTCTAGTAGAGAACACCCCCAAACACCAGGGGCGCCCCCGTCCCCTACCGCACGGCTTAGGACAGCTTGTTAACACATAGGAATAGGACGCTACATTATTCTTAGGGGATCATACTCAGGAATAGATTCTTGTGTGTGTGTGTGTGTGTGCGAATCCTGGGACTTGAACTCAGGGCCTCAGCTCTGTTCCTGAGCTTGTTTGCTCAAGGCTGGTGCTCTACCATCTGTGCCACAGCTCCAGCTCTGGCATTTTGTGGTTATTTGATGATGAAGAGTCTCATGGGGTTTCCTTCCCTGGGCTGGGTTTGAACCACGATCCTCACGGCTCAGCCTCCCGAGGCCCGGACAGAAATAGATCGTTCAACTGAAAACTTCCCGGGCAGACCTGATGTGGGAAAGCATCATGCTGCCCGGGTGTCCCCAGGCCCACTGTGCCCCCAGCCGGGTCCCCGTCCCCTTTACCCCCCTCCCTTCTCCCGCCACACCCCTCCAGGTAGCTGAGCGGCCCACTGGGGCGGTGGGGGCCTGGGAAGGCTTAGGGTAGGGGGGAAGATGCCGGGTGGCGGGGGAGACAGCACGCACTGCCCCTGGGGCTCCATTGGAGCTGAACCCCTAACCTCTCACTAAGGCCAAACAATGCGTGGAAAGGCCAAGGGCCCACACTGGGCCAGTGGGGTGGGGGGGTCCCCCAAATCCTGCCTGCCTGGAGCTTGCAAAGGTGACCCTCACTGGAAGAAGGTCTTTGCTCTGATGAATGCTGAGAGGCGATCGCTCCGTGCGCTGGATCACAAGCGCTTCCTGAGCGGTGGCGGGACGTCAGGGGCAGTGGGAGGTCCCCGGGCCACACGGAGGAGACACCGGGGCGCGTGGCCATCAGCCACAGTGCAGAAATGACCACAGCCACCAGACGCCCGAGAGAGCTTGGGACAGGCCATCAGCCTGCCAGCACCCCGGCCCAGACAGCAGCTTCTAGAACACGAAGAGACAGCCAGGACAGGAAGGAGGGTGAGCAAACACCAGGCCAGCCAGGAGCCCAGGGACCAGGAAAGGCTGAATGGACAGTGACTGAGATTGGGGCGCGGGCGAGCTCTCCCATCGCGTGGCCGAGGCTGCCCCCCCACCCGGCCCCGGGGTGGAGCTGGACCCTGCTCTGAGCCTCACTGCATCACCCCAGTCTGGCTGGGTCCCACCCAGTGCCAAGGCAGCTGGGGGGGGTCCGGACCCCAGGGCCTGTGACAGAGCTCTGACTCTCCGTTCCCGTTCCTGGCGGTGCTCTGCCCACAGCCCCCGCCCTCCCCAGCCCAGCCCAGCCAGCAGCTGCTCCCAGTGGAAAGTTCCTTCTTGAAGATTCTCAGTCTGCTCACTCCGCTCTTGGAACAAGATAAAACTGCTTCATTCGTACAAAGCCACAAAGCCAGTCCTGAGTAACAACAACAACAAAGCCAGGCCCTTGGGCTAGAGGACAGGCCTCCGGGCCTCCCCGGCCTGCTCTGACTCACACCACCCTGCGGACAGGCCAGAGCGCCCCGGGGGCGGGGGGGGGGGGGGTTGGAGGGTGGACCCCAGAGGGCCAGAGAGGAACAGGGACCAGGAAGAAGACAAGAGAACTCAGTTCAAAGTTGTCCCTTCCCAAAGCTAGCCAACGCCTCCCCTCCTGCCACGCCCACTGGGCAGCGGGCCGGGCAGTGGGGCGGACAGCGGGCCGGGCCTCCCTCATTCACCAGCCCCTGCCCGCTGGGCAGGCCAGCCACACCCAGAGACTGGCGGAGGGGGCGCGTGGCCTGCCAGGCCTCCATCTGAGTCCCCAGCCTCCCACCCAACAGAACACGGGAGGGGCGGGGAGGGGGGCTGTACACGGAGGCACGGCAGGACTCAGGATCTCAGGCCACAGAAGGAGGGGGGAGGGGACACGGCGGGTGGGGGGTGGGGGAGGCGCAGGTACAGTCCGCTCACTCTGCAGATGAGGAAATGGAGGCTCAGGACACAGAGTGATCAGGCTGGGATCACCCAGTCTGCTAGGACAAGAGCTTCCCCCTGGGGCTGGGAGCTGAGTTACAATGAACCCCAATTAACGGAGCCCGGGGGAGGGACTCACCCAAGCTGCTGGGACTCTTCCCAGTACAGCTGGTTCATAACGGAGTTTTAGAGGAAATGTTCATAGGGAAGCACCAGTCACGCTGGTGTCCTGGTGCATGCCTCTAATCCCAGGACTTAAGAGGCCGAGGAAGGAGGCTCGGGAGTTTGAGGCCAGCCTGGGCTGTAAGGGGAGAATAACAAGGGTTGGAGGTGTGGCTCTAGTGGTGGGTAGAGATCGCCTCTGACACTGGAGGCCTGGCTTCCATTTGCAACGTGCAAAGAAGGGAGAAAGGGGGAGAGAGGGAGGGAAGAGGGAGGGAGGAAGAGAGCGAGGAAGACAGGAAGAGAGGGAGGGAGGGAGAGAGGGAGGGAGGGAGGGAGAGAGGGAGGGAGGGAGGGAGGGAGGGAGGGAGAGAGGGAGGGAGGGAGGGAGGGAGAGAGGGAGGGAGGGAGGGAGGGAGGAAGAGAGGGAGGAAGAGAGGGAGGGAGGGAGGGAGAGAGGGAGGGAGGGAGGGAGGAAGAGAGGGAGGGAGGGAGGGAGGGAGGGAGGGAGGAAGAGAGGGAGGGAGGGAGGGAGGGAGAGAGGGAGGGAGGGAGGAAGAGAGGGAGGGAGGGAGGGAGGGAGGGAGGGAGGGAGGGAGGGAGGGGTAGACTCAATCTTTCACCCTGCCCATCCTAAAACAAGGTCCCCACGTCTTCCCTTGCTGTGCTGTTCTCTCCAGTAAGGATGACAACCATCAGGTTGATCGCGATGGCCTGGAATTGGTGGTCCGCAAAGGCTGTTTTGTTTGGTATACGAAAAACTCATGGGCTGGGCGCTGGTGGCTCACGCCTGTCATCCTAGCTACTCAGGAGGCTGAGTTCTGCGGATCACAGTTCAAAGCCTGGGCAGGAAAGTGCGTGAGACTCTTATCTCCAATGAACCTCCAGAAAACCGGAAGCGGCTCTGTGACTCAAGTGGTAGAGCACTAGCGAAAGAGCTGAAGGACAGCACCCAGGCCCTGAGTTCAAGCCCCATGACTGACCAACCAACCAACCAACCAACAAAAGCTCATAGACTTGAATTCAAGTCCCAAGTCCGGGCTCCAACCCCGCAGGGAGCACCCCTCCCTGGGCGCCCTGCTGCCCACCCACCCTCCTTGAGACGGGCTGGAGTCCGGCCCAAGGCTGGGGCCCTAGCTGGCCTAAGTAAGCAAATGAAGGCCGGACCCCCGCTCCACAGAGATCTGGCCAGCCGGACCGCTGGTGGGCCTGGGAGGCGGTTCACGCCCAGGACAGCTCCCCTGGCGCTGTCCAGGGGCCGCTTCTCAGCACCCTCTTCCCTGAAGCCCCAGCAGACCTGACTTGGGGAACCCCAAGTGCCATCATCACACCCGGTGACTGGAGTCGCCTCTTGTCCTGTTACTGGGTAGCCTGTAGGGCCCATCCGCAGCGTGTGGGGGGTGCTTCTCAATGGACCCCCAGTTAGGCCGGGGATCCTAGGAGCCCACGCATGGCTCACGGGCATCACATTCCCCCAGTCCCCGCCCTGAGGACACCCAATCACAGCAATGACCAGCAGCGGGCGCGTGGTCTGGGACAGAGGAGTGGGGAAAGGGGTTTCTCACGCAGGTCGCTAGGGGGGGTGGGGGAGTCTTTCCTCTCCAGGGATCAGGGTCTGGATCAGCTCTGAGGGGGTTTCAGAATGAATGGGTGTACACGCATGCGCACACCGCTTTGCCTCCCCAGCGGCCCAACTCTATCATCAGCCGCCTAGGAATGCTAGGGCAGGGAGCAGCCGGCCGAGCACGCCTTAAAGACAGACAAAAACCCCACAGCACGGTGGACGCACGAGCCAGGCTACCCCCCCCCCAGCCCCAAGCCTGAGGCACAGGGTCCCCGCACCCACCCAAACCCAGCCTTTGAAGGGGGAGGGGGTCATCTTAACACCCCTGCGGTCGCAGAGGCAATGACAACTTTGCAAAATGACAGAGACACAGCCCAGGGCGCGGAGAGGCGAGTTTAAATAAAAGCCAGACTCTGGGGCTTCGTGTGTGCAGTCACATTCCATCCGACCCACTGACAACAGCCCAAAGGAGAAGAAATCTGTCTACAGAAAACTTTAAAAAAAAAGGAGTCAGGGAGACCCTGGGGTGCTGCCTTCCCGAGGCTCCGAGCTGGGTTCGGGGGTCGGGGAGACGGAGCCAGGCCGTCCGCCTACCTGTGATCCGGTCTCTCTCCATTCCTCCGGTTATAACTATTTAGCAGCAGGCGGAGTCCGGCGCCCCGTCCACCGACGTCCCCTTCACACCCGCGTCGCCCTCCCTCCCTCTGCCTCCTCCTCCAAGAAACAGAAAACCACTCTTGGCCTTGTGTAATTTCTTCAATCTGTTGCAATCACGAATGCATCCACATTACCACATTTCCATGTGCTTGTCATATGTGTGAGCGAGCGCCGCACTGAAGCCGCGTTGTCTCTTCAAGCCAGGAGAGAACAGGGAGCAAAAGGAGAGACTTGGAAGAAAGTTGGAGAGAGGGTGCGGGCGGGTCTTTCAGGAACCGGGTCCCCGCCACGTGCCAGGACCGGCCGCCTGGGCCTGGGCCTCCCGAGCCAGCGCGCGGTGGCTTCAGGGTCCAGCGTGCAGCTTCCGGCGGGCGGGCGGCGGCGCGGCCTCTCTCCACCCCCTCCGCCCCCGCTGCCTGCCCGGCGCTCTGGCTTCTCCCTTTTAATATTCCCTTGGAGATGTTTAACTTAGGCTCTTGGAAACCAACTTGCAGAGTCAAATTCCTGGCGGCTTCCAGAGCCTTCCCTCTCCCTCCGGCCAGCCAGGCTGGGAGGCTGCGATTTCCGATTTCCTCGGGTTGTAAGCGTTTCACAAGCCTAGTTCCTGAGCTCCGGCCTCGCCTCTCCTCTGCCTCCCTGGCCCGGCCCTCGCCCAGCACTCAGACTCTCCCAGGCAGGAGGGCTCAGAGGTGGAGGAGCCCTGACACCTGCCCAGGTGGAACCCTGCCGTCCCCCCACCTCCCCAGTCCCTGTGTAGCTGCCTGGTCTCTGAAGAAAATGCTGTCTCTCCTCCCCAGCCTCCTCTCCCCAGCCTCCCGCCAGCAGGCTGGAAGATTTCCATCTCCCACACATGAGTCAGTGTGTCTCACGGTCCCCGGGGAGGGACCCTGTCCCTGGCTGTGATTTCCCCAGACTCAGCGCCTGCTCTTTGGGAACTGGCTGGGGGAGGAGGGGGAACCTGGTGCTACTTCCGGCTGCCCACCCGGCCACAGGGGTCCCCACGGGCGCCAGTGACCACAGAGGAGCTAGGAGGGCTACAGCGAGGGTCCCGGGAAGTGTGTGTTATGGGAGGGGGGGCTGGCCTCAAGGGGTGGGCAGAGATGGGCTGTGCTGTGCCATCTCTAGTTAGACAAAATGTGTATTCCTCCCAGTGCCACCACTCGGGCTGTTTATGAGAATGACTGATTTTCAGCTTCTCTTGAGACAGAAGCAGCCGCGCTGCCCACACCGGGAGGCCTTCCTGCCCAGGGCCAGCCCCGGCCTGCCTGCCACCCTGCTCGGGTCCCCATCCCCATCCTGGATGACACTTCCTGCTCCCGGGAGGACTGGCGGACCGGCCGTGAGTCATCACAGCCGCGGGGCTCAGTCAGCCACAGGACCAAGACGCAGGCCCGCCACATCCTCCCAGCTCTGCCCCCACCCTGCCCGGGCCGGGACCCAAACCTACCCCTCAGGCGGCAAAATTCTTGTTGGGGTGTGTGGGGACAACACCTGGGGGGGGGGCAGAGCATAGTCCCAGGGGGCCGCTGCGCAGCGAGAGAAGGGGACAGTGCCCGCTGAGGAGGGACCCGGCTCTCAGGCATGGGGGGGGGGACCCGGCTCTCAGGCATGGGGGGGGGACCCGGCTCTCAGGCATGGGGGGGGGACCCGGCTCTCAGGCATGGGGGGGGGGACCCGGCTCTCAGGCATGGGGGGGGGGACCCGGCTCTCAGGCATGGGGGGGGGACCCGGCTCTCAGGCATGGGGGGGGGGACCCGGCTCTCAGGCATGGGGGGGGACCCGGCTCTCAGGCATGGGGGGGGGGGGACCCGGCTCTCAGGCATGGGGGGGGGACCCGGCTCTCAGGCATGGGGGGGGGGCATCGGGCATGCGATTAAGTGAAAGACCTTGAGCTACTGGGATGACCCGGGGCCCAGGGAGGCCATGGAGGCAATCATCTCCGGTAACCTGGAAGGGAGACACACACTCACACAAACACACTCACACACACACACACACAAGGACAGGCAAGGACAGAGCAGTGATGTGGCCCCAAGCCAGCAACACCTGGCTCCCCAGAAGCCGGTGGTCAGGCAACAGACCTGGGAGCCGCTGCGGGCGGAGCGTGCAGCCCTGCACACACTGGGACTCCCAGCCAGGGGTGCTGAGTTCTGACGTGTGGCCTCCAGCTGGGAGAAGGTAACTGGGCCATGTGGGCCGTCTGTTAGGACAGCCTCGGGGTGCGGGCGCGGGGTTCTGGGCTCTCTTGGGGCCGCCGCTCACCACAACTGCTCCGTCATCCGACGTCTTTCCAAAACACACATCGTGGCAGACTCTGAGTGCTGAGAGCCACAGGTGTTGGTTCATTTCTTTACTCTCTCTTCTGACATTGAGAAAGGACTGCAGGCGGTTTTTCCTCACTACCAATGCAGTGTCTGTCCGCTGTGTTGTTTGGAAAGCACAGAGAACACAGGAGACCCACACAGGGCTCCCAGGGTGGTGGCAGGGCAGGCGGGCCGGCCAGGGACCAGCGCCTCCTGCAGGCCTCACCCCCGGCTTGACCGTCCTTTGTCCCAGCTGAGTCTGGCTCGAGCCTGGCTCAAGCTCCACTTCCCCGCCATGCCTAAAACTCCAGGCACTGCAGCCCAAGCGAGGGGCAATTTGAAATCGAAAACCTGGCCACGGTGCCTGGTGCCAGTGAGGCCTGTGTTAGTCATTAGCCAGGGATGACATGGGGGCAGGGGGGGTGGGCAAGGCCCCCGGCTCACGCCCGTCATCCTAGCTACTCAGGAGGCTAAGATCTGAGGATTGCGGTTCAAAGCCAGCCAGGGGAGGAGAGTCTGTGAGACCCTTATCTCCAATAAACTACCCAACCAGCCAGAAGTGGAGGTGCGGATCAAGTGGTAGAGTGCTAGCCTTCAGCTCAGGCGCATAAGCAGATCACATGTACTGGCTGGCAGGCGTGACCAGCTGTTTCTGAAGAGGACGGAGGCTGTGGTCACAGGCAAGCAGGACCCCAAGTCTGTGCCAACCCGGAGCCTCAGCGCCCACCCCAGCCTGCCCATACCCTGGCCCAGTCCCAGCACCCCCTTCTTGTCCTTAGGGTGGCACTCTGCCCCTCACCCACACTGACCCGCGGCGCAACCCACACACCCAGGACCCCACCACAGCGCCACCCCGCGGCAGAGGGGCTTCACCCGTGAAGCAGCCAAGGAAGAGCGAGCACCACACTCTCTACACGCAACCTGGACAAGGCTTTGCTTCAGAATGCACCGCGGCCTGGTCCGCTGAGAGCGCCCGCCCACCCACCCGCCTGCCCGCCCGCCAGCCCACCCACCCGCCCGCGGGAGTCAAGGCGCTGGGGGTTGGGTCAGCCGCTCCAGGCCCCAGGCCAGAACCGCAGCACCCCACGAATGGCCTTTGCACAACCTGGTGCCCAGCTGGGAGGTGGCAGAACACTGCCAGGTGACCCAGTGGCCCACGATGCCGTCCAGGGCTGGAAGTGAAGTGTCCTGCACGGGTCTCAAAGGGCAGCAGGAACCCCGAGAAGGGGGAGGTCGTGGGGCCGCAAGGCCTTGCTCCTGGGGTGCTCCTGGGGCACTCCTGGGGCGGTTCGTGAGGGGAGGGAGGAGGGCTCTTGGTGGCCAGAACGCTTCCAGGCTCTGGGCGCAGACTTGCTGCCACCACGGTGTCCTCCCTGAGTGTGGCCGCTCAGGAGCCTCCACAAGGCCGTCAGGCCGCCGGAGCAAACAAGCTCGCTTTAAAAATGAGTTTTCCTGCCTGGGTATGGTGGCTTACACCTGTAATTCCATCCTCTCAGGAGGTTAAGATCTGAGTATCCCAGTTCAAAACCAGCCTGGGCAGGAAAGCCGGTGAGATCCTTATCTGCACTGAACCACCAAAAAATCAAAAGTGGAGCTGTGGCTCAGGTGGTAGAACGGCAGCTTTGAATACAAAAGCTAAGGGAGGGGCTGGGAAGGCAGCTCAGCGGCAGAGCGCTCGCCTCACATGCACGAGGCCCTGGGCTCGATTCCTCAGCACCACATAAGCAGAAAAAGCCAGAAGTGGTGCTGTGGCTCAAGTGGTAGAGCCCTCAACTTGAGCTGAAGAGCTGAGGGGCAGCGCCCAGGCCCAGAGTTCAGGCCCCACAACTGACAAAAAAAAAAAGCTAAGGGATAACACCCAGGCCCTGAGTTCAAGCCCCAGTCCTGGCGTGTGCACACATACACAAAAATAACGGTAATAATAATAATGGTAACAACAACAAAGTATTTTTCTAAATGGGCTGTGGTGGGCATGTCTGTAATCCCGGCAGAGGACGGAGTCAGGAGGACGGCGACCTCAGGCCAGCCTGGGCTATGCTGCAGTACCTTGTCTCAAGATAACTAAGAAATGAAGGCCGCTCCTGCCCGCTCCCTGCTCGTGCGGCCTCCGCTTCTGAAGCGGCTTGCCTCATCTCTCTAGGAACAAAGGACCTCTGTGCCCGGCCTGCGGTGGAGGCTGCGCCGTGGCTGCCGTCCGAAGCCCTCCAGGTTGGCCCTAGCCCAGGCTGCTCACCCGCCTGGGGCCACAGCATGCCTTTCTGGAATCTTCTCTGCTGCACCTCAAGATTCCTAAGTCCATTCAGGCCAGCTCCTCTCTGACCGGGACTGAGGCAGGGTCCGGTGGAGCTATCGGCCCGGCCCACCCTGCTCGGGGACCTTTCACGTTGGCCTGGAAGGCATCCAGGACTTGGGTCCCACCTTGAAGGCCCTCGGCCCTCACATAAAGCCGTCTGTCCACGGACGGAGCCGCTAGGTCACTCCTACAGGGGTCCTGGGCAGGAGAGGCGGGCCGGGGACCCGTGGGGGGCAGCGGCTTTATGGCGTGCACTCCAGCATCCTGCCTGCTGGGTCGGTGCCCAATAAATGTTCAGCAATGAACTTGAGACTCTGATGCGCAGACAACACAAGCCAGCCCCGCCCCCACCCCCTTCCACAACTGACTCCCCAGGAAGGCAGCTAGCTGCCAGGCCTGGTGCCAGCCTACAACCCCAGGGGGAGAGGGTGGAGGCAGAAGGAGCTTGAGTCAGGGCCAGGCTGGGGTACATAGTGAGGCTGTGGCTCAAACCCAATTCCTTTTGGGGTGTGTGTGTGGGAGGAATCCTGGGATTTGAACTCAGGACCTTGTGCTTGCTAGGAAAGGGCTCTATCCCTGAGCCATTCCTCTAACCCTTTTTACATGTGTTTAAAATATCTATCTAGCCGGGCGCCAGTAGCTCACGCCTGTCATCCTAGCTACTCAGGAGGCTGAGATCTGAGGATCTAGGTTCAAAGCCAGCCTGGGCAGGAAAGTCTATGAGACTCTCATCTCTAATAAACTACCAGAAAACTGGAAGTGGTGCTGTGGCTAAAGTGGTAGAGTGGTCTCGCCTTGAGCTGAAGAGCTGAGGGACAGCACCCAGGCCCAGAGTTCAAGCCTCAAAACTGACAAAAATAAATAAATAAAAATCTATCTATCCGCAGTCACCCATCTATCCATCCATCCATCCATCCACCTATCCATCCACCCATGGTCTCTACTTCCTCGGATGACCTGAACTACGATCCTCCTGTGTATGCCCCCCATGTGGTTGAGGCGAGCCCAGCCACTGTACTTTATGAGCAGCTGGAATGAGAGGTATATGCTACCAATATTCAGATATTGGTTGAGAAGGAGTCTCAAGGATTTTTGTGGCCTGGCCTAGATTCAAACAGCCCTGCCCCCCCGCCCCCCCACCTCCCAAATAGCTACAGCTGTATCCAGCCAAAGTTATTTTTGCTCTTTTGGTAGTACTAGGGGTTGAATTCAGGACCTTGCACTTACAGGCAGGTCCTCTCCCTCTTGAGCCATATCCCTACCTTTTTTTAACTTTGCTTTTTTAATTAATGAGTTTTTTTTACAGAGGAGTTACAATTACATGAGCAAGGAAATGAGTACATTTCTTATCAAGCATTGTTGCCTCCTCCTTTGTTTCCCCTTCCCATCCCTGCCCTTCCATCGTCCCCCTACCCCACCCCCTTAACTTTATTTTTGAAGCAGGGTCTCACCGTGATGCCTGGGCTGGCCTGGACCTCAATCCTCCCATTTATACTTCCCAGGTACATACCACCACACCCAGATTTTTATTGGTTGAAATGGGGTTGTGAGAATTTTTTGCCTAGGCTGACCTCAAATCCTGATCCTCCCCACCCCTACCTCCCACATAGCTGGAATTACAGGCATGAGCCACTACATCTAGCAAAAAGAAAAAGGGAAATGTCATGAATGCCCTGTGGCTGCACAGCTGCCTTGCCCTTCCTCCCTGGAGACACTACATTCCTCACCAATTTCTTCCCCCAGAAGGCACGGAGACAGAACGGAAAGGGGGCTGACACTTGCATTTTAAATTAGCTTTGGGGCCATCCCTCCACATTTCTCCTATCAAATCTGATGTGACCACGCATAGGACCAACCGCCCGCCCTCAGAGTGCCAGGAGCACCCAGCCTGCCCCCGGCCCAGGTCGCACACCAGACACAATAACCAGGGCGGCGTGTTGGAGGGGCCGGGTGGGTGGGGCTGAAGGGATGCTGCGCCGCAGCTGGGACCAGGAGGGTGGAGAGGATGCGCTGTCCCCTCCCCGCAGACAGCCTGGAAGTATGGTCACCAGCTGCGGAGGCCCGACACTTGGAAGGAGCAGGAAACAGAGGCTTGAGGCTGGAGAAGGGAGGCCGGCAGGCCGGGGAGCGACCAGAGCGGGTGCTCAGATGTAGTCCCATCAGGAGACAAGGCTGGGGACTGGGCAAATGCCTCTGATCGTGGCTGTGTGCAGAGGTGGGGGCGATGGGGGACCCCACCGCAGGGAACCACAGTGGAACAAGGGTCTGGGAGAGAAGGTGGCCAGGCCCCAGGCAGCGCATCCATCTGAGAGCTACTGGAGGGCGATGCGTGGTGGAGATCAGCGCTACCTGCTGGCCTTGGGGTGCAAGGTAGAGTTTAGGACCTGGGTAGGCGGCAAGCTGAGGCTGCAGAGGCACGGGGGGGGGGGGGTGGGGGGGGGGACAAGCGGACACCCGGATGTGGGGGAGGAAGGAGCCAGCTGGGGGCCAGCGGACCCCTGGGGCAAAGCCTTCTAGAGAGAAGATTCTTCCACCACCAACCACCTCCACGCCACACACGTCTGCCCACATGCCTGGCACAGAGGAAGGAGCGAGAGATGCGCATGCCCCGAGCATCTGCTTGTGCCTAGGCGGCCCGGTGTGTGCGCGCCCGCCCGCCCCCTGGCACCGTGGCCGCCCGGGAGGTCACCAGCGGGGCTCCGGCCAGGCCTGAGCAAGAGAGGCTGTGCCTGAGGCTCTGGGAGAGGAGCAGGGGCTCCGGCCCAGGACACCGCGTTTTAGGGGGACACTCGGGAGGGGGCTGAGGAGTCCTGTAACAAAGACCCAGCGCTCCAGGCTCAGCTCAGCAACACGCGCTTCTCCCCCAGCTCTGGGGGGTCACAAGTACAAATCCACGGTGTCAGCAGAGCCGTGCTCTATCCAAGCTCTGGGCAGGGCCCCCACAGGCCTATTCCCTCCTGGCCTCTTCCTGGGGCTTCTCGTAGCTTCTCTGTCCTCTCCTCCTCTTAGCAGGACCCTTTCCAACCCAAAATGGCCTGGTCCTGAGTTCTTAACGCTAACATCCTTGCAAAGACCCCACTTGCAGGCCAGGTCATTCGCCGAGCCTCAGGGTGAACGTGAATTGGGGTGGGGGTGGGGGCTGGGGGTGGCGGGGGCTGGGATGAGGTCACAGATCCCAGAGGTACTGGAAGAAAAGCAGGACGAGACACACCGGAAGTGGCACAGAAGGAAGAGGCTCCAGGGATCTGGGCCCCAGAGAGGGAAGCACAGAGCCTCTGTGGGAACAGGGCAGAGGTCGGCCCAGCCTGCCGTCCCGGCTGCTGGGGCCACAGCAAGAGGCGAGCGTGGGAGGAGAGCCTGGAAGGTTCTCAGAAGGGCACAGGCCCGGAGGACCCACCCAGAGGTCCCAGGGGAGGTTGGAACAGAGGAAAGCCCCCGTCGCAGCCCACCTGCAGGCGGAGGGAGCACACTCACACACAGAGCAAGCCCGACGGTGGGAGGACCCCAATTACGCAACTTTGAGTGTATACAAAGGAGTTCCCACACAGACGCACCACAGACACACTGACGAGGGGCAGCGCAGCCCGGAAGCTGGGCTCTGGCTTTATCATCTGCACTAGATGTTTTTGTTTTTTGTCAGTCCTGGGGCTTGAACCCTGGGCCTGGGCGCTGTCTCTCAGCTCTTTAGCTCAAGGTGAGCGCTCTACCACCTGAACCACAGCACCACTTCCAGTTTTCTGAGTGGTTTATTGGCGATAAGAGTCTCATGGACTTTTCTTCCCGGGCTGGCTTTGAACCTCGATCCTCAGATCTCAGCCTCCTGAGTAGCTAGGATGACAGGCCTGAGCCACCAGCGCCCGGCTTTGTTATTCATGTGTATGTGTGTGTGTGCGTGTATGTGTGCATGTGTGTGCACGTGTATATGTATGTGTGCGTGTATTGTGTGTACATGTGTGTGCACGCTTGTGCGTGTATGTGCATGTGCGTGCGTGCGTGCGTATATGTGTGTGTGCATGTGTGTGTGTGCGTGTGTGTGCGTGTGTGTATGTGTGTGCGTGTGTGCGTGCTTGCATGTGTGTGTGTGTGTGTGTGTGTGTGCGCGTGCATGTGTGTGTGTGTGTGTGTGTACCAGTACTAGGGTCTGAACTCAGGTCCTCCAGCTCTTGCTGGCCTTCTCACTCAATGCAGGTGCTCTACCACTTGAGCCACACCTTCACTTCCAGCTTTTTGGTGACTAAGTGGAGATCAGAATCTCATGGCTCTCTTTGCTGAGGCTGGCATTGAACCTTGATCATCAGAATCTCAGCTTCCTGAATAGCTGACAGGCATGAGCAGTTGGTAACTAGCTATTCCTTTTTTTGTTGTTGTTGGTGGTGGTAGTGGTGGGGCTTGAACTCAGCTCTGGAGGTGCTGTCCCTCAGCTTTTTTGCTCAAGGCTAGTGCTCTACTACTTTGGGCCACAGCTCCACTTCCAGTTTTCTGATGGATAATTAGAGGTAGGCATCTCACAAACTTCCCTGCCTGGGCTGGCTCTGAACTGTGATCCTCACATCTCAGCCTCCTAGTAGCTAGGTGTGAGCCACTGGTGCATGGCTAATTTTTTTATTTTAATAGGAAGCTAGAAAGTGAGTGATTGCATCCAAGATTGGCGGCGGGTATTGTGTGAGCCAAGGGTTAGGCCAGACCCAAACACAAGGAAGAAGGGAAGTTGAGGGCAGAGACAGGGTCCAGGGCACGTGGCACAGGCGGGCAGGGGCAGGGTGCTCTGTGGGGACTCGGGACAGGGCAGCTGGGATCAGGGAAGGACCCTCTGCTCTGCGGGTGGCGGCAGCAGGGGCCGGCGGGGGAGGGAGGCCCGCAGAGGACCGCCTGTGTCAGCAGCCAGCCCCATGGGAAGCCCAGATCACCAGCTTGCAGCTTTGTGCTTCCGCAAATTATGCCCTAGACTGCCAAGTGCTGACGGCACAGAACCGCTGGTCGGAGCACAGGAAGCAACAGGCGGAACGAGACCCCATCCACGCTATCCCCCAAAGCGCTGGGGACCCCTGCCCATCTCACGAAGGCCAGCCGGCAGGAAGAGATCAAAAGGCAGCAATTATCCATTACAAAGGAAAGGGCCCTGAGAAAAGGCACCCAGACAAGACAGGGGTGGCGGTGGCAGGGCTGGCCGGCGGTGAGTGGCCCCCGCGTGGCTGCGCTGGGCAGAGACCCCTTAACCAGGGCTGCTGAGTCGTCCAGAAGCTGGGGGGCCTCCAGCCAGGGCGGCACCGCCTCCTCCCACACCCAGACGCCTCCTCCACCACAGTGGCCGCACACACACTCTCGGGATGTCCCAGGGCCCTCCCTCCAGCCACGCCCACACCACAGCACCCTTGCCCTGCCCTGGGCCAGGCCACACCCCAGGGCGGGCCGCTTGTAGCCCCGGAGCTGTGAGCATTTGGGGTATGGAATTCTGGAGCCCTGGGTTGCCAGCGTGGGGTCTAGAACTCTCCATCTTATTGCTACTAACCACGGGTCAATACCAAGTGACAACGAATAGAAAATAAATTCTATGCAAATGGATGAATGAATCCAATGGGCGTGGCTAGCAGCCACTGTCCCCAGTACAGCAGAGGAGCCGCTCTGGCCAGCAGCAGCCACCGAACACACCACGCCAGTCTAGAGGGGACTGGACACGGGGGACCGCCGTGCCCCTGTGGGCTCTGCCCCGGGGAGGAGGCAGCCGGGTGGGGAGCAGAGTGGGGTATCTGGACACCAGCGCTGCCGATTCATGGGTGATTTCTGTGTGTATGTCTGTCACTTCCTCCTCCTCTAGACGACACAGCCCCTGCTTGTCAGGACGGCGAGTCCCGGCTGTACCTCTACGTCTGGCGTCCTCTCTGAATAGAGGCCAAGAAATGGGAACGGGGGAGCTGGAGATGGCCGCCTGGGGTCCGGCTGGGCTGGAGATGCCCGGGGGGGGGGGGGGGGGGGGGGGGGAGTCGTGCAGGCTCAGGCCAGGGATCAAGGGAGGGGCCTGAGCCAGACCCCGTGGTGGGAAGGGCTTTTCCCAGGCCCCAGAGTGCCGATGCCTGCTGCTGATGGGGAATCTTTATTTCCCCTCCGCATGCCCCCAGCGAAGCGCAGAAGCACAGCCACAAGTCCACGCTTTAATCCCGGACAGTGTCCCAGGTTTGGAACTGGCCACAGAGGTCTATGGAGACTGAATGGCCACACAAGCAGCCCGCCCACCGTCACAGACACTCTGCTGTGACCCTCCTACTCCCCCAGCCCAGCCCGAGCCTCCTCACTGAGTCCACCTCCTCCTCCCTCCCTGCGCCACGCCCGGATGTCTCTCCGGTGGAGCCGCGCGGCAGGCCTGGCAGCTGCCCGGGTGGGACCCAGCCCTGATGGGGAGCCCCCAGCAAGGCTGGCACCCCAGAGGCCGGACCGCGAGGGGGCTGAGGCCCATCACGCCTCTTACCTGGGCTGGCCAGATCGCCAAGCCTCCGGAGCCGGCCGCTGGATGTCCTCGTGACTCCTAAAGACAGAGACAACAGGGAGAGGTCACACGACGTCACCCGGACGCTCCCTCCACACGCGCGGTCAGCACGGGTGTCCTCACTCCCGTCCCTGCCACATCACCCCGGCCTGGCAGCCACCTGGGGCACCGAGCGGTGACGCCACCACCTGGTGCCCGGATGAATCCTCGCACAATCCCCCCACGCCCTCCCACCCCTTCTGCAGATAAGAGAGCTGAGTCTCGGCAGACGGGAACCTAGCCCGCGGGCACAACACGGTGCTGCAGCTGAGCCTCGCTTTCTCGCTGAAGATGAAGAGAGGCTGGCACCGTGCCTGCACAGCCACCCCTTCTAGACCCGACTTCTTTCTCTACGCCAGAGTCTACAGCACCCGGCAGCCCTGTCCCAGCCCCGTCGCTCCCAGGGCTGAGGAGAGCTGGACTGGATTGGGAAGGTGGCTGGAGCTTTTCTCTTTCCGCCCCACATCAGCGCGGCTGGGTGCTGCAAGCAGCCTCTGCCACACACGCACAAATACACACACACGCACCCCAGGCCAGCCCCTGCCCTCGAGAGGCTGGTAGCCGGCAAGTCCCAACCCCAGGCCATCTGCACAGTGCTAAGCCAAGCAAACTGCAGAGGCTGCCAGAGGAGCAGACCCAGGAACCATGCCTGGACCATGCCACACAGACATCCTTCAGAAAACTAGAGACACCCAAACCCGCCCAGCCAGGACTTCCTCATTGCCCCATCCATAGCTCGGCGCGGTCTCAGGCTAGCCCGACACGTCTGCATAGCGTCTACCCCAGCGGCTGGTCAAGGGGGATGGTTTCCCCTTCACGGGATCCTGCAAAGTCTTGCAGCACACATTC
Source organism: Dipodomys spectabilis (assembly GCF_019054845.1). Classification (NCBI taxonomy): domain Eukaryota; kingdom Metazoa; phylum Chordata; class Mammalia; order Rodentia; family Heteromyidae; genus Dipodomys; species Dipodomys spectabilis. The sequence goes on along the minus strand of NW_024871006.1, from coordinate 5,814,487 downwards.
ACCCTTCATTCCTTCCATCCTCTTCCTACCATCCATCCATCCGGCCATCCATCCTCTGTCCATCTGTCCTCTATTTATCCATCATCCGTTTATCCATCCACCCACCTATTCTTCCAGCCAGCCATCTGTCCAGCCACTAGCTAGCTGGCCACTCACCCATCTACCCACCCTCCCATCCATCCAACCATCTATCTACCCACCCTCCCATCCATCCATCTATCTACCCACCCACCCATCCATCCAACCATCTATCTACCCACCCACCCGTGCAGCCATTTATCCAGCCAGCCAGACACACACTCACACACCCAACCAATACCCATCCATTTATCTGTCTATCCATCCATCACCCATCTATCCACATCACCCACCCAACTATCCATCCGTCTATCCAGCCCTCCACCCACCCCCCCATCTATCCAGCCATCTGCCCACCCACCCACCCCACCATGTATCCATCCGTCTATCCAGCCATCTGCCCAGCCACCATCCACTCACACGTGTGCCCACTCACCCATCCATCTCCCAAGCCCATGGGTAGACCAGCCAGCTGGAGGAGGAAGCAGCCGGTCTTGTTCCCAAGGCTGTGAAGCAGGTGTTCTGCACACCTGCCTTCTTGTGCCGCTCACCAGGTGCTCCGCAGCTCTCTCTCCACACACAGGAGAGGGAGAATGGGAACTGCATTAGGGGACGGGTCAGTTCTAAGCCTGGGTCTCCTGATACTGAGAAAAAGGCCCCAAGAAGGGCCCTAGTTTTAGCTGAGCACATATTATTATACAAAGCAGCACTGAGAAACCACACCGCAGGTGGCTCTGGGGAATGAGCACCAGGTTGGAGAGCAGGGTCTTCAATGGTGCAAGCAGCAAGCCGCACAGCTGAGCCTCGAAGAAGACGGGGTGGTTATGCAGTTGCCCTGGCTCCCCGTCAAGCTCTGACAATGGATTGGCACCATCCCATGCATGCCCCTGAGGCCCAGCCACCATCCTGTGAGTGCTCCCGAGGCCCAGCCACCATCCCGTGAGTGCTCCCGAGGCCCAGCCACCATCCCATGAGTGCGCCCGAGGCCCAGCTACCATCCTGTGAGTGCGCCTGAGGCCCAGCCACCATCCCATGAGTGCGCCTGAGGCCCAGCCACCATCCCGTGAGTGCTCCCCAGGCCCAGCCACCATCCCATGAGTGCGCCCGAGGCCCAGCTACCATCCTGTGAGTGCTCCCGAGGCCCAGCCACCATCCCATGAGTGCGCCCGAGGCCCAGCTACCATCCCGTGAGTGTGCCTGAGGCCCAGCCACCATCCCGTGAGTGCTCCCGAGGCCCAGCCACCATCCCGTGAGTGCTCCCAAGGCTTATCCATCATCCCATGAGTGCTCCTGAGGCCCAGCCACCATCCCGTGAGTGCTCCTGAGGCTCATCCGTCATCCCAGGAGTGCTCCTGAGACTCAGCCACCATCCCTTGAGTGCTCCCAAGGCTCAGCCACCATCCCATGAGTGCTCCCACGGCTTAGCCACCATCCCTTGAGTGCTCCCGGGATTCAGCCACCATCCTGTGAGTGCTCCCAGGGCTCAGCCATCATCCTATGAGTGCTCCTGGGGCTCAGCTAACATCCCGTGAGTGCTCCTGGGACTCAGCCACCATCCCGTGAGTGCTCCCTGGGCTTAGCCACCATCCCGTGAGTGCTCCCAGGGCTTAGCCATCATCCTATGAGTGCTCCTGCTCCTGGGACTCAGCCATCATCCTGTGCCTCCTCCTGGGGCTGGGCCACTAGTCCCAGGAGGCTGGTGGTCCCTCCCCATCTCAGATGGCAAAGGGGGGCAGGGCTGAGAGCCCAGCAGCGGGGGGGGGGGGGGGGGGTGACGGGATCTTCCAGCGCAGCTCCAGCCCACCGCCGTCCCTCCCCCGCGCACGGGCTGGCAGCCCCTCTCCTGGCCGCTGAGCAGGGAAGGCCCCGCGGGGAAGCCCAGGGGGCTCTGGGCCAGCCCAGCTGGTCAGGGGCTGCACACAGCCGGTCAGGAGCTGGGCACAGCCATTGACAGGAGAAGAACGTCTCAGGGGCCCAGGACCCAGAGCCCCCTTAAGGCCAGAAGGGGGTGCTGGGGTGTGGCTCAGTGGCTGCCGGGGGCTGGAAGCAGGGGTGGAGGCGGCCCTGCTCCGGAGGCTGCGGGGCAGAGCAGCCACAGGGGCACCCCAATCCCAGCTCACCTGGCCGCTCTCAGCACCCTCCCCCGGGCGCAATGCAGGGACGGGCACTGCCTGAGCTGCCTGGCACCGGCCACAGTCGCTGCTCCCAAAATGGAAATCCTGAGGGAGGGAGGCCGGGTGGGCAGCGAAGACCGGGCCAAACCTTCCGGTGCCCGACTCGGACTCAAAACACCCGGAGGGGAGAGAGGCTGAGAGCGGCGCTGCAGTCTAGGACGAGCCCTGGGCCGGGAAGGGGCTCGAGCGAGGAGGCCCCGGACCTCACCCCACAGGCCTCCCTCCAAGGCGTCTAACGACCCCACATTCCAGTTGAGAACTGAGTTATTTTTATATGATTTAAAATAAAACACGTCTGGAAGGAGCGGCGCTGGTGTGAAGCCTGCAGTCTGGAGGGATCCTGGAGCCAACGACCGGAGGTCTCCACAACAGAGGCCGGGGAGGCCGGGCTCAAACCCAGAGCTCCTGGGAGCCAGCGCAGACCCCACTGTCTAACCCCAGACCCTGGTCAGCCCAGGGGGGAGGGCAGACGTGGTGAAAGGGGAGTTGGAAAGTTTTCACCTTCAATGGTGCGTGTTTGAGGCTGGGTGCCAAGGACACATGCATGGCTGAGAGCAGGAAGACCAGACTCGACATGCACGTGAGACCCTCTCTCAGCCAAGAGCTGGATGTAGTGGTACATGCCTGCCGTCCTAGCTGTGGGAGAGGCTGAGGTGGCGGGATCTGCGTTTGAAGCCAGCCTAGGCAGAAAGGTCTGAGAGACCCCATCTCAGTGGAAGAAACAGCACATGGTGGTGCACACTTGTCATCCCAGCAACAAGAGAAAACCTAAAGTAGGGGGTTACAGTCCAGGTGCACACCCAGCAGGAAGTGATCCTATCATAAAAGTAGCCAGTACAATGGGGTGGACGTGTGGCTCAAGCGGCAGGGCACCAGTGGAGCCAGCAAGCTGAGCCAGTGAGAGGCCCTGAGTTCAAACCCCACTACAGAGAAAGAAGGAAAGAAAGGTGGGGAGTGGAGAGGGGGAGGAGGAGAGGGAGAGAAAAGAGAGAGAGAGAAGGGGGGAGAATCTGGATGCTAGTGGCTCACACCTTTAATCCTACCAACACCTTAATCCTTTCCTACCTGGGCAGGAAAGCCAGGAAGACTCTTATCTCCAATTCACTACCAAAAAAAGCCTGAAGTGGTGCTGTGGCTCTCAATCCCAGCCGAGATAGAGGGGAAAAAAAGCTCAGGGACAGCGCCCAGACCCTGAAAAGAAAAGAGAAAGGAAGGAAGGCAGGGAGGGAGGGAGGGAGGAAGGGAAGGAAAGAGAAGGGAAGGGAAGGGAAGGGAAGGGAAGGGAAGGGAAGGGAAGGGAAGGGAAGGGAAGGGAAGGGAGTGAGAAAGGAAGGGAGGGAGAGAAGGAAGGAAGGAAGGAAGCAAGCAAGCAAGCAAGCAAACTGTGGTAGAGTGCTAGCATAGAGCAAAAAGGAAGCAAGCAAGCAAGCAAGCCAGGTGTCAGTGGCTCACATCTGAAATCCTAGCTACTCAGGAGGCTGAGATCTGAGGACTCAGATCACAATTCAAAGCCAGCCAGGACAGGAAAGCCTGTGAGACTCTTATCTCCAATTAACCACCAGAAAACTGGAAGTGGCGCTGTGGCTCAAGTGGTAGAGCGCTCACCTTGAAGTAAAGAACTGAAGGACGGTGCCCAGGCCCAGAGTTCAAGCCCCACAAGGGACAAAAAAAAAAAAAAAAAAGGAAAGTAGAAAAGGGAGAGGAGAGAAATGGGGAGGGAAAGAAGGGGAGGGGAGGGGAGAGGAAGGGAGGGGAGCAGAGAGGGCCAGGTGCCACAGCTCAAGCCTGTAATCCTATTTGTAAGGTGGAGATCAGGATACTGAAGTTCAGGGATAGCCTGGGCAGAAGACATTCACGAGACTCTATCCTAATCAAAGTCTGGGTGTGGTGGCCCACACCTGTTACTCCAGCCTCGGGGGACATACGTGGTGCTCATACACACACCAGTACTGGGGTTTGATGCAGGTCCTAGGCACTGTCCCTGAGCTTTTCCACTCAAGGTGGGCACTCTACCATCTGAGCCACAGCTCCATTTCTGGCTTTTTGGTAGTTAATTGGAGATGAAGTCTCGTAGACTTTCATGTCCCAGGCTGGCTTCAAACCGTGATCCCTCAACTCTCAGCCTCCTGGGGAGCTAGGATTACAGGCGTGAGCTACTGGCACCCAGCTGGAGAAATGTTTAACGGGAGAGGAAAGAGTAAATGAGGTTACACATTATAAGCACCTAGCATACATAGTGTCTGGCCCAAAATAAACACTCAGCAAGTGATGCTGTGATTCAGTGAATTACTGTAATGACATTGGGCATGGCCAGTGCCGTCACCGCCAGCCGGTCACAGCATGGTCAGCCTGTCACAGCATGGTCAGCTGTCACGGCATGGTCAGCTGGTCTACCTGTGGCTGCCAGTGCTGACGCACCTCAGTCAAATGCGAGTTATAGTTGGCGGCCCAGGCGCTGCCATGCCCAGACAGCCCCGAGGAGTCAGTGTAGAGGGGTCCCCTGGCCAGCACCAGACAGCAGGAAAGACATCATCAGGAAGGGCCGATGTTCCAGGCGTGCCCAGGTGACTACGGTGCCCTCCGGTCCCTCTGCAAGGCTCCACCCCGCGGGGACCCCACTGGGCACCGTGGCCTCATGGAGACCCTCCCTGCTGGTGCCCACCGCTCACTGGGGACTGCGAGACGGGGCACCGTGACCCACCCCGGGCACACAGTGCGGCACACGGCTGCGACACAACCCCACGCCACCCGGCTGCTGTCCTCACCCGCCCGGGCTCTGAGCGCGCGTCCAGGGCTGCGGCAGCTTTGCTGCCTCCATTGGATGAGGACGTGAGTTCCTTGAAGCGGGCCCCACTCCCCTGGCCTCCTCCTGCCCTCCTGCCACCCTCTGGGCCTCTGCATTCAGCGGCCCTGGGCCGGACAGACATGTGGCGTGGCTGGTGTGGGCTAAAGTTTACGGCGCTCCCAGTGATTTCCATGCGGAGCCCGGCAGCGGTCTGCATCAGAGTAGAAACTCGGGCAGATCCAGCCCCACCTCTGGCTCCATCCAAAACCATCAGACACGAGTGAGTGTGTCCCCGCAGTGCCTGGTGCAGGGAGAGCGTGCGCAGCCGGGAGAGGCAGGATTTGAACCGCACGCCAGATGCACAGCTCCAGCAAAGGGGCCCATCTCTGGGGGAGGGGGGAGCACAGAGACAGCCCTTCCACACAGTCAAAAACAGACCACTGCCAGGCACCGCTGGCCCACACTTGCAATCCTAGCTACTCAGGAGGAGGCTGAGACCCGAGGATCACGGTTCGAAGCCAACCAGGGCAAGAAAGTCCTCATACCCAATTAACCGCCAGAACGCCAAAAATGGAGCTGTGGCTCAAGTGGCAGAGAGCTAGCCTTGAGCAAAAGTTCAGGGACAGCAGCCAGGCCCTGCGTTCAAGCGCCATCGTGTGCACACACACGCGCACACACACATGCACGCGCACGCACACACACACACACACACACACACACACACACACAAACTCTTTCTCTGAGCAGAAGTTCGGACAGTGATGTAGCAGACTGATTAGAAGCGCTCCACAGGCCGCTGGGCATGCCTGGGCTCACATCAGGTGCAACTTGTCAGGAGTCTGTCAGACACCTTGTATTCAAACACTGTTTTGTAGAATGGGAATATCTTCATACAATTACTTAAAGACAATAATAAAAAAATGTTAAAAAACAAGCTGGTGAGAAGTCTTGGGTGCTCAGGGCACGCGTTGGTGGCACTGCCACGAACCGTGCTGACCTCATGTTTTAGGCATCCCGCTGCCAAAATAAGAAATAAACTCTGGTGACCCTGGGTTAATTTTCTATTTGCGCAATAGAAAATAATATTACACAGCCTGGCAGGGAGGTGCACGCATGTAATCCCAGCATGTGGGAGGCTGAGGCAGTGAGTTCAAGGCAGCCTGGGTTATGCAGTGAGAGGAAAGGAAGAAGGGAGGGAGGGAGGGAGGGAGGGAGAGAGAGAGGGAGGGAGGGATTAAGAAAAATAAAGAAGGAAAGAGAAACAAAGAGGAAATCAGAAAGAGAAAGAAAACAAGCAAGAAGAAAGAAAAAAGAAGAGAAGGTAGGAATGATATTACATGGTCTTCTTAAAGTGGAAAAAAAAAAAGAAACAGTAAAAAATAATTGGAAAAAATGTTACTCCGCCGACAGGACAGGTAGTTGCTGGGTAGTTTTTGGGATTTTATGATGCTTATAATAGTGGACAGCTGTTTAAAATTTTCAATGCTGAGGGCTTGAGGGCGTAGCCGGGGCGCCTGCCAAGCTGAGCGCGGCCCTGGGTTCAATCCTCAGCACCATCCAAAAACAAAAAAGATCATTTAGAACAACAAATTATAACGTTTCCTCACTCTCCTCCCCCAGTGCCAGCAAGGAAGCCAGGAGTTGGCACACGCCAGGCAGACATCCCTAGCAGGAGCTTCACCCCTGGCCTCCACACACAAATCCTTGAAGAACCGACTAAGCCCCCGCACCCTGGATTTGCGCTGCGACCTCCTCTGTCCATCATCTGTATAAACAATCCCTTACTTAATTCCTTGTGCTGGAAACCGGTTCTCCCGTGGGTTCTCCTTCCCTCTCACCGTGTGGTCCGTCCCCACCGGACAGCCACTAACAGGCCACAGTACGGGCCTTTGATCCGTTCTGCTCCATGGACACCATGCACCAAAGAGGTGACAGTTTCACCCACCCTCCATGAACCAGCAGCTTACAACCTAGGATGTACCATAGAGATGGGAGAGGCGCTAGAGAGAGAGGCTCTTGGAAAACTGGCTAACAAGGAAGGGAAGAGGACTGAGAGGAAGAAAACAGCCACAGTGCTGACTGGCCCCAGGAACTGGAAGATTCCAGAAGAAACCGCTGGAAAGTGACCAGGCAACAGGAGAGTGAACGCCATGGGGTCAGGTCAGATGAGGCAGCCAGTCACCTGGGTTGACTGGCTGGTCTCCAGGATTACCGTCAGCCAGGAAGCAGTTACCTTGTGGGGCAGGGAGGCCCCTACAGGGATAAAGGGGAGACGGGGCAGGGGGCCCCAGACAGAGCTGGGCATCGCTGGCCATTGCTGGCCCGTCACAGCAGGTAGGCAGAGAGGCAAGCGGACAGCTTTCCAGCAAGCGGCCCCGGGGTTTCTTCCGTGACCCAACAGGCTGACAAATAGCGTTGGCATTTTCCATTCACTGTATCTCTGAATAAAACGCTGGGGTGGCCTTGGGGGACCCTAGGAATGCTAGAGAAAAGTCTCACCTCGGGCAATGTTTTGGGGTTAACGACTTGAAGAAACACACACACAAAGTGTCACTGTAAGTGTGATCTAAGACAGAAAGACAGCCCAAGAGGCACATGGTGACAGTATGTTGCTTTAAGAAGCAAGCTTCAGGACTGGAGCAGGTTCCCAGCCAGCCCCGCCCCGCAGCTCAACCCCACCCACCTTCACAGGGTCTGCGCCAATGAGCACGCCCACCTTTCTGGGAAGACAGCACTGTTAGCAGACCCTTTACAGAAACTGGGGGAAGATAGGAAGTAAGTTACGGGAGCTCTACCCACTCCACGCCAGGGATTAGATTTCAAGTGAATAGAATAGAATGAAACACATTTTTTCCTACGGTGCCAATGGCGGGCTTGAACTCAGGGCCTGGGTGCTGTCTATGAGCTTTATTTGCTCAAGACTAGCACTCTACAACCTGAGCCACAGCTCCACCTCTGGCTTTTTGCTGGTTAATCAGAGATGAGAGGCTTACAGACTCCCCATGCCCAGGCTGGCTTTGAACCGAGATCCTCAGATCTCAGCCTCCTGAGTAGCTGGGATTACAGGCGCGAGCCAGTGGTGCCCAGCAAACATGCAGAACACAATTTCCTCACAGAATACAATTCTGAAATCACGTTCTAGACCTCTGACAATTCAATCATCACCTGGGCTTGCAGGAACAAGTCCTGGCGGGAACTCAGAAAGGAAATGTTACTACGGAACCATTGCTGGATTTACCTTGGTTGCCTTTCAATTTCTACATGGCATTGTTTGGCAAAAAAAGGATCAACACAGAAGTAACACAGCCAAAAATAGCAATAGGAAAGAAGAGATGCCTTGTGTTTCCCCGTGTGTGTGTGTGTGTGTGTGTGTGTGTGTGTGTGTGTGTGAGAGAGAGAGAGAGAGAGAGAGAGAGAGAGAGGGAGGGAAAGAGAGAGAGAATTACAGAGCCTGGCAGTAAAGTGTTAAGCCCCAGCTACCAGGAAACTCTATCCACATTGACTCACTCATAGCTGAGGTTTGCCACACCTTGGAAAGCCGGGAGGCAGCGCGATGCCAATCTTGGCAAGAAGTCACCACCCTGTCCCTCCCCTTCCCCCAGGAGGCCAGCCACTGCGTACACTTGGCTGCTCCACTGCCTGGTGCCTCTACCCAGCAGCCCTCCCCCCATATGCTCATAGGGCCAAAGTCACAACACTTGTTAGTGAATTTCTGCCACAGCCCGGGAAATCTATCTATTTTGTCAGCCAGATCCTTAGCCAGTTGTGAGATGAAAGGGTTGGACTGAACCCACTTCCAAGCGGCTTGGGTTACGTGCGCGTTACTCCTCCACCGCCGCTGGGGTCCGACCCTGGTGGAAACCGGAGCTTGAATGGATGGGAGGCCGGGAGGGGAGGCCCCAGGATGCAGATCACAGAATCTGTAGCACAAGGCCGGGCAGCCTGCCAGCTCACCCCCGCCCAGCCCTTCCTGGTAGTCGTGCTCACCTGCAGCCCGGCTTGGCCCCGGGCAGAGTTACCACCATTCCCCAACATGCTTGGCCCCAACTTGCTTCGCCTGGCAAAGAGCAGGTGCCCGGGCATCCTGCTCCACCCAGTGGGGGGACCAGGGTCCCATCAAGGCCTCCCCAGAAGACACGAAGAGAACAATGGAACCAACCTGGGCGGGCCTGGAGCCACGTCCACCACCGGGATGCCACGCCCACCTGGGCTCCTTCTCTGACACCCTACGCCAGGGCAAGATGCGGGGAGCCAGATCTGAGGCTCCAGGAAGGACTTTGGGCCTCTTCACCCCTTGGCCTGGCACTCTAAGGGCCTGGGGGCCATTGGGGCTTCAAGGCTGACCCGTGACCTGAGCCCCTGCCAGAGAAGCAGGCAGCCAGGGTCCAGAGTCCAGCCTGGGACCCGGGGCCAGCCTGGGACCCGGGGCCAGCCTGGGACCCGGGGTCAGCCTGGGACCTGGGGCCAGCCTGGGACCTGGGGTGAGGATCGTCTTCCCTCCCTGCGGTTCCGTCCTGAGGCCTCCCTGCCACCAGCAGTCACGCTTCAGAGAACCAGGTCAGATTAGGCTGGAACAAAGCTCAGTTGTTGCTGAGAAGCCAGGAGGCCACGGATAAGCAAGACGCCAGGGGACCAGCCCCTGCCGCTGCTCGGCTCAGTGGCCTCTTCACCAGGCTGCAAAACCCCAGGGCCTAGGGTGGAGGCCAGGGAGATATACAGAGGTCAAGACGGCTGGGAGCAGATGGCCACTCTATACCGGGGACCCGAGGCCAGCGGGTGCCCAAAGCTGCCAGGGTGCAGCCGGAACAGAGCCTGGCACCAGAAGTACCTGGTAGACTTTTCTAGAATGAACGATCACCTCCATGTGGAGAAATGAAACTGACTACCAGGAGCCTCGGGAGACAGGGCCCTCCCAGCCCCACCGCCAGGGTTCCGGGGCCAGGGAAGGGATGGAGGTGATGGGACCTGCCATGGGACACGTGGCTGCCACGGAGGAGGCTGGGCACCCTGCAGGCCGGCAGCCGCCACCTCTCCATGCCTGCCATCACAGCAGCTCCCCACTCAGGGCCCGGCACCCAAGGCGGACTCCCTCACCTCCAGTGGTTGCCATAGAGACCTCGGCCTCCTCTCTAGTGTCCCAGGTCACTCCACACAACAGCGCTGTCATCTCCTGTGCATTATGCAGGGCTCCTCCCATCCCCCCCCCATAAGTCCCTGGCCAGGACATTCTCATGGTTAACAAGCCCAACACACAGAGGTGCAGGAACCGCCAGTCACTCCTCTTCCGAGAGCTCCTGGAGCTTCTCTCTGGAGCCTCAGAACCATCATCCCTGTCCCTGTGGAGGATCCTCTGCTAGCACGTCAGGGGCCTGCCCTGGGGTGCACTGGCTCTTCTTTATCAACAGCATCTTAAGCAAACTGCAGAGCCCATGCAACACGGCCCAAGGACAAACAGGAGGAAACCAGCCTCCAGACCCTGCCCAGGTGGGGGCCCTGGGGTGGCCTGGGACAGGAAGGACAATGTAGGAGGGCGGCCCACTGACTCAGTGTGGTGAGAACCCCGCTGCTAACACCCGTCCAGACCTGCACCTGTGGCTCATCCCAAATCCAGCTGGATTCAGACTCAACGGGTAGCAATCCCAACGTCCCTCTGCTCCCATTCGGGCCTGAAACGGCCCAAGGTGGGCTGACTCCTATTCAGCTGCATTGCCAGATTCAACGAAATCTCCCAGAAGCCCCCAGGGCAGGCCAGAAAGCCACTAGTGGGTGAGCGGGCCATGGTGGTCTGGGGTGAGCAAGCAGGGTGGGGAGGCCGGCTGGCCGCCCATGCCCTGAGCCTGCCTTCCTCCTACCACGCCACGCTGGCAGGAGCTGGCCTAGCCTCGGCTCGGGCGACTCTCATGACAGGGGATGCGGGGTGGCATGAGTCCTTCTCCTGAATGCGCTGTGCAAACAAGCTGGGGCGTGAGGGGACAAGAGGCAGCAAGCATGGGCTCAGAGCCGCACAGGGGCCTTCGCTGAAGAGGAAGAGCCTGTCAGCGTCTTCCGGGGCTCACCATGCGGGGGGGGGGGGGGGGGGGGGGGAGGGGGAGGGGGGAGGGAGAGAACTCTGATGGTTCTGAGGATCTTGAGGGCTGTGCTGGCTCTTCCCAGGCCGCTCTGCGCAGCCTCCTTCCTGCCCGGGCCTCCAGCAGGAGCTTGACTGTCACCCCACACCCCAGGAAGATCCCCAGACATGTTGTCACCCCTGATCTGGTCACTGGAAGAAAATGCTATGCAACCCCAGGTGCTGGGAGAAACCCCGAACGCAGAGCTGGAAAGAACAGCCTGCAGGGCCAGGCCGAGGGAGGCCAGCGCAGGCCCTGCCCACCCTGGACGGACACAGTGGCCTCCTCGGTCTGCCTACCACCAGGCAGGTCATGCCCAGAGCCTGCTCGCATATGGACTCAGTCTGGCAAATGAGACACCTGGGATTGACTGCCTCAGCAAGGTGGATTTTTTGCTGTTGTTGATCATGGGGCTTGAACTCTGGGCCTGGGCGCTGTCCCTCAGCTCTTCAGCTCAAGGTGAGCACTCTAGCACTTGAGCCACAGCACCACTTCCAGTTTTCTGGTGGTTTATTAGAGATAAGAGTCTCACGGACTTTCCTGCCTGGGCTGGCTTGGAACCGCGATCCTCAGCTCTCAGTCTCCTGAGTAGCTAGGATAACAGGCGTGAGCCACTGGCTCTGGGATGTAATACCAAGAGCTGGGTGGGCTCCAGGCTCCAGCCCTTAACCACTAGGCCGCTAGCTCACTGCTCTTCACCCCACTGCAGACACAGGAAGTGCACCCAGGAAGAGCGCAGGGCCGAGCAGGGCTGCCTCACCAAGACCCCAAGTGTCCCTGGACTGTGCAGCTCGCTGCCCGACCTGCGCCTTGCCCACAAGCCCCTGCCCCTCCTTGGGGGGAGGGGAGAACAAGCTGGTGGCCCCCAGCAGTCGCTATGGTCGGGGAGGATGCAGGCCTCCACCAGCAAGAACTTCTGTGCTCTGGGGCTCTGGCCTGTGTGCCACACACAGGGCCCGCTGCGTGGACCTGCAGGGCCCCACGGCCCGACGCCACCCCACTCCTTACGTCTCTCAGCAAACAGCGTGACAAGCCTTCGGTGTATTTTCTAGCCTGTGCACAGGCCGGAGGGCTGATCCCACTCCAGCTAGGAAAGAAAAAACTGAACAGCTTCCCGGCTGCCCTTGAACTTTCAGACAATGGAGAGATTTTTTAACATTCCTTGCTACTTTCTTTAATTCTGTGGCACTGGTGGCAGCTCAGGGGCCCAAGAAACTGAGGCAAGTGTCCCCCCCCAGAACAGGAGGTGAAGGGGCCCGCCAGCCCCACACCACGCCACAGGGCAGCCCCCCACCCCAGGCACAGCGGGTGGACACCAAACTGGAGCAAGTCCAGGCCTCCCTCTGCCCACCCGGGAGCCGGGGCTCTGCCCCTTTAGGTAAACAGAGGAAGCGAGGGAGCCTCATACCAGAGCCGGCTCCCACGCTCCCCACAAACTCTGCTTCTACCTACTGCCTCACTCACAAAGCTTTCCTTGGGAGGGGAGGGGGTACGGACAGAACAACTGCCCCCTCCCCTCCGACCTTCAGCCTGCTTCCGGCCCCCCTCCCCCGGGGTGGCGGCCGCAGGGCCAGGCCGGGAAAGCCCACGGCCGGCCGCCGTGCCCGGCCACCCCGGGCCTCTGGAGCGGCCCGGGCCGCCCCTCCCGCACGCGGCCGGCCCCGGCGCGCCCCGCGGCCCGGAGGAGGTGGACGGTAACTCTAAGCTTCTGACCCAGAAAGTGATTTCAGGGCAGTGCTGGCCGGTCCTCGTTGGACGAGGTGCTTCCTCTTGATCCCCGAGGCAGAGGCATGGCCCCCGGGGCCACTTGTCCCCCAAGGAAGCCCCCGAGGCTCAACCCATTCACCAGGCCGCGCAGGCGCAGCACGGGGCAGCGGAGGGCACCGTCAATGTTGGAGGACAGCGGGAGGGCAGATCCTGCCAAAGGGAAAGAAGGGGGGAGATGGGGACCCCCTCGCCGGCCCGGGCCTCCCTGGGCCGTCTGGGCAGGGGAACCGCAGGACGCCCCGGGGCCGGGACGCCGGGCGCCGACGGCACCCTGGGGCCCCGCGGGACGAACCCGAGCTGCCGAGCCCTGGCGCCCCCCGATGGCTTCGTGCCCGGCCTGGGCAGAGAGACTAGGCGGCTCCCGCCAAGGAATAACGCCGCAGTCGGACCCGCCTCTGCGCCCCGCGCCCCGACTCCCGGGCAAGGACGGACGACCCGGACCGGGGCCGGAGCTCCACGCACAGCGAGCGCCCGCGCAGCCCCGGTGGCCGCGACCTCCCCGGCCGCCCGCGCCCGGCCGCGGCGCCCACCTGAGTACGACTTCTTCATGGCGCCGCCCGGACTGCCGCTCCCTCCGAAGACCGTGTGCGGCGGGGGCCGCGGGGCGCGGGCGCCCAGGTCGCCGCCCGCAGCCGCCGCGGTGGGCGGGAGGAGGCGGCCCCGCCCCGTCGAGGTGCCCGCCGCGCCCGCCCCCGGCGCCCCGGCCGCGCGGCCCCGGGCTGACCCCGGGCCGGGAGGGGGCGGCCCCGGGGTCCCGCCGCGGGGGGTCGCGTCGGGGGCCGCCCCGCGCCTCCCGGCCCCCCCCCCCCCCGCGCCGGTGGTTCCGTCCGCGGGAGTCCACGCGGGGCGGGGCGGGGCCAGGTGGAGGCCGCGGGAGGAAACTCCGGGAGCCGCCCGGGGGCGCAGACCGGGCCGGGGTGGGGACCTGGGCGGAGGCGCCCGAGGGGCGGGGCGGCGGCGCGAACCCCGCCAGCGCCCGCGTCGGGAGCGCAGGTGCGCACAGGCCGGCCGGGCGAAGCCCACGCGGGGGACGGGAGGGAGGAGCCTGCGGGCCGGCCGCGCTCCACACCGGGTCTCTGCCTGCCGGAAACGCGCCTCCCGAGAGCTGGAGGCGCCCCCCACTCCCGCCTGTGTCCTGGGGGGACCCACCCCGCGCGCCCCGAGGCCCTCGGCCCCGCCTCCCAGGCAGCCTGCCCCACCGCAGCCCCCCCCTCCCCAGTCCCGGGGCGACCCCCTCCGCCCCGCGGGGCTCTGGGGGCCGGGGCGGGGAGCGCATAGCCCATCACTGCCCTGACCGGCACCCGGGTCACCAGGCACCGGCCGCACGGAGGAGGAGAGCAACAGCAACGAGGGGTTCGGAGGAGGGCACAGTTAGCCACTGTCACGTGACTGGACGCTGCCCTCCCCCCCACCAGACACAACTTCTCCAAAACAGGGGAGCTGAGCTGAGCGGGCGACACAGTCCCCTCCTCCAGGCTCAAGCTCATTACACACTTTCGCTCTTTTAGTAAATGGCCACAGGCTATCTAGTGCTATCAGAACTGGAGGCAGGGTCTCGCTCTGGCCTAGAACCCTCCATCCTCCTGCCTCATCTTCCCCAGTGCTGGGACCACAGCCCCGCACCCCCGGCTCTGCGCCATTCCGTTTTGAAAAAAACTTGTCTTTCAAACACTCAGTTCCTCTGCTGTGATTTGCGATGGGTCACGGAATGTCTGCACGTCTCGCTTTTCACGTGGAGATTATAGTACTTTACCTATCTTGCAAGGCTGGGGTTATGATTATGAAAATACAAAGTGTCTGTGCTACTTTAACTAAAAACCCAAAACACATCTTGGCGTGGACCTGGGTGGGCAGAATCCTTGGGTGGCTCAGCTGGAAAGGGCTCCAGGAAAGAGAACACAAGCCTGGAGGACGCGGCCTCCACAGGGCGACAGAAGTTGGCAGAACTGTGGAATAGCTGGCAGGAATACGCAGGGCGCTCAGGGGTCGGCAGCTTCCAGGAGGAAGTGTGAAGGTGCCACGGGCTCGTTCTGCCCATTATAAAAGAGGAGAGATGACCCAGGACAGGCAATTCAGTCCTCCAGCAGGACAGAGGAGGAAAAGCAAAAGGCTAGCGCAGTCTTTGGGGCCAGCAAAGGATTCCTACAGAGCTTCAGGACTGTAAGATCAGAGAAGATGGGGGAGGTGGAGCTCACTTGTAATCCTAGCACTTGTGAGGTGGAGGACGAGGGTTCAGCCAGGCTACACAGCGAGACCCTGGGTAAAACAGTAAAGATGGACGAAGACATTCTGAGTGTTCCCACAGTGGGCACCTCCCCCCACAGCCAGTGGAGACAAAACTCAAGACCAGTAGGATGCACACCCGGCTTCTAACTGGCTCCACAGGTGCCACGCAAAAGACTTTCTGAAGATGGACAGGTGGAACACTGGAGGGAGAAGAAGAAATGTTTGGGAATTCTCTGTGTGCTTCTATCAACCTAGGACTGCTCTCCCCCAACGCCATGTTTCTGCTATTACTGTGATGGCTCTGGGCTTGAACTCAGGACTGCTCCCCCAACGCCGTGTTTCTGCTATTACTGTGATGGCTCTGGGCTTGAACTCAGGACTGCTCCCCCAACGCCGTGTTTCTGCTATTACTGTGATGGCTCTGGGCTTGAACTCAGGACTGCTCTCCCAACACTGTGTTTCTGCTATTACTGTGATGGCTCTGGGCTTGAACTCAGGCGTGGGCACTGCCCCTCAGCTCTCTCACTCAATGTTGGTGCTCTACCACTTGAGTCACAACTCGCTTCCTCCTTTTTGCTATCATCGAAGTGTCTCACAGACTTTCCTACCCCAGCTGGCTTTGACTCGTGATCCTCAGATCTCAGCCTGCTGAAGAGCTACAGGTGCCCTGCTTAAAGTTTATTTTTTATACCCAGTTTTGTGAGGGGTTTTTGTTGTTGTTGTGGAACAGAATGGGTTTAAGTGGACATGTTTAAAAGTCCCAGGCTCTGGGAGGAATCAGATTCTGGCCCTGATGGGGTGAAGCCAGGACGCTGTGAAAGAGGCTTTTCAGCAGGTGAAGGCGGCGGCGGCTGGGAAGGCCGCAGTGGCCGGCTCAGTTGTCCTGTGAAAGAGGAAGTGTGGCTCGGGATAGGGCGGAGGAACTCCCCCAGCTCCTGACATCTCTGCCCCAGGACCTGACACGTGACTGGATACTGGTCCCAGGCCCAGCCCCCTGTGTGTGGGTGACTGTGGAGGTTTACAAACAAACATGGCCACAGCAAGGCCTCCCTTCCCCCAGGATGCTCTGGCACTGCATGAAGGCCCTCCCCCATCTACAGGACCCAGGTCCCCTCTCTTTGAGTGGGGGGTAGGGAGGGGTGTCAAGGTCTGGTCACGACCAAGAAAAGCAGCCTCTTCTGAGGCTACATCAGATAGGCCTGGTGCTGCTCCTTTGGGACCCTCAAACTCAGAACCTTGAGCAAGTCTCTCCTGAGGCCACAGAGGCCTCCTGATGCCCCACGGAGGCCAGTGCACATGGGAAGTGTACCAGCTAGCTGTTGCTGTGTAACAAGTCACACAAACCTAGTGGTTTCACACCATACACCCATCCCTCTCAGGTGTCTATGGCGGGGTCCAGGCTGGCTCCTGCCTCTGGGTTTCCACAGTCCCAGCTGCAGCGCAGGCCAAGGCTGAGCTCTCATCTGCAGGCTCCATGAGGAAGATCTGTCTCCAAGCTTAAAGGTAAGGGTAGACTTGTTCTTTGAAGGCCAAGACCTCTTTTTCCAGTCAGTTAGAGCCAAGTTCCCTGGCAGGCAGGAGGTCCTCCTCCACCAACACCAAAGCCAGCGAGGGAGCTGCTGACAAGGCAGAACTGGCCATCTCCCGCCACGGGGCTGCCTTACTCCATTTTGTGTTGCTTCAACAGAATGCCAGGACTGTGCTGCAGGAGGAAAGCAGGTCTCTCACTTTCTCTCTCTCCTCTCTCTCTTCTATCCTGGGGCGTGAACTCAGGGCCTGGGTACTATCTCTGAGCTTTTTTGCTCAAGGTTGCACTCTACCACGTGAGCCACAGCACCACGTCCAGTTTTCTGGTGGTTCATTGAAGAGAAGAGTCTCACAGACTTTCTTGCCCAGGCTGGCTTTGAACTGTGATCCTCTGATCTCAGCCTCCTGAGTAGTAGGAAGACAGGCGTGAGCCACTAACACCTGGCTGAGGAAAAGAGGTTTCTCTGGCTGCAGTTCTACTGTCCAGCATCCGGGAGAGTGTCTCACAACATAGTAGAGAGTGCAAGGCAATGGAGAAGAAGCGCTAGAAGGGGCACACTTCCAGGCTGGAGGCCTGAGTTCAGCACAAGGCCCTGAGTTCAAGTCCCACCTCCACCAGAGAAACAAGAAACAACGGGGCTTATGTTACTATTACCAGTGTGTGGGAGCTGGGCATCCTGCTCCACACTCGGTGCAGTGTGTGAGGAGCCATTCTGGGGAACGGCTGCTCCCCAAGAGACTGCTCATCTCTTGGGGCCCTACCACCCCCCCAACACCACTGAATCAGAGACCCCTGGGGACACAGCCACCCAAGCCGCAGAACTGACTGAGGGAGGGCACCCATGCGGAGTTCTGTGCCTAGGAGGAGGCTGCATGGGGCCACAAGCAGGGGCAGCAGAGGCCGCTGGACCCTCAGAAGCCACGCCCCCGGGGAAAGGCCGCTGGGCACCTTAGAAGCCATGCCCCCAGGGAAAGGTCACTGGGCACCTCAGAAGCCACGCCTCCCAGGGAAGGCTGCTGGCCCCTCAGAAGCCATGCCCCTGGGGAAAGGTCACTGGGCACCTCAGAAGCCACGCCCCTGGGGAAAGGTCAATGGGCACCTCAGAAGCCACGCCCCCATGAAGCCAATGGGCACCTGGGAAGCCATGTCCCCCGGGAAGGCCAGGTCAGAGCCCTGGCAGAGCAGGTGGTGCTTGGTGCCTGAGCCGCCAGCAGAGCACCTGGGCTAGTCCCCAGCCAGCCCCCCACATCGCGTGTCAGCCAGCCCCCACTGGATGTGCTCGGCCTTCCGGGTCCGGACCAGTCCGTGGGGGAGCAGCCCTGAGCACCTCCCAGCAGCCCCTTCTCAGCCGGCTGGGCCCAGCGTCTCTGCTGCTGACACCCTCTGCCTCTGGCCATCCCGGGGCCTGGCCCTCGGGGACTGAGGCCTTGCTGCTTTGTGGAGCTGTGCAAAGGCCGGGTTCTGGAGAGGCACTGGGCTCAGTGGATGTGGCCCCACACCACCGACCCACAGCGCTGGAAGTTCCTACCCAGAGCTGCGAAACTCCCGCACGCCCCCTCCTAATGATCTGTTTCCAGTGGCTGATTCCTCTGGTATTTCCTGAATATTTCCCTCTCGTACCCACGGGCCCAGTGGACAGTACTTTTGCTTTGATAGGGAAGACAGACGGTGACCACACAATCACCTAGGACAGGGCCTCAAAGTGACGGTGGCCTCAAAGACACAAAGGGGCACAGCAGAGGACACACCGCATGCCCCGGTCAGGCGGAAGCACAGGATTAGACAGGGAAAACAAGTGGACGTGTGGAAGACTGCAGGCAGAGGACAGGCCATGCAGAGCCCAGAACTAGGTAGAAAGAAAAGGGAACAGGGCTAAATTCCTTCCCACACAAGAAGCTGCCTCCCCCCACTCCTGCTGCCCCCAGCCCCTGGGAGGCTGAAGTCCAGAAAACTGGACCAGGAGGCTTTGTAGGCATTTTAAAGACTTGGGCTCTTATCCTAAGAAGAAGCCAGGTGCCAGTGGCTCGTGCCTGTCATTCTAGCTACTCAGGAGGCTGAGATCTGAGAATTGTGGTTCAAAGCCAGCCTGGGCAGGAAAGTCTGGGGAGGGGAGGGGGGGGTAGATCAGCAGGTCGGCATTTGGGAAGCATGGATGTAGAAGACCCTCCAAGCCCACTGGGGACCACAATCCAGGGGACTGAGCTGGGGGCCGGGGGGGGGGGGGGAGAAGCTGACCCAGACCACGATGGAAGAGGTGGAGACAGGAACTGGTGTGGGGCTGTAGAGCTAAGATCACTGGTCCCTGGGGATGGGTGGGGTCTGGGGTCTGGATGAGGGGGACCAGGTGTCAGGATGAGGAGGCGTGCAGGGGAGCAGCTGGGTGGCAGGGAGGGTCACCATGGGACAGGCTGACAGGTGGATGAGACTCTCACTCTGCGAGAACCTTTGGGGTACGGTGGGACTGGCTGTGGAGGGACTGGGCTGTCCAGGGCTGGACCAGATACAAGTGGCCAGGGCCTCCAGCCACAGGTATGCATGCAGCCCGCACCGGACCCGAACAGCGGCCCCAGTGCACACATGCACAGGGAGAGGTAGATAATCGCTGTCTTCCAAATGCAGGGATCACCCCCAACTTGAGAGGGACCCTGGCTGCACCAGAATCTTGTCTTGTTTGATCCCCTTCTGAGCCCTGATGCGTTTGCTCACTGGCTAGCACTCTACCCACGGAGCCTCACCTCCAACCCTTGCACCAGTGCAACCCAGTGTTTGCTTTCAAGCAGGGATTGTTTTTCTTTCAGGGAGACGGGGATGAAACCCAGAGCTCTGTCCCGGCGAGGGCAAGCGTGGTGCCCTGAACTAAGACATGAGAAGTTCACCTCCATGAGTATGTGTTGCAGTGGGGGAGGGGCCTCAGACTGGATCTGAACCTCGGTCCTCCTGCCTCAGCCTCCCAGGTGCTGAGTCTGCCAGGGTGGAAGTCATTCCTGAGCCCCAGCAAGTGAGTGTGCTCAGCAAGGCGCATGCGCACGCACATGCACACTCTCTCCTATAGCGGGCAAAAAGCTACCACTGACCTTTGGCCGACTCTCTGTCGGTCACTTCCTGCTGGCCCGGCCTCTCCCGTCTGTCTCCCTCTGGCCCCTCCCTCCAGGAGGTGGAGCCTGTGTGTTTCAGGGAAAAGGTCACTCCAGGGCAGGCAGGAAGGAAAAAGCTGACCTCCTTGAAGATCCTTCACTAAAGGGGAAGCTAGGGGTCCCCCCCAAAACAGCAGCCCTCTTAACTGCTTTGATTCAGCCATCTCATTGACTCATGCTTCTCCTGGGCCTGTCTGCTGGTCTCTATCCACCTCAGGGCCTCTGCACCCCACCCTTTCCCCTGGCATGCCCTTCCTCACCTCTAAGCTCTCTGCTGAGGAGCTTTTCCTCCTCTCACCTAGCCTGACCTCGGTGTTGGAATCTCATAGGAAGCTTAACTAATACACAATGTTGGGGCTGGGAAGGTGGCTCAGTGGTAGAGCGCTTGCCTTGCATGCAAGAGGCCCTGGGTTCGATTCCTCAGCACCACATAAGCAAAAAGAAAAAAGCCGGAAGTGGCGCTGTGGCTCAAGTGGTAGAGTGCTAGCCTTGAGCTGAAGAGCTTGAGGGACAGCACCCAGGCTCAGAGTTCAGGCCCCATGACCGGATCCCCCCAAAAAAGAAAGTATACAATGTCTATAGACGAAACTTTTTTTTTTTCTGCCAGTTCTGGGGCTTGAACTCAGGGCCTGGGCACTGTCCCTGAGCTTCTTTTGCTCAAGCCTAGCACTCTACTACTTGAACCACAGCTTCACCTCTGGCTTTTTCTGTGTATGTGGTGCTGAGGAACGGAACCCAGGGCTTCAAGCATGCTAGGCAGGCACTCTACCGCCGAGCCACCTTCCCAGCCTCAGTTGGAACTTTTAGCATGTTGCCTGGGCTGAGATCCTGCCTGGCAGATTTCTGGGTTGGGACCTCAATTCTGTCACAGGTCAGCCCTTTGCTCTCCGACACACCTCCTCCCCATCGGAGCCTCAGTTGCCCCCTGCTCCTGCACCCGGCAGAGGCGCACGTGCTGGAAGGGCTGGGCAGCATCCCTGGTGCACAGGCAGCAAAGACATGAAGATGGAGGAAGAGTGTCTCGAGGGGAGGCCGCCACAGGCAAGGCCAGGCCGGCCGACTAGCAGCCAGCAGCCCTGTCTGGTCTCCGCACTGCTGCTTTCATTAAGATGTAAACAAACGCCAGGCCTGCCAGGCAGGTGGGCGCGTGCGCAGGGAGGCCTGGGAAGCAGGCCGGGGCCCTGAGGGGCGGCAGGAGTTAGCGTCAGGCAGCTGTGGCCTGCGTGGCCCCCGCCAGTGTGGCCCCGGGTCTCCTGGCACTCTATGCCCGGGGCGTGGCACGTTGTGCGGTGCCCCTGCGGGTGGCCCGCCAGCTGCATCCAGGCCGCCCCGGAACCTGAAACCTCTCTGTGGTTAAGCACCGAGTAGGTTCCGTGTCGCTAAACATACGTTATCTGGAATTCAAGTTTGACCTGGTCAGCTGTAATTGCACTTGCTAAACCTGGAAACGCTGCGGTCCAGGGACTCCCAGACCTGGCCCTGCCCAGGGTCCCAATGCCAGTCTGAGGGTGAGCCAGCCCGTGACACGTTCTCACCTGTCTGGCATCCTGCCGTGAGCAAGGCTCATGCTGAGGGTGCTGTGCCCATTTGCTGGTTCGATCTTGGCATCTGAGGCCAGCCCAGGCGACACAGGACACCCCAACTCATAACAAAACTCAGAACTAGCAGACTGCAAGTGGCTCACGCCTGCAATCCCAGCTACTCAGGAGGCTGAGATCTGAGGATCGCAGTTCAAAGCCAGCCTGGTCAGGAAAGCCTGGAAGATACATATCTCCAATTAACCAGCAAAAAGCCAGAAATAGAGGCATGACTTAAATGGGAGAGCACCAGCCTTAAGCAAAACAACCTAAGCGACAGCATCTATACCGATTCAAGCCCCCAAACCCAAAACCAGCAACCTCACTTGCGGAGACTCTCTGCATGTTTTGTTTTGCTTTGTGTTTTTAAAAACTGGACATGAAACTGAAATGTCCAGGGAAGTGGATGGCTGCCGGGACAGGGAGCGCCAGGGCCTCGGGCTCAGGGCCTGAAGTGGCTCCAGTCCCTCCTCTCCCCAGAGGGGCTCCCGGGGCCTGGCGGTCCCTCTGCGCCTGCCCCTTCCTAGTCCTGGGAAATTTCCCTTCACTTCCATGATCTTTAGTTCCTTCCATGCGATGCAGTTAAGCCTCTGCCCCATGGGCTGCCCATGACCTCAAAGAGGGACCCGGTGCCCACGTGTGTAGAGCTGGCGCTCTGTGTGCTTATAATCGGTGCATTTTTCTGTGTCAATGTTATAATTCAATAAGATGGTTTATTAGTGGTTAATAATTAACTTCAATTAGCAGAGAGGCTTCCATAGAGGAAGGCTAATGGAATTTATCTTGCAGGGAAGTTTTATTACCTCCCCTTATAAATGGGAAGAGGAATTTATTTGCTGTCTGTGCACAGCTGGCCCAGTCCGGCACTGAGGGGAAAATGCATTCATCGGAGCTGGCCTTGCGGTTTGTTGGATGGGGTTTTATTTTTCAGAATTAACCTTCAACCTCATGACATTCTAGAATGCTAAAACATTACCCCAGTTTTCTACTTTTAATAGGCTATCAATAAAAGAAAAACTTTAAAGCATGAAAAGATGGCATTTGAAAGTTCATATTTCAAGACATCCCACAGAGCCAAGACATAAAGTTGAAAATGAAAAGCTGCATCCATATGCGGGAGGCATGCTTTTCACCATCATGTGACAGACATGGACAGAGAAGCCGGGGCCAGGGCTGGTGGTTGACGCCTATAAATCTTGCTACTCGGGAGGCTGAGATGTGAGGAGCACAGTTCAAAGCCATCTCAGGCAGAAAAGCCTGTGAGACTCCTATCTCCAAATAATCACCAAAAAGCTGGAGGTGTGGCTCAAGTCCTAGAGTGCCAGCCGTGAGCAAAAACAAAGCTAAGGAGGAGCGTGAGGCCCCGAGTTCTGGCCCCAATACTGGCATAAGTTTAAAAAAAAGGGGGGGGGCCAAGGGCTGGAAGCAAACTATGCAGAGGCTCTGAGATGAGGTGGGGGAGGACATCAGCACTCAGCGCCCCGTGTCTGCAGCGCCCCTCAGCAGGTGGCCTCATCTACCCGGGGTTTGGACTGGGGTGGGCGGAGGGAGGAGACAGGTAAGAGGATAGATAGGTCTGCTTAGCATGAATCTGCAGAGCTGGCGGAGCGGTCAGGCGGCAGAGCCCCACTCTGCACACACAAGCCCCGAGTTCCTCCCCACTACCTCCCCCCACCAAAAAAGGAACACAGCAAAAGCTGCCCCTGCAGCCGAGCGCAGCACCCGGGCCTGCGAGGCGAGCGGAGACCACCAGGGCGCGCCACTGTGCGGATATGAGGCCTCCTGGTGTAAAAATCTGAAAGTGACCGTCATAAAAATATGTAGGAATCATCCAAGAAAATAAGCCATTGGGAAACCTCAACTGACTTGAGGGAAATCAAAACAGGTGGTCCCGAAGGAACTGCCACTAGAAATTCTGCGAGTCTCACGTGTGATTGCTGACATGTGAAAGGCAATGGCGCGGGCCGGCCGCCGGGGAGGCGGGGACTTCGCTGGCTGACAGGACAGAGGGGAGCCCAGGGCTAGGCAGAACAGAGGAAAGTCCAATGTGGAGGGCAGGCAGGTAGGCAGGCAGGCAGGCAGGCAGACTGCAAGATAGACGGATCTGCTTTGAAGGACATCAGCTATAATTTCTCACCAACTGAACACAGGAGTCCACAGACACAAAGGACCGCAGAGGAGGACACCAGCGCCTCCTGGAGGCTGTGGAGGAAAACCTCGCCGCATCTGAGGACAGGGAGAAACTCTGGGCCAGGTGCTCATGCCCTCCCCTGTGATCTTACCTACTTTCTACTCCGGAGGCTGAGATGAGAGAATCGCAGTTCTATGACGGACCCGGCAGAAAAGTTTGAGAGACTCCATTGACAAGTATCCAGCCAGAAGAAGGGCTGGAGGTATGGCTCAAGTGGTAGAATGCCAGCCTGAAGAGAAAAAGCCAAGAAGAGCTCAAGACCCTGTTGTCCAGAGCTGTTAGCTCAGGAGAAGAACAATGGAGTTCAGGAGATTGGGTTGGGAGCTCCAATTTCATGCCTAACTTTTGCTTCTACAACCAATCACTTGATTTATATAGTTCCATATTCATTTTTAACATTTTGTCAGTCATGGGGATTGAACTCTGGGCCTGGGCACTGTCCCTCAGCTCTTCAGTTCAAGATGAATGCTCTACCACTTGAGCCACAGCACCACTTCTAGTTTTCTGGTGTTTTAGTGGAGATAAGAGTTTCACAGACTTTCCTGCCTGGGCTGGCTTTGAACCGTGATCCTCAGATCTCAGACTCCTGAGTAGCTAGGATTACAGACGTGAGCCACCCACACCAGGCTGTAATTCCTTATTTTTGTGAGACTTTTTTCTTCTTCAGTAATGGGGTTTGAACTCAGAGCTCACTTAGCATCTGGTGTTCTACCTCTTGAACCACACTTCTAGCCGTGATTATTTTAGAGATGAGTCTTGCAGACTTTTCTGCTCGGGCTGGCTTTGAGTGTGACCCTGCCGATCTCAGCCTCTTACATATTACATGTGAGTCACGGGTGCCTTTGCTTTGTTTTGTTTTGAGACAGAGTCTCCCTGTGTAGCCCAAGCTGGCACTGAACTTGGGCTGCTCCTCCCACAGCCTCCCAGTTGCTGGGGTTATAGGTATAATTATGGGATGTTGCTGATCATGGATATTGCTAACATTTACTGGATGGGGAAAGAAGGTCAGAAGCAAACATGACAAGACATTCATGGTCCTCTGCGGGGGACCCAGGTGCTGTCCACCTGGAGGGATGCGGGTTTTGGTTCCTGATTTGAGGTCTTTCAGGGTCCTGGGCCCAGGGAGGGCAGGGAGGCGGGGCTTGTTCTGTCCTGCGCACAGGCGGAGCACAAGGCCCACGCAGACGCTGTGCCGAGGTACTGAGCCAAACCACCCTACACCTGGGCGAGGTGTGGCCTTGCTCGAGAGGGCACACCGAAGGCACACTGCTGTTTCCAAGACAAGGCGGGCAGCCGCTCGGGAGAGGCCGCAGCAGCCCGAGGCCTCAGGACAGGACCCGCCACGATGAGCTGCTGCTCATCTCCAACACCAAACGCTCAGCTCCTCCACTGTCAGATGGGATGCGGGACCCATTGCCGGTGGCTTCGTGGACAGGAAAGGGCCCAGTGGGGCTCAGCTCCAGGAAGAGGAGTTCTGAGGCTGCCGCTGGGATGGGACAAGTCACCGGCAAGCGCTGGCGGGGCGGATGGACGTCCGTGAGGCAACAGGGACACCGGTGTGGCCGACCCCGAGCGCAGGACTTCAACAATGAAAACCTGGTTTGGACCAGAACGCGATTAGAGAAGTTGTTCAAAGAAGGCAAGGAACTGAGTGGAACACAAAGTAGTGACAGAGGTGGAAGGAATGAGTTAAATACAGGAGGCGCAAACAAGAGGAAGTGACGGGATCGGAGTGATGGAGGGGAGGAGGGGATGGATGCAGAGGTGATGGAGGTGATGGATGAGGAGATGGTAGATGAAGGGGGGGAGGGGAGGGGGGAGGGGAGGAGAGGAGGGGAGGGGGAGGGGGAGGGGAGGAGGAGGAGGAGAGGAGGGGGAGGAGGAGGAGGAGGAAGAGGAGGAGGGGGAGGAGGAGGAGAGGAGGAGGAGGGGGAGGAGGAGGAGAGGAGGAGAGGAGGGGAAGGGGGAGGGGAGGAGGAGAGGAGGAGGAGAGGAGGAGAGGAGGGGGAGGGGAAGGGGGAGGGGAGGAGGAGGAGAGGAGGGGGAGGGGAGGGGAGGAGGAGGCGGCGGAGGTGGCAGATGAAGAGGTGATGGATGAGGAGATGGTAGATCAAGAGTTGGGGAGGAGGAGGAGAAAGAAGATGAGGAGGAGGGGGAGGAGGGGGAGGAGGGGGAGGAGGGGGAGGAGGGGGAGGAGGAGGAGGAAGAGGAGGAAGAGGAGGCGGCGGCGGCGGCGGCGGCAAATGAAGAAGTGATGGATGAGGAAGGGGTGGATGAGGAAGGGGTGGATGAGGAAGGGGTGGATGAGGAAGGGGTGGATGAGGAAGGGGTGGATGGAGGTGTCACGTAGCTGCTCCAGGATGTATCTTAAACTCAGCCCTACGCGGCTCCCAGGGCCTGTGCTCAGAAGTTTTGTGTTCTCTGCTTGGTTAGGTGCACTGGGTACCTTGTCTGGACTGCGCAGGCGCACTGGGGAGGTACACTGGGTACCTTGTCTGGACTGCGCAGGCGCACTGGGGCCCCAATGAGGTACACTGGGTACCTTGTCTGGACTGCGCAGGCGCACTGGGGAGGTGCACTGGGTACCTTGTCTGGACTGCGCAGGCGCACTGGGGAGGTACACTGGGTACCTTGTCTGGACTGCACAGGTGTACTGAGGGTCTCCCTTCCTGAGGCATTGGGAGTCGCTGGTCATAGATGGCCAGCAGTTCCTGGTGAGGGGCGAGGGAATGAGGGAGCCCCTCTTTTTCACCTGGCCTCCAAATTTCAACACTTACTCCAGGGGGAGGCCTCCTGGACAGGGTCTGCCCTGGTGAGCGGCGGGTGCCACGGCTCCCGTCAGTGCCTGGGCCAGGCAGCAGCTCACGGGCTTCTGCCGGCCTGAAGTGACTCCATCCTCAGTCTGTAGCTCCCCTGGAGATGGGGACGCTGGGGGAAGGAGGGAGGGTAGCGTCGGAGGCCACACAAGAGGACCAAGAGTTCAAAGTCAGAGGAACCCTGTCTAGAAAACAAAATTCAAGTCAAAGGCCCAAGATGTGTCTGTGGGTCCAATCCCCAGCCCTTAAAAAAAAGTCACAGCAAAAAAAAGCATTAAAAAAGGTAATCAAAGAACTGTAAGAATCCAGCCAGCCCTGGGGCCCCACCAGGTCCGGGAAGAGGTGGGGGGCAGCAAGGCTGGGGTGACAAGTCAGCATCCCACAAAATGTCCCTGCCATGTCTGAGGTGTGCTTCCATCTATGAGATCCAGCCCAGCGCAGCACCCTCTGTGGGGGGACGTGGCCAGGCCCTGCAATGCCAGCGCCCTCCAGTCTGGCTCCTCCACAGCTCGCAGCCACCTTGCAATCAGCTAGGAACCATGCGGCTGGGCAGCAGCACCTGCCCTCCAGTGGTGGGACCCAGGAGGGCGTCTGGGCTGAGGTCCTTTTAGGCTGGGGAAGGGAAAGGGTAGCTCTGCAGCTCACGAGAGCTGAGCAGTGGGTTCTGGGCCTCAGTGAGCTTGCAGAGCAGCCTCGTTGGACAGGAGGTCACTGTCAAAAGCTCAGAGTTCGGCAAAGATGCTGATGTCCACAGCAGGTGTCTCCAGGGCACCAGGTGGCTCTTTCTAGGACACACCTAGGAAAGTGCCGTCCAGCTCTGCCAGTGGCAGGTGGGCTGACAGTCCAGGTAGGAGATACACAGCTCCAGCAGGTGGCGCTGTCGTCTTGCAAACAAGGCTCGTCCTTGGGGCCAGCGCTAGCCGGTGTGGACCAAGGCAAGGCTCTGGAGGGGGACCATGTGGGAGCACCCTTCCTTGAGGTCTCCTTGCCAGGAATTTCCCATTGTCACAGTTGTCTCCACAGCAACCCTGTGTCAATCAGGGTTCCACACTCCAATCACTCAGGCCAACCCCCAGTGCTGTCTCACCACACCTGGGCCATTGAATGGGCCATGCATGCACATGCAAGCACACACGCACATGTGTATGTCATGTGTGTAAATGTACACACATGCACATGCATCGTGCACACATGTGCACTTGTGTCTGGTCACATGTATTCTCATATACTTGTGAAGTGCATGTGTGTATACATGTAACACAGATATACACATGCCTGCTCACATACACACAGGAATACAGGCATGTGGACATGTACACTTTGGCTGGCACTCCAGCACAGACCCCTGGGCAGCTTTTCATCCCATACTCCTGGGCCAGCACCACAACCCAGACATCTAGCCAGCACCCTACTCCCGGCCCGGCCCCTGAGCTGCGGCCTCCATTAGCTGCCCACATCTGAAGTCCTAGGTCTAACAGGAACAGTCTGGGCACAGAATGTCTGCAGGGACTGGCAGGTTGTCAAAGAAAGCAGGATGAGGCAGTCACCAACAGGGGGACACAGCTTTAGCAGTGGACAGGGCCAGCTTCACTCCAGGATAACCTCAGAACCCCCAAGGGGTTCTGCAAGATGGCTGCAAGACACTCAGGCTCCAAAGTCCAACCTGTGTCTAAGCAGACCTGCTTCAGACCTCATGTGTACTCCTGAGCCATAGGTGAAAGAGAGTGAGCAGCAACCAGAGAAAGCAGATGAATCAGAGGCTGGCACTCCAAAAGTCACTGGCCCGGTCTCTCCCACAGTCAGGGCCAGAAGAACTAAAAGGGGTGTCTTAGCTGGCTTTGTGTTGTTTAACAACATATAAGGAGTTAGGTAACAAGCACTTGGATAGAGTGCTAAGGACTAAACCACAGCAGAAGACATGGCATTAATCCCTTCTGATGACAGTGCCTCATGATCAGGCCAGCTCTGTGTAATGGTTCTACAAGACCCCTTGGAGGACATTCCCAGCCCTACTCGAACCACAGCATGGTGTCATTCAGTGACAGAAGGGTCGCAATAGATGGATCCTTGTTGGAGGCAGGGAAAGTCATGTAGGGAATGAAGAGGTAACTGAGTATGGACAGCCATGAAGTGACATAAAAGAATTACTGTGATTGTTGCTTTGTATGTCCCTCCCCCACAGTATAACCCATGCTTTCACTGTATTTGATGTCGGTATAATTTGTGGGGGGAAGGGGAAAAACAAATCGTTTAAATAGGGATACAGGTGGACCCACTGCAACAATGAGATGTACAAGTTGTTATGTTGAAAACGAACTTTACAAATTTGGTGGGGGGGGGGGAAGCGGGGAAGATTGGGTGGGGGGGCAGGGGGAGGATGGGAAGAGATGGGAAGGGGAAACAAAGGAGGAGGCTACAATGCTTGATAAGAAATGTACTCATTATCTTGCCCATGTAATTATAACCCCTCTGTACAGTATTTTCACAATAAAAAAAAAGAAATACATTTTTTTAAAATTAAAAAAAAATAATTACTGTGAGCTTTGTCCGCTGCTGTGGTGACATGGGTAAATTAAGGACATGGCACTTTAAAAAACCAACAACAAAAACAGCATGCTGGATGCTGGCGGCTCACACCTGTAATCCTAGTTACTCAGGAGGCTGAGATCTGAGAGTGGAAGGTCAAAGTCAGCCCACGCAGGAAAGTCTATGAGACTCTTATCCCCAATTTCCCCCAAAAGCCTTAAGTGGAGCTTTGGTTCAAAAGGTAGAGTGCTAGCCTTGTGCAAAAGCAGCTCATGGACAGTGGCAACACCCTGAGTTCAAGTCCCAGGACCAGCAGACCCCAACCCCCCCCACCAAAAAAAAAAGCCTGAAAAATACTTAAGGAGAAATGTCACAGCAACAGACATCTACCTTAAAATAACTTAGGAAAGAAAACAATCCAGGTGAAGCAACTATGTCAGAACATCAGCAACTGTCCCCACAGCTGACAGATCCGCTCTCGTGCTGCTCGCTGGACTCTTCCGTAGGGTTGGAGTTTGAACTAACAGCGTTTGCTGCCCTTTAATGCAATCATGCACTCATCCCAGAGGGGAGGCGCGCGTGGGGCCGCCCACCCGTGTGCAGTCGGGGCGTAGCTGCCTCTGCCTCTCCTGAGGGCACGGAGGGGCCTGAACCTCACCCTGCGGGAGGACGAAGCGCTTGGTCGCTCCAGCTCCTCCACGGGGATCTGAGATGGCATACACAGGGGCTCAGGCCTCCAAGCAGCCCAGAAGATTCTGGAGCTTGGGGGAAGGCCCCAGAAGCCTCCACGAACGTGGGTTTGCAAGTGCACACACGAGGCGCCTATCCTGAAAATGGAAGTCCAGCTCAGCTCAGACCACGAAGCCCCCGGGGCCGCCCCTGCCCCAGGAGGACGAGCGGGTTTCCCGGGGCGCAGGCCGAGCCAGGCCCCGGTTCCGCTCGCGTACCACCGCGCCGCGCTCCTTACCGGCTGAGGGCCGCGGCCCAGGTCGCAGTGCCCCTGCAGACTGCCCGGAGCGGCTCCATTTTGTTCTGGTCAGCTGCTTCTGATCCCAGCAGAGGCCCGGCCCACCCCATGGCCTCCAGCGACGCAGCAAGCCCTGGCCGCCACGTTTGTCCAGTCAGGCTGACGGTGCCTGATTGGACTAAGGGCTGATCACATGACTGGGGCAGAGCCAATCAGACTCCGTCTCCAGTTGCTTAGCAAGCCCTGGCAGCCACTCCCAGACTAACGGCTTCTGATTGGACCAGGGGTGGTCATGTGACTGGAGCAGAGCCAATCCGATTCCCAAGCCCAGGAAAGCGTGGTTAAGTGGAGAACGTTCTGGAAGTCCTGCTTGATCTCGGGGCCACTGCTCACCTCACCACGTGGGTGGGGCGGAGAAGCCAGGGACTGCGAAGGGACAGGAGAGGTGCTTTAAGGGACAGGCCTGTGGGGCGTGGCGCGCCTCTCCGGGCGGGGGAGTCGCTGGCGGCCCACTCGGCACCGATGAGAAGCTGCCCGAGCCCGGGCCCACGCCTGGCACCGCAGCGACTCGGGAGCCCGCGACCCGAGGATCGTGTCCAAAGCCAGCCTGGGCAGCTGTGGCCCAAGTGGTATGGCGCCAGCAGTGTCATCCCAGCTTCCCAGAAGGTTGAGATCTGAGGACCGCAGTTCAAAGCCAGCCCAGGCAGGAAAGTCCGCGAGACTCCTCTCCAATCAACCACCAGAAAACTGGAAGTGGCGCCGTGGCTCAAGTGGTAGAGCGCTCGCCTTGGGCTGAAGGGCTGAGAGATAGCACCCAGGCCCAGAGTTCAAGCCCCAGGACTAATAAAAAAAGTAAGACTGGATGTGTGGCTGAAATGGTAGAGTGCTTGCCTACCAAGTGGGAGGCCCTGAGTCTGAAACCCCAGGACCAGCACAAAAAGAAAAAACAAATCTGGGTAATTTCTTAACTGTAAAATTTTAAATGTGAATCCGTTTTGTATATTCAGGGATAAATAGTTTACAGTAATTATTTTACTTGGTCAGTGTAATGGTTTGAATTCAAGGCTTTGTGTTTGCTAGGAGAGCAGTCTACCCCTTGAGCCATAGCTCTACTTCGGGCTTTTTGATGTTCATTGTTAGGAGCCAGGCGCTGGTGGCTCACACCTGTAATCCTAGCTACTCAGGAGGGTGAGATCTGAGGATCACTGTTCAAAGCCAGCCCAGGCAGGAAAGCCTGTAAGATTCTTATCTCCAATGAACCACCAGAAAACCAGAAGTAGTGTTGTGGCTCGAATGGTAGAGTGCTAGCCTTGAGCTGAAGAGCTGAGGGATAGTGCCCAGGCCCAGAGTTCAAGCTCTGTGACCGACAAAAAGAAAAAAAAAAGAAAATGCCAAATAACTTAGAAAGGCCCTGATCTCAAGACCCAGTACTTGGCAGAAAGGAAGGAAGGAAGGAAGGAAGGAAGGAAGGAAGGAAGGAAGGAAAGAGGGTGGGGAGGGAGGGGCTGGGAAGGGGCCTTAGTGGTAGAGTGCTTGCCTAGTATGCATGAAGCCCTGGGTTCCATTCCTCAGTACCACATACACAGAAAAAGCCGGACGTGGAGCTGTAGCTCAAGTGGTAGAGCACTAGCTTTGAGCACCTAGAGGCTCAAGGACAGTGCCCAGGCCCTGAGTTCAAGCTCCAGGACTGGCAAAAAAAAGAAAGAGGGGGGGGGGAGGGACAGGCAGACCCAGCACATTTTTTTTTACTGTTAGTATATGCATATGCGTTTATTATTGCAACTACCATCAGTGCCATAGCTTCAAACAACCCACATTCATTGCTTCTATTTCTAGAGGGTTCTCTGAGAGGACCCTGGCTTTTCTAGCACGCTGTGGCTGGCTGCAACCACCTTGGTCCACCCATGCCTGGAACACAGAACCCATCACACCACTGACTGCACCCTTGCGAGGGAAACAGGGCTTCTCAACTGTCACTGGCATTTGTGCCAGGTCCTTCTTTGGCACAGACGTCTCTACCTGCTGGACACCATTGGAATAGCACCCTACCCCCACAGCCTACACACACATAGAATTGTGACCACCAACTGCCTCCAGGGAATTCTGACGGGCATGAAGTGTGTTTGGGGCAGAATCCGTAGGAGCACAGAAGAGAAGAGAGGAAAGGGCCATGACTGGGGCCACAAGTCTAGCCACTGGTGAGTCTAGGTACTCCATACCACCAGGTCCTGAGCAATCAGGGTAGGGCCAGGCCTGTGGCTGCCCAGTTGTGAGGATGGCCAGGTTCAGGCGCTCCAAACTGAAGCTGGGCTCTGGGGAGCCTCCAGGGGCTTCTTGTGCTGGGCTCTCCCATCCAGCAGCCTGTCCAGGACACAAGGCTGCTTGTGCCCAGCTCTCCCTTGATGACCATGGCGGCTGCGCTGTTGTCTTTTCCACCTGATCCCTTCTGCTAAGACACAGCAGGCCTCTCATTGGCTGTGGGAAGCTGAGGCCATGGCCACAGGTTACACACCTGAATCCCAGCTCCAGCGAGGCCTGGGCGGGAAGAGAGGATTTCGAGTTTGAGGCTAGTCTGTGTGACACAGTGAGACCCTATCTTGAAAATAAAAGAAACCAGGAGCAGGTGGCTCATGCTTGTAATTATACTACTCAGGAGCTGAGATCTAAGGATTGAGGTTCAAAGCCAGCCCAGGTAGGAAAATCTGCAAACCTCATCTCTAATTAACCAGCAAAAAGCCAGAAGTGGAGGTGTAGCTGAAGTGGTAGAGCACCAGCCTTGAGTGAAAAAGCTAAGGGACAGCACTCAACTCCTGAATGCAAGTCCCAATGTCAGAAAAAAGAAAAGACACAGGGAAAAGGGAGAGACAGAAATGAAAGAAAAGCTGAAACGGCAGCTAGCTGGGTAGGAGCCCCTCCTGAGGACCCCTGGATCCAGCCGGTGGTTCCAGGCACAGCCAAAAACTGTGGTAATTACTTCCAGGAAGAGTCACAGAAAGGGCCCCCAGTCAGCCTGGGCTCGCCATCGTCGTCATCATCATCATCATCACCACCATCATCACTTTTGTCTTCCTCATCACAGCACCTAACACTCGTGCAATACTTCCCGCGTGTGCACCAGGCTCAGGGCTGAGTGCTCTCTGCCAGCGAGTGAACGTGACCCTTGTGCAGACCTAAAGAGGGGTGAGCAGGTCCCCAGCATCGTGCAGTTCTTCATTGGGCAGAGCTGAGGACAGGAGTGTTTGGCCCAGCAGCGGCCTCAGGGGAGACAACCGCGCTGGGCCCCATGCTTTTGCCATGTTCAGCAGAACTCACAGCAATCTGCAGTCAAAAGACAGCCCTGGGCCCTGACCCTCAAGAGGGTCCTGAGAGGCGCTGGGAGGGGAGAAGAACTCCATCTGCTTGGCCAGATGCATCCCTATGGAGGCAGGAGGAAGGGCTGAAAATAGCAGCAGTGTGCTGCCCATTTGCATGTAATTTCCCTCTGATTTGCATATTCAGTGCCAGATCCACTAACTATAGAATTATAAAATCAAATGCATGAACAGATTCGTGTACCCTTCTAGCTAGTACTGACACATTCAATCCTTAAGGTTCTTTAGGAACCACAGCTCATGCATTCATGTGCCTGTGCGCACACGTGCACACACAGTTCTCTCTGGAACTCCTGAAGAAATGTGTTCATGCTTTAAGAAAATTCCCTACTGTGTGTCACTTTCCTTATCAAACAAAATTGGGAAGTCATCACGAGAGAAATCTGGTATTATGAAAGGATTGATTACTGGAGGTTCTTCTCAACACGTGTGTGTGTGTGTGTGTGTGTGTGTGTGTGTGTGTGTGTGTGTGTGTGTGTGTGTGTGTGTGTGTGTGTGTGTGTGTGTGTACTGGTCCTGGGACTTGAACTCACAGCCCAAGTGATTACCCTGAGCTTTTATACCCAAGGCTGGCACTTGAGTCACAACTCACTTCTGGCTAATTGGGAGACGAGTCTCACAGACTGGTTTCAAACCAGAGTCTTCAGATCTCAGCCTCGGAGTAGCTAAGGTTACAGGTGTGAGCCCTGGCACCTAGCTCAGAAAGCAATATTCTTTAAAAAAAAATAATTTTATTGCTGGGTGCTGGTGGCTCAAGCCTGTAATCCTAGCTACTCAGGAGGCTGAGATCTGAAGATTGCAGTTCAAAGCCGGCCCAGGCAGGAAAAGCTGTGAGACTTATCTCCAATAAACCCACCAGAAAACCAGAAGTGGTGCTGTGGCTGAAGTGGTAGAGCACTTGCCTTGAGCTGAAGAGCTGAGGGGCAGCGCCCAGGCCCAGAGTTCAGGCCCCACAATTGACAAAAAAAAAAAATTAATTGTAAGGGTGATGACAAAAGGGTTTACAGTTACATAAGTAAGGTGATGAGTACATCATTTCTTGTTAAACATTGTTACCTCTTGTTTTCTCCCACTTTGCCTCCAGAAATATTATACCCCCCCCCCCCCCCACCACAAGGCTTGTATTCAGGGCCTGAGTGTTATTCCTGAGGTTTTTTTCACTCAAGGCTAGCATTCTACCTCTTTGAGTCACAGCATCACTTTCCAGTTTCCTGGTGGTTAACAGAAGATAAAGAGCCTCAGGGCTGCCCAGGCTGGCTTTGAACCGTGATCCTCAGATCCCAGCCTGCTGGGTAGCTAAGATTACAGGTGTGAGTTACTAGTGACGTTCTTTTAATAAAACCCTGCCTGCCTCTTTCAAGTCTGAAGTGGGCATCACACCTGGAAATGCTCACCCCAAACCGCCTTGGCCAAAACCACGGGAGAGGCTATCAGCAGAGCAGTCCCATTTTTCTCTAGGTTGCATTTTCTCTCCAGCTTTCTCTTGTGATTTTCCAAACCACCAGAGGTCCTGAGAGGCAGCTGAAGTGTTTAAAAATGAGACAATAAAAATAAATCGCTTATGTGCAGAAGTCACCCAGTAGTTCTCTGAAGTCCCAGCTCAGCTGACTAAATGCTGACACAGAGCCGCTGATGGCAGGACCCACCAGGCACCAGCAGCCTTGATGTGCAGACTTCAAGAACAAACACCACATCACCCCAGGGCACAAGAAACACTGCCCCCTGGTGATGGGTAGACGCCTGAGCTCCCTGGCCCGAGTGTAGGAGTCATCCCTGTGATACTAATTGACCTCAAGCCGCCCAGCTGGCCCCCTCCTCTCGGGAATCTGCTGGCATCCACTTTCCTAAATCCTTCCTACCTGGAACCCAGCGTCTGTTTCTACCCATTCCTCGGGGGTGTGGGGGAGGCTGGCCGCCAGCTTTGTCATACATTCGCAATCTCTGGATCCAGAGAACCACTTAGGATTAATTACGCCCTACCGCCCTCATGGGACACTCAGCAACGGATGCACCAGAATTTCATCATAAGAAGATAAAACCACGGGCGTGCCAGGAGGAAGCGGAGGAGAATTTAACTTGGAGCTGTCTTTTCTAACAAGACGTAAAACCCAGGCGCTATTAAGTGGGAGAAAAAAGAAAAAGCAGTAGTTTTGTCTTGTAAAGATGAAAAACATCTGTGGGTGGCCAAGGGTGGTGATGGGAAGCAGACATGGCAACTTCAGCCCATCTAGAGCTCAAGATAGAGGCTGGTATGCTGGTCAAGAACCAGGACTGGCAGGGCCTGGCTCCCATCCTCAGCCGCTCACCTCTGACCTCTTCCCTGCAGAGGTCAGGATAAGCTCTGGGAGGGTGACATCTCCCAGGCAGAACACAGTCCCAAGAGATTCTCTTCTGTCTCAGGCTAAAGCCATGTGAGTCAGGCTGCCATTCAGAGCGCAGCTTCTGCACCAGGGACTCACTGGTCCACCCTGAGCCTTGAACCTCCTAGCCTCCTCTGATCACTGAGATGGGAAATAAGAAATGGAGTGTTACCAGGCGCTGGTGGTTCACGCCTGTAATCCTAACTCCGGAGACGTGGAAGATGGTGGTTTGAGGTCAGTCCAGGTAGAAAATCCCACGAGGGTCCATCTTCAAAATAACCAGCAAAAGGCCATGCTGGAAGTGGGGGCATCAAGTGGCGGAGCGCCAGCAGAACAAGCGCAGGGCTCTGAGTTCAAACGCCAGCACAACTTTAAAAAAGAAGAAGAAAGAAATGAAATGGAGGCGGTGTTTGTCCAAGCTAGAATTTGCATTTGTGTTCATACAGAAGTGAAAAAACACAACCTACAATCTGTAGCTTGTCTGTCTGAGAGCACGGAGGTCTGTGGAAGCACAAGAGGCTTGGGAAACACAATATAACCAGGCCTCTGCCTCCCCCGCTCTTCCAGCCATGGAGAGCACTTTCGGAAAAGAATCGCACCTGCTCTGAACACACACAAGGACGTGGTTCTGGTCCTGATTCCCTCTAAGTACAGCAGAGCAACTACATGAAGTGACATTTGCCTTGTAGCTGCCTAAAGCTAGCTGGGAGGTTTGGGAACTGGCAGGGTTCAGAAGCAGCGCCCCTCCCAGGATCTCAGGGCTCAGGAAGGCCCAGCTGAAGTGTTAGGAGGAAGTGAACGAGGAGAGGTGACAGGTGGTGCTTTGGGTGCTTTGGGTACTCACTCCGTATGAGTTCCTGGTCCCAGCTGGAAGGCGCTGACTCCCGGGGCCGCTCAGTGGCGAGTTCTCGCTGCGTGGCCAGTCGGGAGGCAGGCCCGCTGAGGGTGGCCGGCTGCCCTGGGGCGGCACTTCCTCTCGCTGCTTCGTGGCTGCAGGTGAGCTGCCAGCGGTCACACGTGCTGCTGCCAGGACGTCCTGTTCCCGCTCAGGCCCCCAGCCCCCGGCCTGCGGAATATAACCAAAGACACCTTTCTCTCCTTGCTTTGCTCTTCTCCTTTAATCACAGCACAAACACAGGCATTTCTATGATATCTTTATTTTTTTTTTTTTGTCGGTCATGGGACTTGAACTCTGGGCCTGGGCGCTGTTCCTCAGCTCTTCAGCTCAAGGCGAGTGCTCTACCACTTGAGCTACAGCGCCACTTCTGGTTTTCTGGTGGTTTATTGGAGATAGGAGTCTCACAGTCTCTCCTGCCCGGGCTGGCTTTGAACCGTGATCCTCAGATCTCAGCCTCCTGAGTAGCTAGGATTACAGGCGTGAGCCACCAGCGCCCGGCTCTATGATATCTTTATATGCGCAGATACAAGACACATATCTGGCAAAGGATTAGGCCCTGAGTCCACCACCCCCCCCCCCCCACACACACACACACTCCTAAACTGCAAAAAGTAAAGAAATCCCTCGCTGCCAGGGACTCTCCGCCACAGACCTGTCTGGCCCGGGCTCATAAAACCCCCGACCTCCCTGCCACCTTGCTGCCTGGCTAGTGGCTCATCTGTGTGTTGAGGGGACCTCATCAACACTGCAGCCCTTTCACCCATCCAACCTGCAGCCCACTGGCAGAGGACATGGCTCCTCTGCTCCCACTTGGGCATGGCCGGGCTGGGCCACCGTGGAGACCCATGTCGCCCTGCCTGGGGTCCCGGTGACCCAGCATGGAAGGCAAGGAATCATTTCTAGCCAAGAGCCCAGTTGGCCTCTTCTGGTTCTCTTCTTACCCTTCCCCACGGCGTCCACCGCAGCGGCTGGCACTGCCGGATGGTTTCACACTGCCGGGGTGTGGCTGTGGGTCCATCGCCACACCCCAGTGCCAAAGCAGACACTCAGCAAAACGCAGTGGGGAGGAGTCTTCTGCGCGAGCAGTCCAGTGTGAACAGTGAGCCAACAAGGCCCGCCTGCCTCTCATTCACCGGCCCACACTCTCACTCTGAGCAAACAGCAACTGTGTCTGCTCTTCTCAACTAACAAACAAAGAGGCAGGATCCTGCCTGGCTGTGGCATCCTAAGGCCACCTGGGCACAGCAGACAAGGCGCGGCGAAGGGCCTGCCACACATCCTGGCAGGGCTAACCTGGGGCCTCCGCGTCTTTTCACCTGCTCCGCTCCCGCCAGCCTGCCTCCCCGCACTCCGGGGAGGGCCTGACACACACGCCAGCGTCACACGTCACGCGGCTGTGGGAAAGCGCGTGCACGCGCATGCGGGGCCCAGAGGAATGGGAAGAAACACATGCTGCCATCCCACGAGGTCACCTGGGAAAAGCTTCCTGGGTTCTTTCTGCACAGGGCACCGGATGGGCAAAGGTAGCCTGGTCGCCGCCATGTTGGCCATCAGTGATCACCAAACCTAAGTCCTTTTGTCAATAATGACGCACCTCCAGGCAAGAGATGAGCTCAGACTCCACCCGGAGGCCGGGCCTCCAGAGGCAGCACGGGAGAGGCCACTTCCTGTGTCAGTGAGCTCCTCTTACCTGAGGCCTCGAACCTGGGAATAACCAGAGCACTCGGGATCCAGCGGGCACCCTGGAGGGCTGATGGGACTGCAGTGTCCTGGTGCCTAGCACGGCAGGGGCGGGGGCAGTGGCCCTGGGACACCCTTGGCTCAGGCTGGCAGGCAGAGCTGCGAGGGACAGGCACCCCTCATAGCCCTGCCCCCCAGGACTCCCTGACCAGTGCTCCCCTCCCAGTCCTGATCCTCCCAGGGCTGGTCTGTGGATGGAGGCAGAGTCTCAGACAAGATGGAGCAGGTGTGGAACGGGGACTCTGTGGACACCTCTCGGGACCGCCTCTGCCAGCCCCAACTCCAGGGCACAGGCTAGCAGCCCACAGCACCCCAGCCGCCAGTCCCTTCCAGCCTCACCCATAGTGAGTCTACCCATAGCAAACCTTCCAGAAGCAGACTTCCAGCTCCTCTGACGCTCAGACTAGGCTGAGGTGGCCGCTCCCTGCAGGAAGCAGTGGGTCTGCGGCTTCCGGGAAGGCAGAGTCCTCAGCCCCACGCGGCCTCGGCCTCCTCTCCCTCTCCTTGCTTACAGCTAGCCCGCGCTCTGGGGCCGACCCTTCCTCCGCAGGGAAGCCCAGGAACTGAGCCTGCAGCACCCCACTGTGTGAAGAGCCCTGGGGTCCATCCTTCCTCCAGATTCTGGGCGGTGGGCGGGCGGGGGCACCGCTGGCAGGTCCCGGCCCGTCCCTCTGTGAGGGCAGGGGGGAGTGCTGCACCTTTCTTTCCTTGCCTTCTCAGGGATCCTTTTCAGTCTCTCCGTCCCTCCCTCCCTTCCTTCCTTCCTTCCTTCCTTCCTTCCTTCCTTCCTTCCTTCCTTCCTTCCTTCCTTCCTTCCTTCCTCCCTCCCCCCTCCCTCCCTCCCTCCCTTCCTTCCTTCTTCCCTCCCTTCCTCCCTTCCTTCCTTCTTCCCTCCCTTCCTCCCTTCCTTTCTGTGATGGTACTGGGAATTGAACCAGGGACTCATGTTTGCTAGGCAGGCACTCTACTACTTGAGTCATACCTCCAGCTGCTTTTTTTTTTGCTAGTCCTGGGGGCTTAAACTCAGGGCCTGGACACTGTTCCTAAGCATCTCTGTGCTCAAAGCTAGCGCTCTACCACATGAGCCACAGCAACCACTGCTGGCTTCTTCTGTGTATGTGGTGCTGAGGAATCGAACCCAGGGCTCCATGCCTGCTAGGCAAGCACTCTACCACAAAGCCACCTTCCCAGCCTGCCTCCAGCCTTGTTTAAGGTCTGCTCTTGGCTGTGTGCCCGGGCTAGTTTCAGCTGTGGTTCTACTTGTGTTTCCCTGTTGTTGCTGGGAGTGAGAGCTATGTGTCACTGTGCCCAGCCCTGGTGCGTCCCCTGTAGCTGGAATGTCAGGAGGGTGCTATGGTACCAGCCATTGAGTGAGCCTCCCTAACTTGTATATAGGCTGGCCTTGAACTGTGATTCCCCCAAATAGCTAGACTAGCTATGATCCAACTATGATCCTCTCAAAGAGCTGGACTGTGGGCTTGTGTCACCATGCCTGGCCTGTTTTAGTTTTTTTTTTAAGACAGAAGAAAACAAAATGAGTCCCACGCATAGCCTGGAACTTGGCACTGGCACTCATAAACATGCTTGCTACATGGCTGTGGGTGTAGGGACCCCGGAACACAGCCCCCCCATCCCCCCCGGGCACATCACCAATCGTCTGCCAGGCCTAGGCCCTGCGTGTTGCTCATTTAGACTCCATGGGGATTTCTGGTAGTTTTCTTTCTCTTCCTGTGCCAGGCTGCCTTGAAGCCCCGCTGGGCCGAGTCACGAGAACAGACATCTCAGCTTGGTGAGCTGTGCCCTCCACAGAGGTTGGTAAGAGCTGCATACGGGGGGCTGACCTGGGGAAGGGGAGAGAGGAGGAGCCAGAAGGACTGGCCGCAGCTCGCCCTGGCCCGCCCCCTCCCTCTGCACCGGAACTTCAAATCTGGCACTCACCCCAGGTGGCGTGCCCGCTTCCTTCCGGGCACTCGGGGACTGGCAGGCTGTCTGGTGGCGTTTCAGCGCCACACTCTCTCGTCACCTCTCGTCCTTTCCTGGAGAGGGAAGGAAGCAGAAGAAAGCTATATCTGGCCCTTAACTTCTCCCTCAGGCCTTGCCTGCCATGGGTAATGCATCTCCTTTCCCGGGGCACCCCCTGGAAGGCGTATGGCAGCGGGGGGCACCCCCGGGCTCTCTCCTGCTAAGCCACAAGGCCGGGCGCAGCTCCTGTGGCTGATGGGGAGCTGTGCTGAGCCTCCATTTGAAAAGCCCTGGGGACACAACGCCCTGACAGCGGAACACGGCCCTGGGCCTCCATGCCGGGGGTCCCGCCTGACAGCTGCCAAGTCAGCCTTGGCCCTTCCTGTGCCCTGATGACAAGTGGAGGCTGGGGGGTCCTGTGGCTGCAGCCCAGTGCCTGCTAGCCAGCTCCTGGTGCGTACCCACGCCCCGAGGGCGCCCCTGCCCCAGGCTGAAGACGTAGGCATGGCACTTCCCAGGCTCTCGGGGCACTGGCACAGCCAGTTTGCTTTGTTCCCCACCTGGGTAAGGCCAAGGATGGGGAAGAGGCATAGATGCAAACACAACCCAGGCTGAGTACTGGCGGCTCACACCTTCACCTAGCTACTCAGGAGGCTGAGATCTGAGGATCAAGGTTCAAAGCCAGCCTAGGCAGTAAAAGCTAGTCTCTTATCTCTAGTTAACCACCAGAAAGCTCGAAGTGGGGCTGTGGTTCAAAGTGGTAGAGTGCTAGCCTTGAGCAAAAAGCTCAGGGACAGCACCTTCACCTTGATTTCAAGCCCCATGACCAACCAACCACCACCACCAACAAAAACCCGCCATCCATACCCCAACACACCACAACATGCTGAGGACAGGGTCTCAGATGAAGTAGGTTGGTTTTTGGAAAAGTCAAAGGTTTTGCAAGTACATGATTTTGGAGCGCGCGCACACACACACACACACACACAGCCATCCTTTGCTTTGGAGTTCAGCTGAAATGTTTTATAATGTGATATGGTCATGCAAACACCAGTGTAACTTACATGCATGCACATGTACACACACACACACACACACACACACACACACACAAACTTGGACAAAAGAGGTCAGTCCAGACAGAGGTTGGTCCCTCCATGTGGCCTTTCGATGCTGGTTCTGATGGTGAAACATGACCATCATGTTACAGCAAATGCTTCTACCTTTAAGGTTCAGTAAATACATAAACTGGCAACATACTCTTTTACTACGTGATCGCCTATTGCACTGCAGGAGCCACAGACTCTCAGGCCACCCCGTGGGCAGTGCTGTATGCCCACCTCAGCGGGCACGGGCGTGAGATGCTCTGTATTGAGGTGGTTAAGATAGATACTACAGATGGTGAAAGCAGCTCCTCTCTGCTGCCAGAGATGGGACCGAGGGCCATTACGATCCTATGGGCCCACATCCACATGTGGTTCATGACTGACAGACATGGAGGGAAAGGGGGAGGGTTGGGGAGAGGGAGGGAGGCCAGGAGAGAGGGAGATAGCGGCCTTATTGTGAGGAATTGGCTCGTGCAGAGGCTGACAAGTCCCAAGTTCTGCAGTAGGTCTGCTGGAGACCCAGGAGAGCTAGCAGGCTTCAGGCCAAAGGTTCAAGGCCCCAGACAGGACAAATGCAGCATTCTGGTTTGAAGGCGACACAGGCAGGGGATTCCTCTTTCTCTAGGAAAGGTCTCTTTGTTGTATGAATGGAGGCCCCCACACCAGGGAGGGCCCTGCGTTACTCCATCTGCTGATTTAAGGGTTGAACTCATCCAGAAGCATCTTTGGAAGCACTGGATGTGAGAGCTGAGATTCCCGATAAGAATCAACTTACAGAGAGGAAGACGTCCTTTGGTTCAACCTTGGGAGTTCCAGCCTATAATGAGGGTCCCTGCTGCCACTGGCCTGTGGTCATAGAGACGAAGAATACAAATCTACCCCTTGACAGCTGGGCAGCAGCAGAGAAGAGGCGGCCACCATGAACCCCCTTAATCCCTCAGGCTCCCAATGACCTAAAGACCTCCCGCTAGCCCTACTCCCACTAGCACAACCCTGGGGCCAAGCCTTTAGCTCCTGGGCCTTCAAGAGTTCATTCAGACCCAAACTGCCACACAGTGTTTGAACAAATATCTGGGAACAACGCTGTGGCTGTCACGTGGACACATCAAATCCAAGCCCTGCTCAGCTGACCTGGGTAGGCATGAGGGCTGGAACATTCTCCCCACAGCTCTACTCCAAGCCCAGTGCTGAAGAAACAAGGACCTTGCCATCCTCTAGCACCAAGAGCCTTGGCCTGGTGTCAGGAGGCGTGAGCCAGCACTGGGGCGAAGGCCTCCTGGCCAGGACCACCTCTCACAGCTCTGTCAGGCTGACCTTTGGTTCTGGCCTTGCTGTAGCATTAGGAGACCACTGGTCACAGGTGCCTCTCAAAGGTCAGAGGTAGAGCCGGGCAGCCAGGCTGGGTAACTTTGTAGTCTGAACTAAACACACCCTTGGTGGAAACTGGAGACTCTGGGAAGGAAGCTGGGGTCAGGACGGGCCTTCTGTCCCCTGCAGTCACTGGCTGGTCCTCACGCCAGCCTCTGCCCCACTCTGCTCCCCATCCCCCATCTCTGACTTGACATGGACACACAGTGGCTGGTACACAAACGTGGTGATAGCTCCTGTTCCTCTGTCTCTGTCAAACTGCCCTTGGGTGACTGGTTGTGGAGCCCAAAGGCTCAAGATGGGGTGGGTTAGGGTACAGGACTTCTGGGTGGGGTCAGGCAGTCCCGGAAGGGCGGGCCAATTCCCTCCTGGGAATGAGATGAGCACAGGGATGGCCCAGAGCCTGGCTGCATCTCCACCCTGCGCTCTGCCACAGCCCCCGGGGGCACTCACCAGCAGCTCCTGCAGGCCAGCCCTGCCCAAGGCACCTGCGTTTGGGGTTTGGAGGGAAGAAAACCTGCATTTCCAGATAAAGAGCAGGCATTACCGTCCTTTAAGGCATTTAAATCCTTAACTAAACATACACAAACCCCCTGAACAATCACAAACCTTTTTATTGTAACGTAAAGATATAGAAAACTGGGAGCTGGTGGTTCATGCCTGTTTTCCTACCCAGGAGGTTGAGATCTGAGAATCACAGTTCAAAGCCGGCCTGGGTGGGAAAGTTTGTGAGACTTTTTTCTCCAATGAATCACCAGAACGCTTCCTTGTTTTAAAGCTGGTTTTATTGCCCAAATGTGCAACTCCTAAGTTCAGTCTTGTCCATTTGTGTTTTTTGGGGGTGGTGCTGGGGTTGCTTCCAGGCAAGCCCTCTACCACTTGGGCCATGCCAGGACCTCCCTAATTAAATGTGGAGGCAGAGACCTCCACAGCTCAT
Source organism: Dipodomys spectabilis (assembly GCF_019054845.1). Classification (NCBI taxonomy): domain Eukaryota; kingdom Metazoa; phylum Chordata; class Mammalia; order Rodentia; family Heteromyidae; genus Dipodomys; species Dipodomys spectabilis. Next base: position 5,770,869 of record NW_024871006.1, on the reverse strand, counting down.
GGCTTCAAAGTTAGTCTTCCAAATCAAAGTTGAGATGGGGGGGGGGGAGAATGTGGTTCAGTCAGTAGAATGCCAGCCAATGAGTGAAAGTGTCAGGTACTGAGTTCAAGTCCTGGTCTCAAACCTAAAATAAAAAGTTGAGATCAGGTTGCTCCTGGTTAACCTCCTCCTGGCTGTGTCCACACAGGACAGGCGGGGGGGGGGGGGGGGGGGGAGGGGGGAGGAGGGAAGGCTAGAATTTGATTATCTCAGATGTGCTTTTTTTATCACATTACCATAGCAACATTCTCAGGACAACAAGGTGAATGCTGCCTAGTAGTTACTGATGCTCCCATCCGTTCCCCATGGTGCAGAGCAGCATGGGACATGACCATGCCTGGCTGTGTGTCCCCTTCCATTTCTGGTCTTCGTCCTCCAGGCCTGGGTGTCCCAGTGGGTATCTCTCAGTGCATCTCCATCTGCCATCACTTGCCCGATCATGGCACAATGAAAACCTCACCAGTGTCCTTTCCTGCCTTGAAGAAATCTTTTTTGGTCGGTCATGGGGCTTGAACTCTGGGCCTGGGCGCTGTCTCTCAGCTCTTCAGCTCAAGGTGAGTGCTCTACCACCTGAGCCACAGCACCACTTCCGGTTTTCTGGTACACTATTGGAGATTTGAGTCTCACAGCCTTTCCTGCCAGGGCTGGTTTTGAACCATGATCCTCAGAACTCAGCCTCCTGAGTAGCTAGGATTACAGGTGTGAGCCACTGTCAACTGGCTAAATCTTAATTACTTCAACTTCATCTGGTCTGAGCCCAATCCTCCTAAGTCTCACTGTTTCTCTGTCGATGACCCAAGGGTTTTTGTTTTTTCCTTCATTTTTATTTATTCTGGTCCTAGGGCTTGAACTCAAGGCTTTATACACGTGCCTGGCTTTTTGCTCAAGACTGGCACTCTATTATTTAAGCCACAGCTGTACTTCTGGGATTTTGCTGGTTATTTGAGGGTAAGTCTCTCCGATTTGTCTGTCTGGGCTGCCTTTGAATTGGGATCCTCAGATTCAGCCTTGCAAGTAGCTAGGATTACGGGTATGAGCCACTGGCCCCAGGATCCATGGATTTTCTTTCATAAAAACATCCAGCACATTCACTGAGCTGTTTCCCGATTGCGTGGTCCTTGCTCACGTTCACCACCTTCTGTTGTCACTTTTTTCATCTCAATCCCTGAAGTGACTTTCTGGTTCATTTCTAATTTTTGAGTCTCAGCTCATTTGTTTTCTTCCTTCTCACTTAGTGCTTTTCCTAAACATGAAATCCAACAGCTCATCCTTCTTTCCTGTTTGTTTCATGTCCTTTAGCTCATGTTTAAAATCCCATGTTTAATGTAGGGCTGTTTGCCAGACATCCTTTCACTTCAGGGGCCTTGTCTCTCAGCTTCTTGTAGATTAACTTGGATCTTTTCTGACCCTCGGATGGATGTAATTATTCCCAATACAAGGTCTAGGCAGCCTAGGCTGGCCTCCACTCAGGATCGGCCCCAGCCTCAGCATCCCCGGTGCTGGGAATACAGGCGTGTGCCACCTCACTCTGCCTTTCAATCTATTTCGAAACCTTCCAATGAAGCAGGCTCAAGAATGAGTCTCTAACTTCCTGAGGTCCTTCTGTAGTCGAGCTTAACCCAGCTCATTCATTACTTCTGGTGCAGCCCCGTACCCCAGCTGCGCTCACCCCTGCTCCCTGGCCCCAGTCCATTTTGGAGGATGGTAATCAGATGCCAGCCCTGGGCAAACAGGGAGAGCCTAGCGGAAGAGTAACTATGGTCTGCCCTGGGCAGCACAGAGAGCTGGAGTCTGGGTGAGGTCCTTCCTCCCTCTTGCAGCCGCTGAGAGGGGCCTGGGTAGAAATGGAATCACCAGGCTCCACAGGTTTTGTTTTCCAAGACGCTAGATGAAATGGATGCCCTGGTTATTACAGAGTGCCAGGCGTGTGGAAGGACATTGTTCTCAAAAGCCTGCGCCTCTCCTCTATCCTCTCAAGGGAGATGTGGACCAAGAAGGAAAAGACACCACTTTCTTAAACAGTCACATTTATTATTGTAACAATAAAAAAATCTTTTAAAGACTATCCGCATTGTATTACCAAGAGTGAGGTAATATGTTTACAAAACATTTACAGAATTTGATATGCAAACAATGAGCTGAGGGAGGAAGTGAGTGAAGACTCTGGTCGTGAGGGAGAAGCCCAGAATCATTAGTACTGAGAAGGGGCGGCGCGCAGGCTAGGTGACATCCCAGCAGGCCGCGCAGGCTAGGTGACATCCCAGCAGGCCATGGGCCCCTCCTGGGAGGACGGCAGCCAGGGTGGCCGGAGGGGGGGGGGGGGGGCGGGCAGCACTCGGGAGAACCCTGGAGGCCATAAATAGCAGTCAAGTGCTTTCAACTCTCAGACGGGCCCAGCTCTTTGGGACTAGAACAGTGCCACTTCGGAATCAACTTAAAAAGGACAGATCTTCAGTCTGGGGGTGGGGACATGGCTGCAATTCACATAGTTCTAGAAACATCTCTGGGCACATGTGGAGTGGAGCATTTTCTTGGAAGTTGTCAGCAAAATCGCCATCTGAGACACAGAGAAAGACAGAGAGAAACAGAGAAAGAGAGAGAAAGAGAGAGAGAGAGAGCAGGGGCCACCTTCAGGTCCTGAGAACTGGGAGTCAGAAGCCCTGACTGGAAGCAGCGGTGAGATGTTAAGTACCCTCAGTACTTTCTGGAAACAAGGCCTTGTGCCTGTGGGGTTCGCCCCTCAAAGGAAATGCAGTCAGACCAGGCAGGCAGGCAGGCAGGCAGGCAGGCAGGCAGGGGGGCCCCCACCAGGTGAGGGCTGCTCAGCTTCTCCCGGTGGGACACAGTGCCTCCACACTTCCCATGCCCATGCCCGGGCCCGCGTGCGCGCGCGCACACACACACACACACATGGGACTTGCCACACACCTCTACGAGTCCCTACCACACACAAAACCACACATGGCATGCTTTTATCATAGAGAGCAGTTATGGGCAACTCCTAGGTGGGTTTGCAGATACTCTGCTTTTCCCCTAAAATGAGGGTGTACCGAGCAGCAGTCTTTGCGGCTGCCTCCGCGGAGACTTCATTTCTACTGCTCCCCTCCCAGCACCCCACGGCTACAGGCACCCCCCTTCCCCACACACACGTCCACCACGTCCGCTGACCAAGACCAGGGCTGGCGCGAGGCTCCAGGCTGCTGGCTGGCAGACCTGCAAGTGCGACACGCCAGTTCCACGGGGCCCGCAGGGAGCCGAGCGCAGCGAGCAAGAGCCAGGGCGTGTGCATAGCTGTCTGTGGGCGGGAGGAAACCTCAGGAGAGGAGGGACCAAGTCCCCACCCCAGCCCAGGACAGACAGGCCTGCTCTGACAACTATCAGAAGACTTGGAAAGGAGGAAGGAGGAAGTAATGTTTAATGATGGCGGCGTTTCCCGGAGTGGTGACGTCCCGAGCCCCTCCGGAACCACCAGCGCCCCCTAAGAACGGGGAGAGTGCTCCCTGAGGGCTGCGGTGGAGCTGCCTGCGGGGGGCGGGGCGGGGTAGCCACACCGCTCCTCCTTGAGCGCTCAGGAAGTCACCCACTAGTGGACAAGGTGCAGCTGGTTGAAAAATTTTTTGCATCAACATCTGAGACAAAGTGAACCTAACTGGTTTAGAAACTACTTTTCTTCCAAGAGAGCCCTTGTGCTCTGTGTTGATTTTGTGCGCGCTGCATACAAAATCTATGGCTATCGAGTTAGTCGGGGTGAGATGAAAACCACCTGTGGAGACAGTTGGGTCAGTAACTACGTTTACATCAGGAGCACTACGGCTATCTAGAGGGGGAGGAGTGTGCACAAGGTGGCCAGGGAGGAGCGCGGCTGGCGGGCGGGCGGTGGCGGAGGCGCGGCTGTCCCCTCTGCGCACAGGCCCAGGCTTCGCAGCACTACCTGGAAATCATGGAGCTGGAGTGCGACTGGCTGGAGGAGGTGGTGGCGGCGCTCAGCTGGGAGAACCCGCTGTGGCTGGACTCCAGACTGGTCATTGAGCCTCTGCAGACGGCACAGGGAGGGGACGAGGTGTTGAGGCCCAGCCTGGAGCCTCCCACCTGCCCACACTGCCTCAGCAGCACCTCAGGACTTGGAGACTGGAGAGGTGAACCCGCCTCCCCCGGGCACTGCGCCCCGCAGAGTCACAGCCAGCGAAGGAGCTCCCCAAGTGCCCCCCACCACCTGAGGCCTGGAGTCACACCCCAGGCGCACCTGAAGTCCTCGGAGCCGATGACCTCCGTGTAGTACATGACTTTGCACTTGTGAGAGGAGACCTGCAGAGAGGCCAGCACGTCATCCACCCGGGGCAGGTTGGTGGCGGCGCAGGCCGGCGTGCCATGGAACCGCCACTGCAGGATGTAGAAGCCCGGCCACCTGGTCACATGGGAGCCCTGGAACAAGGAAGGCCGTAGAGCTGACAAAGGGCCACGTGGTGTCCCTGGGCGTAACATGGCAGTGACTTCTGACCATCTTGATGGGATTAAGGATGGCTCATTGTTGGTGAGACACTGACATCATGCCGTTTACTGAGGGTATGTCCTATGAAGGGCACGGGGACACCCCGGTATCTGTCACTCTTAAGAACCTTCAGCCTCAGCTGGGCACCCACCAGTGGCTCACACCTGTAATACTAGCTATTCTGGACACTAAGATCTGAGAGGATCACGGTTCAAAGCCAGTCCAAACAAACAAAGATAGAAGTGGAGCTGTGAATCAAGTGGGAGAGCACTAACCTTGCTCAAGAAAGCTCATGGACAGTGCCCAGCCCTGAGTTCAATCAAGCCCCAAGACTGGCACAAAAACAAAACAAAACCTTCAGCCTTATAAGCCACTCTCCCAGGGATAAAGGCCACGAGGTAGCAGGTGTGTGGCAGGAAGGGGCCGTTCAGGTCAGCAGGCCAGGTTCCACATTCTCCACCACACTGCTAGTCACCTCCTCTTAGAGCCCTGGCCAAAGGGATGTTGATCCTGTAGACAACTTTCCCCATAATTCTGGCTTCAAGACTGAGATGGCTTAAAACAGTCTCTAATTGTGAAGTGGGATGAAAACATTTCCTTTCTGTCTGCCTCTTGGACCACTAAAACAGCCAGACTTGTTCTGGAGAGCCCTAAGAGCAAAACTGCGTGTGTGCTGTGCAGGCCAGAGATGGCAGCCAGCCAGCCACCCATCCGCATCCGATGAGCAGGAGGCAGCACCGGAGTGGCGTGGTGCCCCGGTGCACCTTGACATAGTCAGCAGCTCCTCTGAGGACACATGGACACACAGCCGAGAGCCAGCCCTCCGCACGCCTGCAGCCCCCTCCTTCTGCTGACACAGTGCTCTGCTGAGGCTTCTGGGAAAACGCATGCACTTCAGGTGAGCTCTAGGCTCAGTCTCCAACCTTTCACTAGGTGCATCCTGGTCCCAGGCCTCTCGGTAGACTCCTTTTCCCCTAAGACTTTGATTGTAAGAAGCAGGCCTGTCTACACCCTGCACTGGCCGTAGTGCCCAGAATCCCAGGCGTGTAATTACCTGCACGCTTTCTCCTTCTTTGCAGATCAGAGGCGACTCCACCATGCTGTAGTCTCGGCCCAGTTGCCAGACTTTGTCTATGAGCTGCACGTTGTTCCCGCCTGGAGAAGTGATGCTGTGGGCCCCCAGGGAATCCTTTTTGGGAGGCTGTGGCGCCCTCTTGGAGTGATAGATATTAAAGACAATGTCCCCTTTGCATACGTCAAAATCCCAAGTGATCACTGAGGAGGCATCCACAATCTGAATGAGGATCTGGAAAAAGAGACCTTATCAGCCCACCAACCCGCACTCCGAAGCCCAGGCCAGTGCTAGACATTAACAAGCCCTGTTGGGGGGGTCTGTGGCCCACCCATGCGCTGCGAAGGGGGCGGGGTCATCAGCCAGTGCCCATAATCCTCCGTCAACCAACAGTTCCTGCTAGGAGGCAAGGTGAGCTGGGTGAGCTCCCTGCTTTTGGGGAAAAGATTCCCACTCTACCATGCTTACAGCATTCAAAACCATCGTCTGTCCAGGCATTTCAAACCCTGTGAGACTGGCCGTGGAGTGTGGTGGGCTGCTTGGGCCCAGGAGGGGAAGCTAGGTAAATAGCAAGTGGAGACCCAGGCCAGGGGAGTGGGGGTGGGAGAAGCCCATGGGGTGGGTGGCTGCCCTGGGTGCTGAGCCCCGAGGGAGCTTCCTGGAAGGAAGATGGTCAAAGTCTCAGACTCCAAAGACCAGTCAAGGGGACTGAGAGGGAAAAACTAGCTGGAGGAGGCCCTTGCAGTCACTACGCCTCAGCTGCTCCCCAAGGGGCTCTGGGGGGCCGGCTACCCATCACCTCCTTCAGCTCCACCCCAGCCACAGTACCACAGCACGGGCCACCTCCGCATCTCCCCAGCTAGCACATTAAGCACAGCAGGAGGCATGAGTGGCACAGCAGTGGTTGTCAAGGGCAGATCTGTCTGTGCTGAGGCCTGTGTCCTGCCGTGGCCAAGCTCTCTCCTCTCTGAAGGCACCATGGACCCTCCGCTGGCCCTCACGGAGCTGGAGGATGACCCGGGACAGGCCCTTTCCCTTGATTCCTGAGGCAGAGCTGGCGTGACCCACAGAGATCACCAGGCCCTAAGCTCCTAGAACAAAGGCAGGGTGGACAGCTGCCTGCAGACCACGAACTGGAGCTTTTCCCTCCCCTGCTGCCCGAAGTGACCCTGCGCTGTCACCCGCTCTGCACGGAAGGCACCATCCTGCCAGCAATGCTGGGCCACGTATGCCTGGAGCCAAGCACAGGGCAGTCAGCGTGCGCAGACGCTGGCCAGGCTCCAGGACAGATGTGTGGCAGACGCCAAGCAGGACACGCCTGCTTCTGCACCACGTGGCCCTAACTTCACAATAACCAACCTCGTCAAGAAAAAAAATCAGCCTGCGAAGCTGTTCTCTATAACCCTAAATAAACCACACTCAGGGCTTGACACCCCCCTACTCCACCAACAGATACACACACATAACCTCACATACACTCCCACACATACACACTCACTCCCACATTCACACACGCGCGCGCACACACACACACACACACACACACACTAGCTCTTCATATCCTCAAGTATCTCCAGTGAAGAGGAAGTGAGGGGCGAGTGTCCTCCTAGGCCTCTGACCGCACTGCCATGCTGTATTCCAGGGCGCGGTCCTCCACATTCGCAGGAGGCCACATTCAATACCCTGTATGTTACTGCCCTATGGACTAAGGCCAGAGCCACGGGTGGCCCGCCCCGCTGCTGCAAGCTGGGGCCCCTCCGCAGGTACCTCGTGTGGGGCTCCTTTGAACACGCTTGCAGACTGGTAGATGGTCTCCGTCCAGAGCTTCAGGTCCTCGTTCTCCAGCTCCTCTGCGGTCCTGTACAGAGACTTGGGGACCAGTCCACCCTCTGGCACTTCACACTGGAAACAGAGACACAGGGAGAGCCTGGCGGATGGAACCCTCACAGCCGCAGAGCAAAGGCGCACGCTGGCCAGGCATCAGGTACTCTGAACTACTTAGCGAAATGTTTTTAAAACCACTTCAATACATGTTTTCCTTTGAATAATCAGGACAAGTTGAAGCTGGTTTACCACAAGCTTCTCACTAATGTATATGAGGCACTGGGCTGAATTAGTAAGGATGGTTTGTGTAAGAATTGAAAGAATTTATATTGCTCTGTAACGGAAGAGCATTATGTCAGGAGACGCATTTTATTCCCAACAGCTAGGCATCATTCCCCTGTGAAATCACAGCCAGGCCTGAGACACCACACAGTGGCACAGCGCCTGACCAGCAGCGCAGGCCCCAAGCTCTAACACATAAAACTTCCTGTCACTTGTTTGGAACAGGCTAAGTAGAATCAGAATTTGTATGTACTGTAAATTTTCTAATGACCTTGATACAATGACTACATACTCAAGCTCATAAAAGCCCAAGTCCCTGTATTCTCTGCTCTGGAGACAGCCACAGAGCAAGCCCTACAGCCGTGCAGAGTTCACAGAATGTGGCCCCAGAGAACTGCCTGACCCAGGTCAAATGCCCTCTAGGAAAGCAGCGGACCACAAAGTAAAACACAGTTGAGATGGCTTGACTAGGCTAAACCTCCCGACACTGAGGCACCGAGCCCCGCTCCAGCCCCGCTCCTCAGGGATTTATCATCACGGGACAAATCCTTTTGAGAGAGGATTCAATGCTCAATTTTGTTTTTCTGCCAATCTTGGGGCTTAAACTCAGGGCCTGGGCACTGTCCCTGAACTCTTCTTGTTCAAGGCTAGAGCTCTACTTCTTGAGCCACTGCTCCACCTCCGGCTCTTTTTGGTGGTTAGTTGGAGATAAATCTCAGACTTTATTGTACATGCTCCTAAGAAGCTCAGATTTTGGGGCTGGGAAGGTGGCTCAGTGGTAGAGTGCTTGCCTTGCATGAATGAGGCACCACATAAGCAAAAAGAAAAAAGCCGGAAGTGGCGCTGCGGCTCAAGTGCCAGAGCACCTGCCTGTCAAGTGCCGTGGGAAGGAGGCCCCCTCATTTCCTGCTGCTTCACAGGCCACTGTTTGCAATGGAGCAAATCACAGAGACCTCTTCTACCTCCTTATGTTAAATACTCCTAATTAAAACACACACACACACACACACACACACACACTAACACTGGGTGTGAGCTCACACCTATAATCCTAGCTACTCAGGAGATATGAGATCTAGAGGACGGTAATTTGGGGCAAGCCTCTCCTTCCAAAAAAAAAAAAAAAAAGGATAGCAAGACCCCAGTTCAACAAACAGATCAGGTGTGGTGGTTCTCTCAATTGCCCATAGGTAGGAAAATCAAGGTCTCAGGCTTGCTCCAGGTAAAAATACACAGGAGAACCTACCTAAAGCAAAAGGTGGTAAGAGCACTTAACTAGCAAGGGGCGGGGGGAGGTGTGAGACCCCGAGTTCATAGCCTCTCATTCATTCAGGCATGCAGATAAAGCAAGTCACATCTGTATCTGGTTCTAAAGCAAATTCTCATCAGCACTTAACACTAAGCAATGTGCCATGTCCACAATGACCTAAATCAACGACGAAACACCAAATAACCACCCATTCTGAAAATCACTGTGCAAGCCAACACAGACCTTTCCCACTGCACAAACAGGGGCGACTCCCTGCCCCGATACATACCATGCACTCCCCACTCAGGAAGTCTGGAATGATCTCTTTATCGATGTAATCCAGCAGGCCTCCAGGACCCTGGTAGTCATTGCCCGCATAAATGAGGAATTTCCTTCGGGTGTTGTCATCTATGAACGGACTAACCTGTAGCAATCCAAAAAGAGTGCGTGGTTTGGTTCTCCGAGGTGACGGTTACGGACGTGGCCTCGCCAGGGCCTTGCTGGGGTGCACCTGCTCTGCGGGGCGCGAGGACGCTCCGATCTACATTCCCAATGGCACCCTGTGGCAGCAAATACCCAAACCCACCAGTGTCCAGAGGACTGGGAAGACCCTGGGGGCGCGGAGGATGAGGAGGCGGCCCAGCGTCTCGGGGTAGTTGGCCTCTACCACCTCGATGATCCGCAGCAGGGCTTTGACCCCTGGCCTCCACAGGTGGCGCATGTTCAGCCCTTCCAGGTCCACCAGGCAGGTCCACGAGCTGTGGGAAGAGCAGAGCCGGCCCCACTCAGCAGGCAGCATGTGGCCAGCTGTGTCCCACGCCTCATGTCTTTCTCCTGCCACACAAGTCATTTACAGTCCTTTCTGAGTAAATACTGGTTTTTCAAAGGCCAGCGATGAGCTCTCATTTCGACACTTTATGACACACGTAAGCTCACCCTAAGCTACAGTACTGGAGAAAAGCCCTCGAGACCACTCCGTGACCAGCAGGCACAATGCGCTGTCCCTGGTACACACCAGGTGTGAAGTGCAGTAAGTGCTCACACATCTTCCTGGGTGGAGCACTGGGTGAGGAGCTGAGGACTCTGACCCTCCCACCGGTGCCTGACACCAATCACTGCCACTCTCAGACCGCCTGTCGCAGCCAGAAGCAAGGCACAGGACGCAGACAGCAACCTGCAAACCCCTGTAGACCTGGGCTCGCGGCAGCCACCAGCGACTGCCACTTCGGGGGACGAGAACGCTGACACCCAGCAGCTCCCCTGTGCCAGCTTCTCTAGTCACCTTCTAGAACACCTTGGAATAGCAAAAGACCAGGTACCAACTAGAAAGACTGAATTCAGCTTCTGTAAGATGAAAGGAAAAATACAACCTTCCACCCACCTGATAGGTCGTCCAAAGACTTTGGTATTTTCTTCACATCGCCTCAGACCTTCTTCGTTTATGGAGAGAACCTGTGCACAGAAGGCCGCACCAACGGCCAGGAGGAGTCGGCTCCACGGAGGACCGTGAGCAGAGCCCGCCACAGGCAAGGCTCGCAGAGCAGCATCCGCTCCGTCTCCTGACATGCCCGCACGCCTACCCCTCTCCAGCACAGGAGACGGTGCCATGGCAAAGGGGCTATGTCGAGTCACGGGTGAGCAGGGACTGCACGTGCGGGGGAGGGGGGGCGTGGGCACGCCGTTCCGATGCCTGCAGGAGGGCAGCCTCATAGCAGCTACCAGGGCAGATCAGGAGAGCAGCAGCCATAGCCCGCACGTGTGCACACAGACATGGAAATACACACTGCTGGGAGCCCCTTACGGTACACAACAAAGTGTATGTGAGGGTGGTGGACTTCAGATGCATCTTTAGGGTTTTGTTTGTCTGGAAAGCGAAGGCTGGGACTAGAGGAGGGGGCGTGGTCAGGATGGGCTGCAGGAAGAGGTGCCAGGGCAGAGCTGCAGCAGGGCGGCGGGGAGCCGATGGAGTGCCGCTCAGAACTTCTTACACACAGGGCTACATTTCCTCTCTAAGCGCAAGTGAAGCATGCTTATCCCAGCGGCCAGAGGAGCGAGCGAGAGAGCGTGCAGCCAAGCACTTACGTATCGCAGCAGGGCTTCCTCTCCGAGGGCTCGCACCAAGCCTTTGGTGTCCATCTGCCCCAGCCTGAGAACATAGAGAGGCCGCCCGTCTGCAGGAGGGAGGAAAGCGATCAGGACATGGCCCTGTCCCTGCTGTGAGGCAGAGGACACACTTTCAAGTCCTTGTACAGTGGCCCAGGGTGCATCTTAGAAGTGCCAGGCAAGGCCCTAGCTCCATCCCAGCATCATCCAAGCAAACATGCCCGTGAACATGTGGTGAGGTTATGGCATTTTCAAAAAAGGCATTAAAAAAAAAAGGAGGCGACTGCTGAGCAGCCGAGTGGGGCCCTGGGGTAGGCTGAGCAGGAGCCACAGCACCAGCCGCACATGTGGGTCGTGTCTTGCTGGCAGGGCAGTCTAGCGAATGGCGCCTCACAGGACCATCATGGAGGTGACTCTGAGAAGACCTCAGCGGCCAGGGTGCACCCTGCGCTCAGCACATCCTGAGCCCTGTCGCTCCGGGCCAGACAGAAGCAGAGATGGGCGGGGCCAGCTCCAAAACACAAACCAGGCCTGGTGTGCTGCTAATGGCAGACAAACAGAATCAGCCAGCAGGGCGCTGGCACCTGAGAATGCTACCTGAGGATCTGACCTACAGCTAGCTGCATAAAGCAAAATGTCACTTGGAATTCTGTAGAAATGTCAATTCATGTAAGTTTCCTTTGATATTTAATAGAACACGTTTGTCAATAACTTACTAGCAACCTTTCTTCCCCTCCACCAGTTGGGTCACAAAGTAGAATAAATAGAAAAATGGCGGAGCATCAAGGTCTGAGGCCCGCCAGGGCTACACACACCCTACCTCAAACAAAAACAAAACAAAAATCACACTAACACTCAATACATCTCTCTCTCTCTCTCTCTCCCTCCCTTCCTTCCTTTCCTGATAATAGGAGGGCCTTGTGTTTGTTCAGCCATGCCTCTAGCCTCTAGCCTTGCTTCTTGCTGGTTATTTTGGAGATAAAGATTCATGAACTTCTCTGCTTTGAGCCCTGATCCTCCAGATTTCAGCCCTGAATAGCTAGGATTACAGGCATAAACCCCTGGTACCTGGCCAATACACATCATTTTCAAGAACTAAATAAAGTTGCAATTGATCTGGAGAGGTACAAGCGATTAACTGAAGAGAACAAGATGGATGGGCTCAGCCAGGCTTGGAAAAACTCGTTCAAAGGTGGAAGAGCAGGTTTCGAGGAGATCCTGTCTCCTCTCCAGGAACAGCAGGGACAGCCCTTGACAAGGCAGATTTTTCTGGAAGGCCTGGGTAGAGCTTCACTTCAGGGAGGTATGCCAGGATCTACCTTTTGTTTACTCAAGTTCTCCATTGTTTTGAGGTAGAAAACCTGGCTGGACATTTTCTAGCTACAAGAGTCTAAGTCACTGAAGTTCTTTTACTGAGAAGCTTCAGAACCAAACATTCGGGGGGGGGGGGGGGGGGGAGGGGGGGAAGGGGTAGGGATGGTGGTGATGGTATATGTGTGTGTTAGTCCTGGGGCTTGAGTTCTGGGAGTCTTGGCACTGTCCCTGAGCTCTTCTGCTCAAGGCTAGAACTCTACTACTTGAGCCACATATCACTTCCGGTTTTCTAGTGGTTTATTGGAGGTAAGAGTCTCATGGACTTCCTTGCGGGGGCTGGCTTTGAACCAAGATCCTCAGATCTCGGCCTCCTGAGTATCTAGGATTACAGGTGTGAGCCACGAGTGCCTGGCAACATTCAGTTTTTTAAAAGCCATACTAGACTTCACCTAAGAAAAGTAAGCCATGGTGACCGAGTCACAAGGAGAAATCAAAGGGTTCAGGCCCCTTCTGGGCTGTCCAGGCTGGCACAAGCGCCTGTGGAGGGCCTGTCTCCCCAGCTGTCCATGCTGGTCAGACCGAGAGGGGCCCGCCTAACCAGAGCAGGGGCCTCAGATGCTTAGGTACAGGAGGCTGGAGGGGTGTCAGGAGCACACTACCTTTGTCATGGTGGTGCCAGCCTCCCGCGTAGTAGTCCTGAAGGACCTGGGGTGGGGTCCAGGTGTCTAGGATGTAGTCTACCTGATGCTGCTTCCGCCACGTTAGGGACTGGCACATGATCTCTCTGGCTTTGTCGATATTAAAATCTCGAGCACGTAGGAACCGAAGAATATGCTCATCCTTAGGGATCTAGGAAGAGGAAAAGAGGTTTCTAAGCAGTGGTAAGGGGGGTTACTAAGGGAAAACACCAAGTTGCTAAGAGAAAAAAAAGTCTAAAACTCCCACCTCCTGCCATCAGTAATAGTGATTAAAATTAGCTTTCCTTAGGGCTAGAGTGTAGCTCAGTAGTGGAATGCTTACTTATCTAGCATGTACAAGGCCCTGCATTCATCTCAGGAAGAAATAAAAATAATGTGTGTATGCACACATACATGCACACACATACATATGTATATATTTATATCTGTTTATCTGTGACTATATTCCTCCAAAAAATCATGGCTGACGCTGTACAATTCCAGCATCTAGGTATGGATCTTCTTTTTGGTACTCAAGACTCGGTCTCAGCACAGTGAAGCTGAGGCACACCTATCAAGGGCTTTTATCCTAACCCTGACCTGAGTGAGCGGCCAAGATCCCCACTTCTCCATGCACACCGCATACCAGAGCCCGGCTTGGGCAGCATGGTGTGCCGCTGCCCAGACGGACCTCCTCTGATCCCACCGCTGTCCACCAAGAGGTCCTCCTCTCTGAATAAGAACAAAGCCCATCCTGTGCTCAGGTCTCTGCAGTGGTCCACACACTCAACTCATGCCAGAGCAGGACCATTAGCCTCTGCTCCTGGCAACACTATGCCGCTGGCTTCATCTCCCCCAGAAAGCAGAAGTTACACAGGCATGGTTAAGAATGTGGGGGCAAGCATCCAAATCTGCCCCAACTCCCCACAGTGCTCTACTGCCTCAGCCACTTTCAGGGCTGGCAGGAGAAAGCCATGTGGACGTGTGGTCAAGACAGGGTAGGTCAGAGCCACCTTGCTGTGGCTGTCTTCCTAACAGCTGCCATTAATGCACTCAGGTGTTCAGTTTCTAGGAAGCCAGACTGGACAAGCTAAAGACAGGCTGGCCACATGAATGCCTGGTTGTCCTGCACTAGGGAGCATGCACAACTTGCTGGACACCCATAAAGGTCACCGCTTCCTTATGGGCTGCGATTTCACCCCAAGCCTCAGAATCAAAGCTCAGATATTTCTCCTCTATGTGATCTTGAGCTCTTTCAAACTTCCAACAGGAAAATGAGGGAATCCTTGGATACAAGATTGCGTTGTAACTCCATATTTACTTGTCTCTAAACTGCACCATTCTCTTAAAGCTTAGAAAACTACAATTCCTTGTACAGGAAGGACACCTCCCAGCCACGCAGACAGATCACTGACAGACTGGCTGTCAGGCGTGATTATGCAGCCCATGGGACACCAACACCGCCCTGCCACACACAAGGCCACACTCACCTTGCCCTTGTGGGTCTCCTGGAGCCACTGGCGGAGTCTGATGAGGCAGCTTTCCTGGAGTGGAGTCAGATCACCCAGGTATCTCTTGATGTAGTCCGCATCCAGTTTATCTGCAAGGGAAGATGCATGGCAAGATTTACAACAAAGACCACTGGGTTCTGTGGCCCCTAAGGTCCTCTTGGTGAAGTTAGCAGAGCATGTGCCCCGGGGTGCCAGATTTGAGCAGCTGCCCTGGCAAACTTCAGTGACTGGCCTTAGATGAGATCACTGATAATCTACAGGCAAGCTTTCCAACTCAATTACCTTCCTCTGATTACCATCAAGTCTCCTTTACCTGAAAAACCTCAGCGTTGTTCATGATAGGACAGCAGCTACAGTGAATATCTAGTGAGGTTTTCTCTATGCAAAAGTAACATCAAGGGAAGGGTGAGCTGGCACAACAAATACAAGTAAATGTAACGAAGAAAAACTCACAAGGTGAATATTCAACATAAACCCTGAACCCGGCTAACTGTTGAAGGTGAACAAATGGCTAGCAGCAGAGCACCACGTAGAGAAAGAGGAATACTGGTGCCATAAGTTTCTGAGTGACTGACAGAATTCATGTTTTCATATTGTGTACTTTTTCAGAATATTCTACAAGGGTATCACTCAATTAACAAAGTATAGCCAGGGGAGAGTGGCTTATGCCTGTAATCATAACTACTGAGATCTGGAGGGTCAAGATTCAAAGCCAGTCAGAGCACAAAGGTCACATCTCCAACCAACTAGTGAAAAACCAGGCTGGAGGCACAGCTCTAGTGGTAGAGCACCAGTCGAGCAAATATGAGGCTACAGTTCAAACTCCAGTAGCAGAAGAAAGCATCAAATGTGCTCCTTCTGTGGAACAAGTGGAGAGTTGTGTGACAGACAGAAGCAGCCCCTGCCGCGGCCTCTTCCTGCAAGTCACTCTGTTTTTCTGTCCTTAGTTCACCAAATCAAAACTGAGGGTCCTTAGCACATCAGCACATCCCATCTAAAAAGAGCGGTTATGAATGGGTCCTCATTCGCAGGTTGGTCAGGACAGGGCTGGCTTCACAGGGAGTGTAGTGTCTAAAGATGACTGAAGTCTGTGCGGCTGGATTACTGCCTTAGCTTCACTAAAGGTCACTCTTTGGTCTCAATGCAAGACTAACCAAGTTATATATGGGAGAGAAGAGAAGGGAAGAAGATAGATAGATCATGGTTCAAGGCAGAGGCAGACAAGGCAAAAGGTTAGTGAAACCAGAACCCCACGATTCCCTTGGTGCTGGAGGAATGAAATGTCTCTCACACCTACCGTCAGGTGTCCCCACCACAGGCTCGGGCGCCCCAGTTGGGTTACTGAGGGCCTCGCCACCCAGGCCCTCGAGGGTAGCATCTGGGACAATGACAGTCGTGGACACTGCTAGATTCTTGCTCAATGACAGCGTCTCTTTGGAAGGCCCGAGGGAAGGTGGCGTCCAGCGAGGGACATGCGTGATACCTTCATCTTCTAGCTGACGAAGGTAGTATTCGATGATTTCTTTCCCCTTTAAGACGAAACCAATCACAAGCTAAGGCACAGTCAAACATGCAAATCACTCATCCCTCACCAGCTCATAAGGCCCTGTCAGAAACTGAATTCTGTGATGTGGTGTTCCTACGGTCCAAGTACTCAGGACCATGAGGCAGCAGGATTCCTAGACCCTGAATCCAGGGCCACCTGGACAGCGGTGAGACCTGTCTCTACAAAACTAAAATAAAATTGAACTTTGACACACAAAAGTTATTGGAGTCAGGCACTGGCGGCTCGTACCAGTAATCCTAGCTGCTCAAGAGGCTGAGAGCTGAGGATCACGGTTCAAAGCCAGCCCAGGCAAGAAAGTCCATGAGACTCTTATCTGCAAGTAAGCACCAAAAGAGCTAGAAGAAGAACTATGGCTCAAGGGGTAGAGCGCCACCCTTGAGTGAAAAAGCTCAGGAGCAACACCCAGGTCCTGAGTTCAAAACCCCAATACTGGCACACACAAAAAAGTTATTTTATTTCATCCTCTCCAAAAGTTTAGGGAATACTGCAGAGAGGGAATTCTTGTATGGCTACTTTTCGTATTAGTACTGAGGCTCGAACTCAGAGCATTGAGCTCTCACTTGGCTTTTTAACTTAATGCTGGAGCTCTACCATTTGAGCCACACCTCCACTTCTAGATTTTGCTGGTTAATTGGATTTTTTTTTTTGCCAGTCCTGGGGCTTGAACTCTCGACCGGGGCGCTGTCCCTGAGCTCTTTTTTGCTCAAGGCTAACACTCTACCCCTTGAGCCACAGCACCACTTCTGGCTTTTTCTAAGAATTAATGGAGATAAAGAGTATCACAAACTTTCCTGCCCTGGCTGTGATCCTCAGATCTCAGTTTCCTGAGTAGCTAGGATTACAGGTATAAGCCACCCACAAGTGCCCAGTAGATATGGTCGTTTTAAAACACTGAGAAGGGCTGGGAAGGTGGCTCAGTGGTAGAGCGCTTGACTTGCATGCCTGAGGCCCTGGATTCGATTCCTCAGCACCACATAAGCAAAAAGAAAAAAGCCGGAAGTGGTGGTGTGGCTCAAGTGGTAGAGTGCTAGCCTTGAGCTGAAGAGCTGAGGGACAGCGCCCAGGCCCAGAGTTCAGGCCCCAGGACCGGACCCAAAAATAAATAAATAAAAATAAATAAAAATAAAACACTGAGAAATCAAACAAGCCTTCCAAAGGCGTGCACCATCCCAGGCGAACACTTCTCCATCCCCATCCCTAAGAGCCAAGGAGCTCAGTTCAAAGGCTGGGGATCCTGTGTCCACCTTTGGAGGATCTCAGCACAATGGTTCCTCCCCTCAGCAAACCTGGAGGGCAAACCTGAGGGTGCTGTGAGCTGGCTGCCGCTGCCTCACCCGACCTCCACTGCTGCCCTTGCCACCAGCACCAGGTAACCCCTTCAGGCTGAAGCAGCAGCCCGAGCAGGCAGGGGGATCCCTGACTTCCAAATCACACCACGCCCAGAGCTCCTCCAAGCCCTGCCTCTCCCTTTGCTCTAGGAGCCCACAGACTCACTTTCTTAATGTTGCTGGTATACTGTTTCATTGCGATTTTTTCCACTGTACTTTCAAAACCAAAAAAGGATTTAATATCTAAACTTGCAGACTGCTCAAAACAAGTCCAGTCTTCATTCTCGGGGTGAACCTGCAGAGAGAGAAAAGAGCTCCACCAACACACTCAACACTAAGACCTACTTCACACCGTTCATCCTCCAACTGGGAACCCAGAGAAACTTTCCTACCAGTGCTGCCATGGGGAAAACAGCAGGCAGGATTACAGAGGGGTTGAAAGCCATGACAGGTCCCAAAAGTGACTACAAAAGCAGCCTTGGTTTTCACTCCCTCAGCTGGTGCATGGAGCTGGGTCCTCGCCTAGGGAAAAGCAAGAGCACCGCCTGGGGCAGGTGACAGCCTAACCATCAGCCACGGAGCACCACGGGAAGGGAGGACTGGGGGCGGGGCAGGCTGCTGCAGTCACTAGAGTGGCCACGGCAGGCATTAGTGGGCTAAGGCTGAGGAGGGAACGAAGAAGTCCTTGGGGAAGCTGCCTGTGTCTGGGGCAGCAAGACAGTCAAAAAGCCTTGGGCACAGTGAAGGGACAGCAACAATGTGAGTAGGAGAGAGGGAAGGGAGGCTCAGAAGCCGCTGAAGGGGAGAGCTAGGAGGCGGGGCTATTCTAATGAGCTGCCAGGAGCTGTGCCAATCAGAGGAAGCAATACAGACGGGAAGACAGAGACTGTCAGCACTAATCTTTTGGCTTCGTTTATATTTTTGTGGTACTAGGGGTTGAACTCAGGGCCTCTATCACTGGTCTCTACTCTTAAAGAAACACAGTATTGCCGGGCGCCGGTGGCTCACACCTGTAATCCTAGCTACTCAGGAGGCTGAGATCTGAGAATCGAGGTTCAAAGCCAGCCCGGGCAGGAAAGACCGTGAGACTCCTATCGCCAATAAACCACTAGAAAACCGGAAGTGGCGCTGTAGCTCAAGTGGTAGAGCGCTCGCCTTGAGCTGAAGAGCTGAGGGACAGCGCCCAGGCCCAGAGTTCAAGCCCCATGACCAACAAAAAAAAGAAAAGAAACACAGTATCTTAGTCTTTCAAATACATTTCTAAAGTATTAGGGTCGGAGGAGAAGAAGTCATCTTTAAAACCAAATCAAGGCATCCTTGGCTGACTTGGTTGTTAAGAGCAACCACACTGTGCTCCAGCCACAGCTGCTACCTCCTTCCAGCACCCGACAGCAGTGATGCCGGTGTCACAGCAGCGGCATGGTGCTGCGAGGCCCCAGCGGCCCAGGGTGGGGGTGGCCACTCACCGTGTAGCAGCAGTGCTCATTAATGATGACCCGGTTAGAAAATGTTTCATTGTGGGCCTCAATGTGCAAAGTACGTTCCCGAGAATTCAGGGAGTTTTTCTGGACAAAATAGACATAATCGACTCCTGCGATCTGTAATGAAGAAGTACAGAGGAAAGGCTTTTATCAACACCTCCGGTCCGGCAGAAGCTATAAGACGGCCACTCTTCCTCACTCACCTTCTTCAGTAGCCTGGGGGCATCTATGTCCAGCTTGCAGCGCCTCTCAATGACGTGAATAGCCCCATCTTCACTTTTGAATTCACTCACAGTGTCACTGTCCACGAACATTGGGATCAAAGGACAGGTAGGGAACCTCCTCTCATAGGCCTATGGTCAAAAGAACATAGACAGGAAGGAAGAGTGGGCCTGGCTCTTCTCTGGAGAAAGGAGCGGTTCTCCATGCATGCCCGCTCACCCGCAGCTTCCATTAGAAAGGAAAGCTACCTCATGTTCATGGAACAAAGACTCAACTGTAGAGGGGCACTGGTGGCTCACCCCTGTAATCCTAGCTACTGAGGATCGTGGTTCAAAGCCAGCCCCCTGGCAGGAAAGTCTGTGAGATTCTTTTTTTTTTTTTTTGTCTTTTCTTTTTCGGTACTGGGGATCGAACCCAGGACGTTGCACTTGCTAGGCAAGCGCTTTGCCACTGAGCTACATCCCAGCCCAGTCTGTGAGATTCTTATCTCCAGTTAATTATCAAAAAGCCAAATGTGGCACTGTGGCTGCTAGCCTTGAGCAAAAAAGCTCAGAGTCAATGCCCAGGCTCTGACTTCAAACCCCACAACCAGTATCTTCTCCTTCTCCCGAAAAAGACAACTTTAGAGGATGTCCTCTCTGCTCAACTGGATGCACAGGCCTAACACAATTCCCACCAACCTCCCGGCAAGATGCAGGCAAGAAAGACTGCAAAGAGTTGATAGAACTGGTGCTCTCCTACTTGAACCTCTAAGCTCTGGTTTTCGCTGGTTAGCCAGAGATGGAATCTCCAAGTCTTTTCTTTGAGCCACAATCTTTCGATATCAGCACACTGAGTAACTAAGATTACAGGAATGAGCCATCAGTGCCTGACTAAAAGCATTCTTGTTTTATTAAAAACAATATAGGTAAGCCCTAGTTCTAACCCACTGGAAGAGCCTGGACGCAATGAGTTGTGGTAAGGCAAACTCGACATGCAGATCTCTGAAGCATTTCTTTACACAGAGAACTGACATGAACATGTATGTCGAAAGGACACCGGGAAGCAGCCCAAAAGGACCCCAGCCACCAGTCTGAACACCAGAAAGAAAGACGAGGTATAGCATTATAAACCACAGTGCTACTAAGAAAAGTGGCCAGGGAGAAAGTGTGTCAGCGAGGGAGCTCCCTGACACTGTGTCAGGGAGGAATGTCAGGATGAGGTAAGGCCTCTGCACAGCCAGGAATGTGGTCAGGAAGCCGCTCGGACAGAGGTCTGCAATGGACCCCATTCCAGAGCAGAGTCGGTCTCCAAGTAGTATCCTGCAGTCAAGAGTCACCATGGTGCCCGTATGATGGAAAGATCTAGTAGGCACCACCTACTAGAATGCCTGGACTTGGGGCCAGTAAGGACACAGTCTGGCAATATGCCTGCACTGGGAGGTGGGCGGGGCCAGAGAGGGCTCTCCAGCCCTCTGCACATGCAGCCAACCTCGAAACTATTCATGGGGAAAGCAGAAGAAATATTCTGATTACAAACTGCATTACACACACCCAGCTTGAACTCAACAGAAAAAAACTGTGTCAGAAAAGAGCCTAGAATAGAGGCCTCTGAGGAGACAGGCTGCCCGGTACAAGGAGGCCTTAGCTGCTGGGCAGGAATGGCCACAGCCACCCAGAACCTGGAGAGAGACCTAGTGTTCCCTATTAAGTGAGATGAGCACATCATAGTGGCGTTCCTTGGCTGGTCACTGCAGTGCGCGAGCAGCTGGTCCTAGGCAAGCACACTTTGGAGCTCAGGGAAAGTGTCATGACTGTACATACACTTGCTTTCAGATGTTCCTACCCCACCCCCCCCAAAAAAAAATGACAGCAGCTGGTAGCTCACACAAGTAACCCTAGCTACTCAGGAGGCTGAGATCTGAGGATCATGGTTTGAAACCAGCCTGGCAGCAAAGTCTCTTGGGAGACTCTTATCTCCAATTAGCCACCAATAAACTAGAAGTGGAGCTGTAGCTCAAAGTGATAGAGTGGCAGCCTTGAACAGAAAAATTCAGAGATAGATAGCACCTAGGCCCCGAGTTCAAGCCCGATATCTGACTCTGTGTGTGTGTGTGTGTGTGTGTGTGTGTGTGTGTGTGTGTGTGTATGTGTGTGTGTGTGTGTGTGTGTTGTTTGTCTGGGTGAAATGTATTTGAGTATTCACTCTTCTAGCACTTTTTTTTTAGTGGAAATCTTCTAAAATACAAAGTTGGAGAAACCATTTAACAACAACCAAAAAAAACAGCTTTAGCTGGGTGCTGGTGGCTCATGCCTATAATCCTATCTACTCAGGAGGCTGAGATCTGAGAATGGCAGTTCAAAGCCAGAACAGGCAGGAAAGTCAATGAGACTCTAATCCCAATAAACCACTCAGAAAAGTGGAAGTGGCGCTGTGGCTCAAGTGGCAGAGCGCTAGCCTTGAGCTGAAGAGCTGAGGGACAGCACCCAGGCCCAGAGTTCAAGCCCCACAACCAACCAAAAAAAATTTTTTTTAAAAAGCAGCTTTAGAGGGGAGATATGCTCCTATTACACAAAGCTACAGTATACATATATTGGCACAAATCAGGAAGCCAGGTTTGGAGTGGAGGCTCCGTGTAACATGTACTTAGCATATGCAAGGCCCTGGGTTCGAACCGCTGCTCCCCCCCGTCCCCCAGCCAGCCCAACAACTCCTCTCACTAGGTTCAAACCACTGCCAGAAGAGCAGCAACAAGTCCCCCACACCAAAAAGAGAAGGGTGGGGAGGAAGAGAGGGGAAGCCAACCCACATTCTCCTGCATGTGACAGATTAAACAAAGCTTCCACATTTGTACGTAAAAATGTATACACACACTGGTTTGCCGGAAGCTTACAGCAGAAGCGATGGTTTTCCCCAGATTCCCACTAGCCTTCAGCCAGCAACACAGGTTTTCACTAGGCTGTGACCCTGACTCTTGCCCAAGATCCACATCAGCAGGCCTTCATTTGGCTCTGAACAAGGAAGAGGACGCAGACCACCACTCAACTCTTGCCAGGTTCAAGCCACAGCCAGAAGAGCAGCAGCAGTCCCGTGGTCTTCTCCTTTCCCCCAAGGACTGTGCAAAGTGATCCAGTGATCCAGTCATGCCCAGCATTGACCAACACTGATAGCAAGAGGCTGAACAAAACAAACCTTCCAGAAGTAATTTCTTCTAAGAGGTCTGCTTTTAAAGGAACTTACTTTTATAAGAAAACTACTGTAGTCATTTGCTCACTCCTTATGTTTAACACAGCAATTGTTCCAACAATAAAAACAACACTGGGCCTAATCAGCCTGCTCCCCTTTGTGCTCCCCTCCTCCAGAAAGCGAAAGCCGCCTCCTTCCGGGGAGTGCTCTTTCCAGCTCTTCCTCCCACCTCCCCACCCACTCTCCCCTTTCAAAAGATCTCTCTCGGAGCCTGCAATTTAGAAGCAGGCAGCAGCGCTTTGAGCTCTTAACCAACCTTTGAATGCAATTTTGACATATTAAAAGCTCGTACCTTGCTAAAGAAAACGATATTTTGGGGAAAGCAATTCAACTTGACAATTACCAAGCTGAATGCTGCAAAATGCAGAAAACCCATTTGGAAGACCCTGCTATGTTCAGACCTATGGTCAGCCGTACAAGAGATATGACCCTCAAACTGACTCATGAACAGAGCTGCTTTGCAGTGGCAGCAGCTGTGACTATATGATGCCTTAGCCTCTCTAAGAACACATACTCAGCACAGTTAGAAAATCCCAGAGCTCGAGGATTTACCATCAAAACAAGGACGGAAAGAGGCCACACTCAGGCCCTGTGACCAGAGGAAGATGCAGGAACGTGGCCTAGGAAGGTGAGCCCTGAAACTCCCAAGTGTGCACCACAGTAGAGAAGATGGCGGAATGTGACGATGACTTTGGGCCATGGGGTCAGGCCTGGCCAGCTGGCTAAAGCAAGCTCCTCCTGAGGAGAAAGGGGTTTGCAGAGGAGAAGAAGCAGCCAGGAAAGAACTGAGTCCCATCAGTACTTCACAGGCTCAAACTAGGAGGACCGAGCGGCTCAGTAGTTGAGCTACTATGACAAACACAAAGAGTTGTGCTCAACAGAAAAATCATCACCTGAAGGGGTAAACGATTAGCAAGTCTGCATTTTGCTAAATGGCAGATCCTACTTTAGCTATGATGTACTAAGGTTACAGACAGAGCTCCCTTTCTTCTGGCGGAATCAACAATTAACTCCTCAGCTAAAATCTTGGCTGGACAACATCTTTTAGACATTTGCATGTGACAAACATTGATGAGGCTCATGCCTGTAATCCCAGCTACTCCAGGCTGAGATCTCAGGATCACAGTCAGTATGAAGCCAGCCAGTGCTGGTGAGATTCTTATCTACAATTAAGGATGGGGGACACCACAAGAAAAAAAACAAAAACAAACAAACCTGAAGTAGAAGTGTGGCTGAAGTGGTGAGTGCCAGCCTTGAGTGGAAAAAGCCAAGCAGGAGTGGGAGGACCTATGTTCAAACCTCAACACACACAGACACACACACACACACACCACCCAGAACATTTTATCTTGAAGTATTTGTAATGTATTTCTCTTCAAAACTTCCCAGGCAAGATCACCAAGACTCTTGTAAACACTAACAGACTGCTGATAGGATTTCTGAGCTTTCAAATATAATTCAGACCATAACTGAGTATGTTTCATTAATTAAAATGAGAAAAATGAGTGTGTCAGCTCATTTTTTTAACCTCTCAAGACACACTGGGACCCCGGGCTTTAAATCTAGTTTACGGTCCAGAAGACTAAACAATGTCAGTTATCTGGAATATTCCTGGTGAGCCTCTCTAGTGGTGCCTGGCTGTAGGCACTGGCTTGGGACTCTATGTTTAGAGGCACTAAAAAAAACAGAATCTATTAAACAGGCACCAGATTAAACTTATGTGTTAACCAGCCTAAAATGATGATTATCTCTTCATGGCCTGAAAAATACAAGATGTAAGTTTATAATTAGCCAACTATTTTTTTTTCAGGAACTAGATGTAAATGTCAGCATACAGGTCTTCCTTCTGTAAGGGAAAGGCAAATGGAAGATAAAGACAGAAAATGATCTTATTTCCATGTGAACATACAGTAGTTATCTAAGTATACCCGGGTTGGTTAATAGAAGCCCCCAGGGCAAGTGTGACTGCAGTGGGGAAGAGTTTTCACACAATCATTGGAGAAGGGCAGGGGTGGGACAAGCAGATGTTCTGGGAGAGTTCTCATTATAGGAAGCTTGACACCACCCGCTCCAAGCTGATGGCATTAACAGCTCCCACAGCTACTCTCCACAGAAACTTGAATGAGGAACTGGGCTCCATGGATGGGGAGGAGGGGGAAGAACACCTACCATTCTCAGGACAGTAGACCGACTTCCGGGACAGCCTTGCACAATTCTGCACCAACGACCACCCCAGCACCCGGGCTCCTGCTGACTGTTTTACATCCCTGTTCCTGCCCCCAGGCCCACCCTTCCTGGCGAATCATCATCAAGCCACTCTCTGGGCATTGTCATTTTGAGCGGAAGACAATCACTGGGGAGCAGATGGCAGAGCAAATAAGAGCCTGAGCTCTCCTGTTTTTGGACCTAGACCCAAACCCAGCTGCAGCACCCAGTAGCATAGCTCCAGTTCCAGAGAACAGGAAGTGCGAGAGGGGGTTTCAAGATGAGGCTGGGAAGTGTTCTTGCCAGCAGGGAACCTAAACAGACCAGCGGAGAGGAAGGAGGTTAAGGAACAAGAAAGAAGTCTATTAAATAAGCAAAGACTCCCTGTCTGCGTGGTGGGGTAGGGACTGCGGGGAACAGGGAGCAGGGCGGTCACCCCACCACTCAAGGACTGTCCCTTGGCAAGCAGCTTCCACCCCACGTTTCCCTTCTGTGAAGTGGGATAAAACCTTGTCTACTCTCAAAGTAAGGCTGAGCAATCAATACAATACTGGCTCGTGGCACCTGCTAACTGCTGCTCCTGTTGTTACACCTTGTAGGTGGTCTTCATGTGTTTTTGTTGTTGTTGTCATTGTGTTTATTTTTGTCCTGTCTGTCACACAGGAGTCCAGGTCAGGCAACCATCCCTCAGATCAGAGCCCAAAGAAATGCCTTGGCCAGCGGCAGCACTAGTGAGCTCACGCCACAAGGGAGCTTCGTCAGTTTTCCAGGAAACAGCAGACCCCAGAGACAGCCTGTTGACCTGTTTTAGTCATGTGCTGCCCTTAGGACATAGGGCCCTTCTTTGCCCTGTTGGTGCACTAAGATTCTCATACTAGATCGTTTTAAACCTGTGGAGGACACGGGTAGCTCTCACCTATAATCCTAGCTACTCAAGAGGCTGAGATCTGATGATCGCAGTTCAAAGCCAGCCCACACAGGAAAGTCCCTGAGACTCTTATCTCCAATAACACCCCCCGCCCATCAAAACCCGGAAGTGGCCCTGTGGCTCAAGTGGTAGAGCGCTAGCCTTGAGCTGAAGAGCTGAGGGACAGCACCCAGGCCCAGAGTTCAAGCCCCACAGCCGACTAAATAAATAAAATAAATAAAATAAAAATAAAGCCATGAGCCAGGAAGACCTCAAGCCAGCCAGGCCTCAGGCTTTTTTTTTTTCTCTCTCCCTAAAGTTACCAACATGACATTGTAGTTGTAGTTGAGGGTCTCAGCATCATTTATAAAGCATTCTAAATTGTTCACGATCATGAGACTCCACAGACTTTCTTAGCTTGGTGTGCTGTCCAGTAACAACACACTCTGTGTCACTTGCAGGAAGTCGCCAAGGAGGAGGACTGGGGGGTGGAGGGGGCGGGCAGGGCACAGCACTACACTGGTTGCGGAGGGCTGCCTCCTGTGTCTGACATTGAGACAAAACCCTGGGCGTGGGAAGGTGGCTCAGTAGTAGAGTGCTTGCCTTGCATGCATGCGGCCCTGGGTTCGATTCCTCAGCACCACATAAGCAGAAAAAGCCGGAAGTGGTGCTGTGGCTCAAGTGGTAGAACACTAGCCTTAAACTGAAGAGCTGAGGGACAGCGCCTAGGCTGAGAGTTCAGGCCCCACAACTGACCAAAAAAAAAAAGGCAACCCTGGGCGTGGACAGTGGAAGGGTTGCTCCCTCCCACCCCCAACCTCTGGTAGCTTCCCACACTAGCTGGGATTCATGCAAAACCCAACTCAGGCCTGGCTGCTCTGGATTCATATAAGTAAAGCAAATCCTTGGGACCTAGAGAAGTAATTTACACTGAGTGTCATGTTTCATCCCCTTCGAAAAAGACATTTCCTGAACTGTAAGTGTGGCTGGTTATTTCCATGAGCAGGACGTGCTGACTGGCTGTTCTGATTATGTCATTTAAACAGTTGTACAAACAAGGGGAGGCCCAGCACCATGGCCTGGGCCTGCAGCCCAGACACTCAGGATCCCTTGAGCAGAGGTGCTTAAGGTTAGCCTAGAGCACCACAGCGAGACCTGGGTCATGACAATAAAATGCAAAGTAACTAACACATCCAGTGGGACAGACAACTGCTGGGAGCCTGGAACGTGGAGGTCCCTCTACAGCGGCAGGCCGGGCCTCGCCTCCACTGCCTTGCTCTATTTAAATCCTCATCTGCACGGCTCCAGCTCAGCTCTGTCAAGTGGCTTGGGTTATCCTTGGCTCAAAACATTATGTGCATGCTAATTCCACCCCTACTCTTTTTTCTATTTGCTGCCTACCACCAAAATGGCAGTATCTGGTCCCGACAAAATAAACATAAAGGCAAACCACTGCTGTCTGATAATGCTTAACATTCATAAAGGACATCCACAGAGTTCCGAAGTTTTTATGTAGCTTCTCCCTTATCAAAATAAAATTACAGAGCCAGAAGCTAGTGGCTCACACCAGTAATCCTAACTACTCAGGAGGCTGAGATTTGAGGATCACAGTTTGAAACCAACCCAGGCAGGAAAGTCTGTGAGACTCTTATCTCCAATTAACTATTCAGAAAAAGCAGAAGTAGGGCTGTGGAACAAGTGGTAGAGTACTAGCCTTGAGCCAAAGAAGTTCAGGGACAGCACCCAGGCCGAGTTCAAGCCCCAGGACTGACAAAAATAAAAATAACTGAATGAATGAATGAAATTACATTAACCGACCTGTTAGAAAATGAAGACACTAGCTAGAAAAAAAATAGGGATCTTTATGTTACTCAAGATCCCTTTTATCGGGGTTGGGAAAGTGGCTCAGTGGTAGAGCACTTGCCTTGCATGCATGAGGCCCTGGGTTCAATTCCTCAGTACCACATAAGCAAAAAGAAGCTGGAAGTGGCACTGTGGCTCAAGTGGTAGAGCGCTAGCCTTGAGCTGAAGAGCTGGGGGACAGCACCCAGGCCCAGAGTCCAGGCCCCACGACCGGACCAAAAAAAAAAAAGATCCCTTTTGTCTTTCAATAAATCTCGAAAGTCTGAGGTCTACATGCCACAGTTACTGAAGCCCAAGGCTGAAAGAATGTCTGCAGTGTCTGCTAGTTCCCCTTCTCAGTTTCCACGTGTACTTAGCGTAACTGCATGATACTAAAGGGACCCAAGGGAATCCAAAAAGCTATTCCTAATCCATAAAATGTACGGTTTAATAAAGAACAAACTGGGCATAAATATATCTCTGACAATAAAATAGCAGTTTTGCCTATTTCTTCAAATCAAGCGGACTTGGCAGAGTTGTTTTACTTTCTGTAGTGTAAAGATAGCTCGTGGACTTCAGAAGAGCATTTGGTGTTCCAGGGAATTGCAGCTGTCAGCTTTCAAAGATGCCATGTGTGTGCCCACATGAAAGAATGCAATGAGCTATGGGAATGTTATCTGGCCTCCTGAAGCAGAACAAAGCTCCACAGCGTCAGCAGGCTGACAGGAGGAGTTGCTCTAATCCATCAGGAAAAGCTATCAAATGACTATCAAATGACAAAAAGTTATCAAATGACTCTTCTACAAGTTGTGCACCACAGACCTTGAAGAGTTTATGATTTAAAACATTCTCAGAAGAACAAACAAAAAGATAATCAGGAATCACATCTTGAACGCCGAACAGGCAGGCAGGGCCATCTGTAGCATTCTCTTTCTCCTCCACTGTCATTCCCAAACCTCATCTCTCCCTTCACCTGAGTGGCAGGCTCCCCAGCAGGGCTGAGTACTGGAGACACATGCCTGTAATCCTTACTGCATGGAAGGCAGACATTAGGAAGATTCTGGTTCTAGACAAAAAGTGTGCAAGACTCCAGCTCAAAAGAAAAAGCTGGATGTAGTGGTGTAAGCCTGTTACCTCAGCTACCGTAGGAACTGTAAAACAGGAGGTTCACAGTTCTAAACCAGCCTGGGGGAGAGTGAGATGCTACTGCAAAAAAAACTGAAGCTGGGTGCCAGTGGCTCATGCCTGTCATCCTAGCTACTCAGGAGGCTGAGATCTGAGGATCTCGGTTCAAAGCCAGCCTGGGCAGGAAAGTCTATGAGACTCTTAACTCCAATAAACCACCAGAAAACCAGAAATGGTGCTGTGGCTAAAGTGGTAGAACACTACCCTTGAGATGATGATCTGAGGGACAGCGCCCAGACCCAGATTCAAGCCCCTCGACCGACCAAAAAAAAAAAAAAAAAAAAAAGAGCTAAAGGTGGGACTCAAGCGGCAGAGCACCTGGCTATCTGAGTTAAGTCAGCAGATCAGTGGCAGGGCACACTCCTAACACACAGGGAGCCCAATTCATTTGCTGGGTTCGTGTGAAAGGGCCTAAGCCAGCGGGCTCTCCAATCAGAGCAGGCATCAGAACCTCAGAATCACCTCAGAGCCAGGAAACCTCAGTGGCTAGGCTGGGCCCTTCTGGAGCGATCCCATTCAGCAAAGAATCACAACTCAGAATGGCTGGGATTTGCATTGGAAACCAACTCTGAGCTAATAAAACTAGGACAAGAGAACAAGGGCTTGGGGAAGTGCTTTCTGAAGACTAAGGCACAGATCCTGTAACATCAACACTCCTAAAGTCATTTTACTTCTTCATATATGTACCTGTAGTTGTGGTTCTGGCCTTGGTTTTTAATACATATAGGTATGAAACTGGAAACAGAATATATTTTACCATTAGGGCTGCCTGAAGTCACAAAATAACGTATTCATAAAGTAAAAGAATTGCTTAAAAAATAGCCCATCCAGCTGAAATCCAGGAATCTTCGGGAGGAAATTCGAACTCAGTCTGCTATGGGTCTGGAAGTGCCAGTGAGGTATGCAGGCCCAGCGCTTTGGGTTTACAGGAATCTGCCAGGCAGTGTCACTGGGGAAGAAAGAGCTGGGGGGCGGGGGTGATTTCTCCAACAGTATCAACTACTAAGTAAACACCAGAAAATGCAAAACCTACAACTTGAGGTGCCCAAACAGCAAAACTAGAGGGAGAGTCCATCTGACCTCAGAAGATAGAACGTGGGACAAAGAAAGGTCAGAAGAAAGAGCTGAACACTAGAGAGGAAGGGAGCCAAGCACACAACCAACTTAACAAACATGTTAAGACATTTACTAACTGGACCTTAGCAATAACTTGAATCTTGCCAAACAGGGAAGTATAGATCCATGAAATGCCCAGGCAGCAGATTTACAATTTTTCTTAGCTGGCCATAGTGGTGCACGCCTGGGTATCAGAAGGCTGAGGCAGAAGGACCACAGTTCCATAAGTTTTTTTTTCTTTCTTATAAACAAAGAAACAAAAATAGACTGGTAGTCCTAACATCAGATTGTCCCTTTCGGAAGAATTACAACGCAGTATGTTATAGGACATTTAAAACAATACCACTGGAAATACACAAAAGCTGTTTTACGCTATGGGTTAAGTCAAGAAAAAGAAATCAATACTAAGGGCTGTCCACCCAATCCCTCTTTAATAGACAGATTCTCAAGGGAGCTCCCCCTCCCCCCACCCCACAGGCCATTGAGGCTCTGAAGATAGAGAAGGGTAAAGGTCAATGAACAGCACACCACACCAGCCACTCAGCCTCCAGCCACACTTCTGCCAAGATTTCTGTACACACCACACAGAAACCTGTCAATAACTCATTCCACTCAGCACAAAGCGGGCTGGCTCAAGTCAGTGGGTTAAAAAGAAACTATAAATAGAATGGCCCAGTTTAATTTGAGACAAATACTCTGCACCTTCTTTGTAGCCCCAAATTTCCTCAAATCATTATGGGAACAAAAGGGGAGCAAGCTGCTTTTAACCCTTAGTATCATCTCCATAGCAAGTTTCAGCAGAGCTGGGTGAAGTCACTGCAGAGGCAGCCTTCTGCTGTAAGCAACAATTAAACCAGCAGAAGAGAGAGGTGCCCGCAGGACCAGTGACCTGGATTCTCCGGCAGATCAATGGCAGGAAAGAACCAGAAGGAAAG
Source organism: Dipodomys spectabilis (assembly GCF_019054845.1). Lineage (NCBI taxonomy): Eukaryota > Metazoa > Chordata > Mammalia > Rodentia > Heteromyidae > Dipodomys > Dipodomys spectabilis. Next base: position 5,740,296 of record NW_024871006.1, on the reverse strand, counting down.
GGAGAAGGGCAGAGCCAGGCAAGGATTTAAAAAACAAAGTAACCATAGACGCAGAATCCACACCATTTCTAAAATGACATTTTCTTCTGAGATAACTGAGAAAACCTGAACATTTCATGTGGTATGAGATACTATCAAGGAATCATTAATATTTTAATGTGATGAGGCTTAAAAAGAAAAACACTCTTTAATAGAGAAGCATGGAATATTTATCAATGAAAAGATACCAGCAATCTGCTTTAAATGGGGGGTGGAGAGGATGGAAAATTATTGCAAGATGACAGTATCAAAAATGAGTGGTGGGCACATGGCATGACTGTACAATTCTCCACTTGGGTAAGCCTGGGATTTTCCATGACGCCAGGTTTGGGTTTCTGTGGAATTTTTTTCAAACAGAAACAGGTAAGTGAGAGAGGTGAGAGCCAACTCAAGCGCGGAGGCCGTCCCTGCGCACCCGCCGCCTGCCCCGCGGCTGCCGTGGGGGAGCGGGGACAGGGACAGGCTCGGCTTGCTCTGAGCAGTGTGTGCCGAAAGCAGATCACAACTGTCCATTTTTAACTGCAAGTAAATCTGACTAGACTCCCCAGCTTCTATGAAATGCAGGGGGCACACACGGCACACAAAACCTTCACACATGACAGGAACACAGGCCTCACCAAAATGACCCACCAGGATCCTCAGGGTTCACCTAGAGATCCTCTGCTGCCAGACTTTTAGCCAGCCTCTGTGCCAATGAAGAGGGCTGATTCATTTGAATGGGCATGGTGGTGTACTTCTACAATCCCAGCGTCTAAAGGAGAATAGGGAGGACGCAGACGTAGAGGGTGGCCTGGCCTACCCAGCAGGGACCGTATAGGACTACGGCACAGGAGGCTCCAGACAGAACACAACCTTGGTGAATGAAAAAGGCATATTTCACCTAACTGCCAGAATTTGGAAAGCAGAGTCAAAAGGCCCAAGAATGAAGTCCAGGGGGAGCGACGTGAGATGAGATGAAAGGCGGAATGAGAACATTTCTGAGGAGCTGAGCTAAAGCTTGAAACCTGACATGCATAGGATTTGAGTTAAGCAAGGAGGGCTGGGAAGGGACAAGGTGGGGCAGCTTCCCAGACTAAGAGGCCCCTGTCCCTCAAGCTGTGCCCCTCTGCCCCACCCACTGGCCACCTATCTGGACCGGGCCCTGGGGATGGGGGTTTAGGAGTAGGGGTTGGAGTTGGGGTGGCAAGACCACCCCTAGCCCTCAGGCCTCCGCAGGCACGTACTGCCCACATTTGTACAAAGGCATCATTTCGCTGTGCATGAGGGTCAGGGAGGGCGTGGCCATCATTAGGCTCCACCTCACCTGCTCACCACCTGCAGAGCGCGTCAGCACCTCCCAGCCACTCAGTTGGTAGCCAGCAGGATTTGTACCTAGTCCCTTTATCCTCCCGGTCACTCACTGCTAGTCTTAGAAGAAAGACAAGACACATCGGAAAGCAATGAGAACCCAGCTAGAAGAGCCAGAGACAAGAGAAAGAGAGACCATTACACTGAATGAAATCAGCCACGCCCCAAAAGCCTATGTGGAATCTAGGTATGAAGTCATCAAAGAAATAATGTAAAAGGGGAGAGTGTTGGGGGGACTAGCATGAAGAGGAGAGGAAAACCAGAGGGCACTGTGGTGCAGAGGATCAAAGTCTATTACAGACTTAGGTCTGAGACCCACCAAATACTGTTTCTCAAAGGCCAGGAGAGCAGAGAGGGGACTAAGGAAATCTAACAGAGGGTGAACTAGCTCAAAAGTATGCATCTACGGGAGTTTCACAGGAGACCCTCTTATTAATGAATCCTTAAAGGGGCTGGGGGGCTGGGAATGCGGCCTAGTGGTACAGTGCTCGCCTAGCATGCACAAAGCCCTGGGTTTGATTCCTTATTACACAGAAAAGGCCAGAAGTGGTGCTGTGGCGCAAGTGGTAGAGAAGTAGCCTTAGCACAGGCTCAGTGACACTGGATTGGCAAAAAAAAAAAAAAAAGGGGGGGTGGAGGGGGACTGGGATAAATTGGGTTTAGTGGGGCATTAACCAACAACCGTCCACAGCAAATCAGTTCTTCAGTTTTCAACCAAGGAAAGGATGAAGCTTTCTTTGTTTTTTGGTGTTTTTTTGCCAGTCCTGAGGCTTGAACTCTGGGCCTGGGCACTGTCCCTGAGCTTCTTTTGCTCAAGGTGAGCACCCTACCACTTGATCCACAGCGCCACTTTCTGCTTTTCTGAGTAGTTTACCAGAGATAACTTTATAGAGTTTCCTGCCTGGGCTAGCTTAGAATCACCATCCTCAGATCTCAGCCTCCTGAGTAGCTAGGATTATAGGCAAGAGCCATGGACACCCGGCAAGCATGGAGTGTTAAATGCAAAAGCACATTGCTTCAGTTGCAATTATAGTGCTTACCAACAGAGTTTTGCATAATTTCTGAGGACAAAAATAATTAGCCAACTTCCTTCCAAGTGAGCTTGCTCACTTGCGAGGAACTGGTGAACTGAAAGTGCTTGAAGGATCACAGCACATTGCTTCTTCTCCATAGAAAACACATTCCCATGCCTGAAACTCTGTTGCAAGGTCTGCATTTCCACCAAGCCCATTCACACTCCAGGTTCCTATGAGCCAACAAAATCCACTGGCCACACCTCTGCACACCCATGTGCTGCTCCCTATAAGGACCAAGAGAGTGACCGACAAGTCTCTACCCTGAGGGACATGTGAAGAAAGCAAGCACAATGACACACTAAGGTCCTCAGTAATATTAAGAACCTGTTGGAAGTCCCAAGGTGTGGCTCAGGGACAGCGCAGATGCCTGGGATACACAAAGACCTTGGTTTGTCCCCCAGCGAAGGGAGAGACATGAGGCCTGCTTTGGGAGCCACAGGGAGGGGGCAAGACGGGAAGAACAAGCATGGAGGAGACAGATGGGAAGAGACAAGCAAGTGTGGCAAGGAAGTAGGAAAAGCTGTGGCACAACAGGGCAGAACAGAACAGAACAGACTGCAGCACTCACAATGGGAAGTTCATCTGACTGACAGAGCGAGGTGAAAGGAGGGAAGACACAGGTTGGATGGGCCTTAAGAACTGACTAGATGGGAGAGTAAGGGAGCAGGCTGTGGGGCGAGGGGAGGAAAAGGATTAAGTAGCCCCCTTGGAGAAGAGGACTCCAGGTGGACGGGTGGTGGCTGGGAGAGAAAGGAACAGGACTGGGGAAGCTGAAGCAGGTGTGTGCGTAGGGAGGAGATGAGGGGCCTGTGGGGAACGCAGGGCGCTGCGATGGAGGGGAAGGCCTCACGTGTGCCAGGCAGAAACAAGACTCAGCAAGGCCGTCAGTGCTGAGATGTACACGTGTCCCAACTGGCTAGAGCGACAGCTGTCCTTGGCCGAGAAGAGTTCAGGAGCCCAAGCCATGGCCACATGGGGCAGGGCTTCCTCTGAAAATATCTTAAGATTTATACTATTTGAGGTTTTTTTGTTGTTTCTGTTTTTGTGCCGTCTCGGGGCTTGAACTCAGGGCCTAGGCACTATTTCTAAGCTTCTTTTGTTCAAGATAGCATTCTACCACTTGAGCCAAAGTTCTACTTTTAGTTTTTTTTTTTTTTGAGGGGGGGTAATTTACTGGAAATAAGTTTCACAGACTTTCCTACTCAGCCTCCTGAGTAGCTACAATTACAGGCGTGAGCCACACGTGCCCAGATATTTTAGGTTCTTTTAAGACAAGGTCTCCCTATGTAGCCCCGGCTAGTCTTACCTCATGATCGTCTGGCCTCTGCTTTTCAGATGCTGGGATTATAGGTGTGTGTTAACAAACCAAGCAAAGCTTTAAAACTTGTGTTTTATCCCAGAAATTTCAAGATAAAACACTCCACGCCTCAAGCCTGATCTGAGATCCTGAGCTGTGGTGTCCCAGCAGTGCCCAGTGAGAGTCAACCCTTCAAGTACAGTCGGCGGGGCATCCTGTGTTGACCCATTTCTCCTCCCTACTTGCCAATGTGTCTGGCCAATACCAGATCCGAAGAGCTTCCAAGACACCAGAATCAGCAAGAATCTGCTCCTGGCCACTAACTGCTTGGTCTGAACCCCAGGTTCCTCCCTCTCTGGGGGAACGGGGGGTGGAGTTTACCAAACCCCCATGCTTCCAAGGGCTGTAAATCTCCACTTCATTCCGCTTCCAAATGAGCTAATGACATCTTAAACATGATTATCAACCCTCAAATAAATGGTAAATTTTCATTAACTCATCTAATGCAATTAACATGCTTGATCCTCCATTTGCCTATTTGCATTGGGCACATTCCATCTCCATCCTTTTCTGGCTACCCTAGATTACAACTGGACTCTTGGTTAAAACAAACCAACAAGAACATTGGACAAGTTCCGTTTAATGGAGTCCTTGTGCTTGTGAGATTAAGACGCACCTGTCAACTCGCCCTCACCGGCCACCTGCCAAACCCTCCTTGGGCCCCCGTGAGCCCCATGATTACTGCCCAGCACGCATTCATTTTTGAAGGCTGGCAGGGACATTCCAGCTGAAGCTACAGCTCTGCCTGCCTTGCCTGCATGCCTTCCTCACGCTGACTGGTGAATAAATGGAACACTATTACAGGAGGGTTTCTCCTTTGTGAAACAGAATGACACAAAGTCAGTCCTGAGGATGGTACACCACACAGCCAGCCAGAAACGAGGGGCAAGTGACTATATAAAATCTTAACAGTATAACAAACATTCTAGTTTTAAGAAGAAAGGAAATAATGTATTTCAAATTTAGACTGAAAGAAGTAAAAATATTTTCTAGCAATTCGAAAAGTTGACCACTGTCTAAAACAGCAGTTTACAAATGGTTTGATTGTGTAAGAAGGGGGAGGAAACGCCTCTGACTTTGAATTTTCAATCTGCAAATTCATGCACAAAATTTGCAAACTAAACCTCACAGTTTTAAACACACAGTAAAATAAGGGAGATGAGGAAGTCTGACCACTAGACAAAACTTCATGAAATGCAGGTGTCTGGAGAAGAGACCAACCTGTGCCCCAATTATCAGGCTTACACCAAGCTTTCTAAACCATACTTAATTAAGGTTTCAGAAAACATAACCCACCCCCATCCTGGTGCCCCCCCCCACACACCTGCAGACATTCCAACAAGGGCCCAACACCCCCATGCAGATGTCCCAGGGAAGAAAACTGGTCCAAGTTTTTCTCAAGAATACAAGGCAGGAAATATGACAAGAACTGGTCACTGAAAGAACGCAACAAGATATGCCACAACTGTGAGCTAGAGCCAGAGGAGCTGTGGCCAGCAGAGAAAGCATGTGAGCTGGAGCCACAGGCAGGAGAGAGAAAGGCTGCAGTGGCTCTGGCAGATGGAGGCGGCAGGGTCCCCTGAGGTGAAGTTCCAGGGACAACTGTTGCTGAGTGTCCCAGAGCTGCCAGGAGCCTCCCTCTGTGCCAGGCTCCAGCCTGTCCCGGCCGGAACTCCCAAACCCGGTGATTCCCACCACACCACGGGGGCTGACACTAACAAGACTCCCTTTCACTCCTGCTGCAGCACAGGCAGCAGCGGTACGCGGTGGAAAAGTGCCCTGCTCTTAGTTCTTCTCAGGACGACTGGACAGCCGGGCTGGAGCAAGCCCTCAGCGCAAATAGGACAGGGAGAAGGCCTGGGGGACATTCTAGGGGATGAATGAAAATGTCTGTATAGGCAGAGGTGTGGGTGACAACTAATCAAACCATACAGCTAATCAAACTGTACAACTGTGTGACCATTTCACTGCAAATTAACATCTTGATTTTTTATGGGAAAAAAAAACAACAACAACACAAAACTTCACCTGTAGAGGAGTTGAGTTTTGATTTTGCTCAAGACCAAGTGGATCTACTCTCACAAACATAATACTAAGCAGAAAAACCCAAACAAAAAAAGCACATGGATTCCGTTGCTACAAAGAACAGAAAAAGGAAACAATCACCTAAACAAGATAGCAGTCAGATATGGTGGCATACTCCTGTAATTCTAGCCAGAGTTCAAGGCCAGACTGGGCAACACAGTGCAACCTTGTCTCAACATAATTTAAACAAACAAAAACAAGAGCTGTTAATATTAGCTCAGAGGTACAGTGCTTGCCTAGCCTGGGCAAAACTGTGTTCAATCCCCAGTATAGGCAAAAAAAGACAGGAAGGGAGGGAGGGAAGGAGGGCGAAAGAAACCTCCAAGCCAGTGGTTCCCTTTGAGAGGTGGGGAGCAGGGACCGATGGGAGCAGAGCACCCCATCCTGGGCTGTGTTATGTCCTGCCTCCTGAGCTTGGCACCACTAACATATTTGCTTCAGATAGATACGTTTTCCATCACGCCTTAAAGCAACAGAAAAGAAGAGAAGAGGTATCCTGCACTAATCTAAAAGTAACTGGATAAGTTTTATCTTTTATATCTAAAAGGATGGTTATTGTAAACTAAATTCTTGAGGTAGATAACAGAAGCAGACCAGTCTCTCCCGCATACAGAATTCTAACAGGACTCACATGTGAAAGGAGGGAGCACTCATTCAAGAGTCACTAAACAGGGCTGGGAAGGTGGCCCAGTGGTAGAGTGCTTGCCTTGCATGCATGAGGCCCTGGGTTCAATTCCTCAGTACCACTTAAGCAGAAAAGGCTGGAATTGGCACTGTGGCTCAAGTGGTAGATGCTAGCCTTAAGCTGAAGAGCTGAGAGACAGTGCCTAGGCCCAGAGTTCAGGCCCCACAAAAAAAAAGAGTCACTAACAATACAACCCTCCACCCTCCCCGCCTGCCAGCACCTGAGCACCTGAAGCCCCACAGCATCCCCTCTGCCTAAGGAGCAGCAGAGGAAAGAACCGGGCTCTCCCTCCCTCACCACTCCAACAAACAAAAACACAGCAAAATCCACAGGAAGTGTTTAGTCAGATCCTCACTTCTGTGTTTTCAAAGGAAGAACGAATGCCGATTCATTCTAAAGTACATCTCTTTTTTTTTTAAGTGTCTATTTTGATTTTCAGAGACTTCTGTTTTAGAAACATCTTATAGACACTAGATATAGTTCATAATCGTAAAGACAGAATAAGCAACGAGAGTGAATGTTAAGTTTATAGATCATGAAATTCTAATAATGACAAAAACAAGCCAATGAGTAAGCTGAAATGTAAAATACTTACAGCCATAATTAATTCGAAGGGGTGTTTATACACCCGCACTGGTGACTGGTACTTCTGCACCATGATTGTGCCTCCTCTCACACCTGCAAACACATGCACAAGTGTCAAGGAAAAACATGAGGTCTGTATTAACATTTCATGCTCCATTCTAAGGGTAAAAAAGGGCAACAGGTCATAATTCCATACATACAAAAGCCAACAGGGCAGAGAGAGGTGTGAGACCCTAAGGCAGAAAAAAAGAGGCCCACTCTCCCTTCTGGCAGCGGCCTGGCTAGGCAAGGAAACGCCAGGACCGGCGATCGACCATGTTCTCTCCAACAACTTCTAGTGGGAGCCAAGGAAACACTGGTGACATGTTTCAACACGAATCCCCGGGGGTCACAAAAATAAAAACGGGGGGGAATACTACTGTATCTCAAATTACTGGAGACTCCTCAACAGCCAAGTCTGAAAAGGAACTTTGCCGCTTCCTGTTTTCTCACTGTGTGCACTACAGTTTCAGGGGCGGGTCTGCGCCCGGCGGCCAGGCCAGGCGCCCGGCTCACGGGGGCTTCCTGGAATCTCCAGCCTCCGGCAGCTGTGGCCGCTGCCAGGGGCTAAGGACACCCTCAAACCTGCGCTGCGGGGGGGCGGGGGGGCTCCTGCCCGCTCGCTCCGCAGTCTGGGCGGCCTCTTCTCAAGACACACCGGTGTCTCGCGTCCCCCGTGACTCTTCCCACGCCTGTTTTAGAGCGAGGAGGCCACCAAACAAGTCCGTGGGTGAGCCCACCCGGCCCGCCCGGGATTGAGAACGCTCCTCCATGCGAGGGGACCCTCAGGGGTGCAGAGCTGCGCGAAGTTCAGCTGTGAACCAAAGTTGGGGAGATGTGCTTCACCCGCGCCGCACCTGCGCCCTGTGTGCGCGCGCGCGCGCGAGTTCACACGCGGGAGTGTGTGCGTGGCACCCCTCCCCGAGAGCGGGGTGTGCGGGCAGGCTGCGGGGGGAGGACCCCCTTTAGGCCGGATCTGCGAATCGGGGTTCGGGACACTCCAATTCGAAAGCCAGGCGCCGGCCTCGGGAGTTCCCCGAACTCCAGCCCAAGCCCGGGCCGAGGAGCTCCGGGGCGGGAGGCGCCCGGGGCGCCGGGACCGCGTTCCATTCCCTCCTGCAAACCTTCCCGCGCCGACGCCGGCGGGGATGGCGGGCATCGAACCGTCGCTTTAAAGTTGACCGGGGAAGAGGTTCTCGTTCCGCCACCTCCCAGGGCGAAGGAGGGGGTGGGGAGCCGAGGCCCCGGAGGGCGCGCCGCGGCCCGGACCCCGCGGCGTGGACTCGGGGTTCGCGGGACGGGGGTGGGGGGGCCGCGCCGGCGCGGAGCCAACCGCCGGCTCCGGCCGGGCGCACGCCCAGCGCCCCGGGGCGGCCGGGCCGGGCGGCCGCGGCGGCTCCGCCGTCCGGTCCGGGGCTCGGACCAGCCCGGGGGGCCTGGCCCGACCCGGCGCTCCCCGCGGGCCGGGGCGCCGAGCCGAGGGCTCCGGGCGGCCGAGGCGGGGCCGGGGGCGCGGGCCCGCGCGGGGTCCCGGCCGAGGGGCTCCCGAGCGCGCCCCGAGCCGCGGGCGGACGAGGCGGGGTCCGGGCCGCGCTCCGAGCCCGCCGCGGCGACGCGCTCTTACCTCTAGTCAGAAAGGCCGGGTCGGGGACGCGGGGCGGCGGGGGACGCTCATGCCGGCGCCTCCGCGGGGACGGCGCCGTTCCACAGCTCCGCCGAGCGGCGGCCGCCGGTTCCGGGGAGGGGGGCTGGGGCGGGAGGGACGCGGGGCGCGGCGAGGGCTCGAGTGGTTGTTACGGGTGACGGGGAGGGCGGGGCCGAGCGCCGGAAGGGGCGCGCGTGCGCGGACGCGGCAGAGGGGCGGGGGCGGGGCTGGGGCTGGAGACGGTTGCTAGGGAGGGGGAGGGGGGATGACAACTAGCCCGGCCGGAATCGCGCAGGCGCCAGATCGAAAGCGATGGGCGTGGGAGGAGCTAGGGAAGACGTCGAACTTGACGCACCCAGCCACCGATGGCTCCGCCCTGTTTTGCGTCATGGGGCGTGGCGCGGCGGAGGGGGCGTGGCACGGCGGGGGCGTGGCAGGGGTCCACGAATAGCTGGCGAAGGAGGCGTCAGGCACGCCGTGGGCCGCGAGCCGGGGTTGGGGTGATTCCGCGGGCGCCTGGACCGGGGAGAACGAGCGTCCTTCCCGCCTCGGCCTTGCAGCTGCTGGGCTGGAGCCGCGCCCGCCCCGCGGCCTGCCTCCTAGCCTCCTCCCCCCTGGTTGCCCCCTCCGAAGCAGCCCGCACCCCCGCGGTGCCCCGACCACCTTCTCGGGGAGTCACGCCGTGGAGGCCGGGCTGGGGCGGGGGGCGGGCCGGGCCGCACGTGGGCCGTCACTGGGCTGTGAACTTCGTGGAGATCCAGGTTTAAAACGCAGTGTGAAACACGCCGAGACGGGGAGGGGTCCTCGGAGGGGTACGCGGGGCCCCCGCCGCTGGCCCGCGCGCACCGTGTCGGTCTCGGTGTCCGTCCGTCCGTCCGTCCGCCCGCGCCGCGGTTGTTCCCGCCTTCGGAGCGGACCCTGCTGGGGCGTGGGGGCCGCTGTGGTGGAGCCTCCTTCAGGGCCACTCACTACTTGATCACGCCTTACTTTCTAACCCAAACCGTCGTTTTCCGGCTCTCCATCACCCCCCCCCCCCCTTCGCCTTGGCTAGACTGAGTGTAAGGAGCGGAATTGCACGCTGAAAAGACGCAGGTCGGAGGGAAAGAGCCTTCCGTCAGGGAAAAGGGGGCCCTGGGGGAAAGGGCCTTGAAAAACAAGTCATCCTTATCAGACACTTCTAACCGCCGCCGCCACCGCCTCTGTCTGGGAGCCAGTGATGGACAGCAGGCCCAGGACACCACGGGAAACCACTGCCGCGCTTATTTCATCAAATAAATGTGAGAGGGAAAACGAGCTAGCAAAAAGTTTATAGACTGATTAGAAGAGATTGGGTTAAAAGAATTTGTAACTGGCAGGGCTGGGAAGGAAGGTGGCTCAGTGGCAGAGCGCTTGCCTTGCATGCCTGAGGCCCTGGGTTCGATTCCTCAGCATCACATAAGCAGAAAAAGCCGGAAGTGGTGCTGTGGCTCATGTGATAGAGCGCTCGCCTTGAGCTGAAGACCTGAGAGACAGCCCAGAGTTCAGGGCCCTCTACCAACAACAGCAACAACAAAAAAGAATTTGTAGCTGGCCCAGGTGGCTCTTGCCTGTCATCCTAGCTCCTCCAGAGGCTGAGTTCTGAGAATCACAGTTCAAAGCCAGCCAGGGAAGAAAGTCTGTGCCACTCCTGTGGCTTAAGTGATAAAGTGCTAGCCTTGAGCAAAAAGCAACTCAGGGACAGCACCCAGGCCCTGAGCTCAAGCCCCAGGACCTGCAAAAACAAAAAAAGGAAGAATTTGTAGTCTTTTTTACTGTGTATACTATCCTTCAATTAAGCATCTTAAACAAAAATAGATAAATCATAAGCCAATAACGATATGCAAATTTTATTTCCATCTTGATTTAAATAAGATAGTAAAAATAACTTAAAAAGGAAAATTTGAACACTATTTGAACATACAATGTAAGGAATTATTAATAATTTTTAGGTGGGATGATGGAATTATGTCTAATACTTTTATGCTGTGATCAGGACCTCTCCCTTTTGATCTCAAACTTGAGCCATGCCTCCAGTCCAGCTTCTTGCTGATTAATTGAAGTTTTGAATACTTTTCAGACACCAGGATGGCTTTGAACCATGAGCCTCATATCTCAGTCTGGTTTGGCTGCCGGTGATCAAAAGCCCAAAAGTGTCAAGGAATAGAAGTTGAGATCCCTTTGTGAAAGAGGTCCAGGGCTGGTAGACACTGTGATCATCCTTAATTGCTGATGCCCAGTTACACCAAAGATCCTTTTTTTTTTTTGGGGGGGGGGGACATTAAAGGGACTGGATCCAAGTGTGTGTTTTCAGGTTTGAGAGTCTTAGCTCCAGTGCTTAAGGCAGTTTCACTGCTCCAATCTCATAGAATGTTTGTTTCATAATGGTTTAACCTCGGTGGATCTAACAAAGTAGAGCCAGTCTTAATATGTTAATATGTAAACAGTTGTTTGATAAGTGGGCTATTTGCCTGGAAAAGCGACCTGTCATCCTGAGGGGGTTACTTGCCAAGAGGAGAAATCTTTTGTTAGAACAAAGTCTTCAAGAGTTTCCTCAAGCAAACAGTCAAGCTAGATACTAGTTTACAATTTAATCTTCCTGAAGGAGAATGTCCTGGATCAAATCGACGTGTGTTGACACAGGAGGTCTTAGATCTCAGGGCTGGCCGTTGAGCTGTGAGATGTCTCCTTCCTCATTGCTCTGTCTGCCGTTATCACCAGGTCTCTTTTATCTCCAGCCAGGCAACATAGTGAAGATCAAACAACCCGCCTTGAAGACATTTTCCTTTGGAGGCCCTGCAGTACTGGTGGCACACACCTGTAATCCTAGCCACCCAAGAGGCTGAGATCCCACGATCACAGTTTGAAGTCTGCCAGGGCAGGAAAGTCTGTGAGACTCTTATCTCCAATGAAGGAGCAAAACACTGGAAGTAGAACTGTGGCTCAAGTGGTTGAGTGCTAGTGTTGATCAAAAGAGCTCAGGGACAGTACCCTGATCTGAGTTCAAGCCCCACACTGGCACACACACACACACACACACACACACACACACACACACAAAATGCAAATAAGCTGGGCACCAGTGGCTCACGCCTGTAATCCTAGCCACTCAGGAGGCTGAGAAAATCCGTGAGATTTTTTTTTTTTTTTTGATCTGGTGTGGAGCTTGAACTCTGGACCTGGGAGCTGTCCCTGAGCTCTTCAGCTCAAGACGAGTCCTCTATCACTTGAGCCACAGCACCACTTCCAGTTTTCTGGTGGTTTTTATTGGAGATAAGAGTTTCACAGACTTTCCTGCCTGGGCTGGCTTTGAACCACAAGCCTCAGATCTCAGCCTCCTAGTAGCTAAGATTACAGGTGTGAGCCACCAGTGCCAGGCCATGAGATTCTTATCTCCAATTAACCACAGAAAAAGCCAGAAGTGGCTCTGTGGCTCAAGTGATAGAGTGTTCACCTTGAGCAAAAAAGGCACCTAGGCCTAGAGTTCAATCCCTGGGACAGGAAAAAAATTTAAAAAAATAAATAAAAACCACAGTGGGATTAAATCCTTGATCAATAATAATGTTAAGCTGCCAGCAGCAGCCATTCTCTGCTTCTTTCTTCTTAACAGAACTCATCATTTTCAGCAGGGTGAGTGGCCACTTGAAAGACAAGATGCTTCCCATGTCTCTTGAAGTGTGTCCTGTGACTCAAATTCTAACCCATGGAATGTGAAGAAAGTATGTGTGTGCACACGCACACATGCAGGTGCACATAAACACACTCCCAGGGGTACACTAAGTCATCAGTCACCTCCTGGATATACTCTTCTCCCACCATTTGTCATTTGTTTCTCTTCCATGAGGCCTTCCTCAACAGTCAGGCTAGTGTCATGTCTCCATCCTGAATTACAGCATTTTTCTTCTGGCATAGATCCCTCTCCTTTCATGCTAATTTTTTTTTTCCTTTCTTCTTTTCTTTTTTGTGGAACTCAGTTCAAACTTCCCCTTGTGCTTACTAGACAGTTTCTCAATTTTCAAACATTCACACTGTATCTTAGCAACTCAATTACAAACTGGTGCTGGTGGAATTGTGGCTCAAGGGGTAGAACATTAAACTTAGGCGAAAAACAAACTCAGGGACACCACCTAGGCCTGATGGCATCTTCCCCAGCAGGATTAACCTGAGGTGGTGAAACTATTACTGGTTTCTAGGCCGTGTCTATTCCATTGCTCTTAGCACGATGTTAGCAGTCCTCTAAACCTAAGCATGACATAAGAGGATTGGGGATAGAGACGGGACAGTCACTGCAGAGAAGACTAAAGGGAGGGGAGAGACAAAACCAAAAATAGTAGCTTCCACCTGGCGTTAGGCTCATGACTGTCATCCTAGCTACTCAGGAGGCTGAGATCTGAGGATGGCAGTTCAAAGCCAGATGGGGCAAGAAAGTCCATAAGACTCTTTATCTCCAATAAACTACTTAGAAAAAACTGGAAGTGACACTGTGACTCACATAGTAGAGAGCTATACTGGAACCTTTATGGACAGTGCCCAGGCCCAGACCCTAGACTGGTAAAAATAATAATAATAATAATACAGTAGCTTCCTGCTGGGCACCAGTAGCTCATACCTATAATCCTAGTTACTCTGGAGGCTGAGATCTGGAGGCTTAGGGTTCAAGGCCAGCCAGGAAAGAAAATTCCTTGAGAGTCCACTTCCAAAATAATCAGCATGAAGTAAGGCTAGAGGTGTGGTTCAAGGAGTAGAATGCCAGCTAAGCAAGCAAGCCCAATCTTTTACCCTCACCCCTCCACACACTCAGCCAAAGAAGCAAGAGATAAGCATGAACAATTCCTCCATGGTGCTCCATTTCAAGGTTATCTCGGTTGTACTGGGAGACTCAGAGCATGAAGTTCTCGCTCTGGTATCCTACCTACCCTGAGATTCAGGTTTTGTTTCCCCTTCCGGAAGAGACCCATTCCCACATGGTGGCAAAGGAGTTAAAGGCAACTTTGCAAAGCAGGATAGTCTCCTGACACAGTCTGTCTGGCAAAGTTTACTGCCTGGAAAAGTACCGAAAATGTAGGTTACCCTACAGGCACAATTTCCTAATGGAGCTCTGGCCATAAGCCAATGGCCTTGAGCTAATACATTGCATCATTCACAAGCTGTGAAAACGTTGGGCCAAGAAGCCAGATCTGCACAAAGTATTACACAGCCTCAACCATTCCTTAAACCTTTCCTTCCAGTCTGGAGTCACGGCTCACGGTAACCCCGTTCTCATTTGTTTGGTCTGGGGGTACTCCCCGATGATGGGCAGAATTCTACCACAAAAACAAACCAGCTCACTCTCCAGATCAAAACAATGCTGACCATAGTATGAAATGTGAGCTTCAAGGTCCACTATTAATCTTGTCCTGGACTGTCCTTCCTTTCCATCTTTGTTCTTTCCTTTGTTAATTCAATACTTGGTTGATGTAAGCACTTTTATGATACTTAAAAGCAGAGTATTAGCTGGAAGCCAGGGCTCATACCTGTAATCCTAGGCTACTCAGGAGGCTGAGATCTGAGCGTCATGGTTCGAAACCAGCCAGGGCAGACAATTCAGAGAGACTCTTATCTTCAATGAACCAGCACAAAGCTGGAAGTGGAGCTATGGCTCAGGTGGTAGAGAGCCAACTTTGAGTGAGAAAGCTAAGGGATAGAACCCAGGCCCTGAGTTCGAGCCCCAGGAGACAGACAGACATGACAGACACACACACACACACACACACACACACACACACACACAGCCCATCCAGTTCTATAGCAGCCACGATGGCTCCTCCCAGAACCCTCCTCTGAACACACTTTGGTCACTCATTTTCTTCTACTTTTCAGAGCACCTGGCATTTTCTAGAACCTGTTAAATATCAGTTGAATGGAACAGAATCAGGCTTCTGTTCAGCGTGCATCAAGGCCCCCCCCCCATCATGTGACCTGGGTGGAGGCACCGTGGTCACCACACTGTCACCCACACCCCAGCTGCAGCCCCCGCCCCTGCCACGGGGCACCAAGCCAACACATGGAGCGGCTCGGCTTCCACTTGAGAAGAGGAGATTTCAGACCACAAAGCAGGACCCCAGGCCTTTCCACCTCCAGCTCAGAGAAGTGAACATCACCAGCCTGGTCACACTTCCTGCTGGTTGGTTTTGCACAATGGAGGGAGTCCTGCCTTGGCCTGCTTTGATCCTGTGGCGCCTTTACTGAAGTCCAGCGATGAGGCCGGGCTGTGCCGGGGCTGTGCTGGGGAGGCTCCTAAACTGGGGTTGGGGGATGGGGGCTTGCTGCTTCAAATTGGCCTCGAGGAAGGAAGAAGAGAGCTCTGGTCTGCAAGGTATGCACACACACATCAAAAGCCACTTCAGCGGGTCCTGGGTGAGGAATTCAACAAAGTCTCCTATGTGCCAGGAGCTACAAGGAGGCGTGCTCACTAGGAAGGCCACCTTCGTCCCTTCCTGGGCAGCCAGCACGGGACCCCTACAGGGGACATCACGCCACAGCTCTCCACTTGAGATGTGTAAAAAGGACAACTACTCCGGCCCCAAATCTACTTGTTTCCGTTTAGTGTTTGATTTCTGTAGCCATCCTGACTGCCATCCTGCAGCCAGCCATCCTACATCTCTGCCCCAAGCAAATTCTGGCGTGTGCGTGCGTGTGCGTGTGTGTGTGTGTGTGTGTCTGTGTGTGTGTCTGTGTCTGTGTGTCTGTGTGTGTCTGTGTGTCTGTGTTTGTGTCTGTGTCTGTGTCTGTGTCTGTGTGTGTCGGTGTGTCTGGGTGTGTGATGTTGTACTGTGTTAGACTTAGCCTGGGCCCTGTCCCTGAGCTCTTTTGCTCAAGGGTAGTGGTCTACTACTTGAGCCACAGCTCCACTTCTGGCTTTTCAGTAGTTAATTGCAGATAAGATTATCATAGGGGCTGGGAAGGTGGCTCAGTGGTAGAGCACTTGCCTTGCAATGCATGAGGCCCTGGGTTTGATTCCTCAGCACCACATAAGCAAAAAGAAAAAAGCCAGAAGTGGTGCTGTGGCTCAAGTGGTAGAGCGCTAGCCTTGAGCTGAAGAGCTGAGGGACAGCGCCCAGGCCCAGAGTTCAGGCCCCACAACTGGACCCAAAAAAAAAAAAAAAAGTTATTATAGACTTTCCTACCAGGCTGGCTTTGGACCAAGATCCTTAGATCTCAGCCTTCTGAGTTGCTTGGGTTACAGATGTGAGCCACCAGCACTGGCCCCAAGCAAGTCCTGACATACCTGCTCACTTCACACCTTCCTGGCAATGTCCCTTCTCTTCCTTTCCAACCCAAGCAGGGCCTGTGCACCCAACTGAGCCTGCTTTATAGCCCAAAGTCGCTTTGATGTTTCTCTCCTCCAGACAAAAACAGAATAATTTAGTTGAATGTTGATGGGATTTGATGTCAGACAACACATCTCATGGGGTAGTTAAACTTGGATAAGAAAATGTTTGTGAAAACACATTGTAAATACTTCCCACAGCCAGGCATCTCCAGCTCACTTCACAATGTTCTGTGCACGTAGGTTATTATTATCATCCTACCCCCTTCTAGCTGGCTACTAGTGCCATCTTTATATTTAGATTAAACTCTCCTCCTGTCTTAAATGTTCCCACACACAGAAAAATAATGTGAACATTATTCAAAAGACCAAAGGGAACAAAAATAGGATTAAAAGACCTAACCTAGAGCCAGGCACTGGTACTCATGCCTGTAATCCTAGCTCCTCTGGAGGCTGAGATCTGGTGATCACAGTTGAAAGCTGGCCTTGAGACTCTTATCTCCAATTAAATACCAAAAGAAGCCAGAAATGAAGGTATGTGTGGCTCAAGTGATAGAATGCTAGCCTTGAGTGAAAAAGCTAAGAGATAGTTCCCAGGGCCTTGAGTTCAAGTCTAAGTTCTGGCACTACCCTCTCAAAAGAAAAGCTCACCCAAACTAGCTACACACTGGTGGCTCATGCCTGTCATCCTAGTAACACAGGAAGCTAAGATCAGAAAGATCACAGGTCAGCCCAAGCAGAAACGTCTAGGAGACTCTCAAGAGAAAAACTGGCCATAGTGGTGCTCACCTATCATCCCAGCTACTGCTGGAAGTAAGAAAAATAGGAGGATCAATGTCCAGGCACCACAAAAAAAAAAAAAACGGTTGGAGTAGGGGAGGTCATAGATCCATGGTTAGAATATCTGCTTGCAAGCACAAGCTCTGAGTTAAAAAAAAAAAAATGGGGCTGGGAAGGGGGCTCAGTGGTAGAGTGCTTGCCTTGCATGCATGAGGCACTGGGTTCCATTCCTCAGCACCACATAAGCAGAAAAAGCCAGAAGTGGCGCTGTGGCTCAAATGGTAGAGTGCTAGCCTTGAGCTGAAGAGCTGAGGGACAGCGCCCAGGCCCAGAGTTCAGGCCCCATGACCGACCTAAAAAAAAAAAGAAAACAAAACCATGGCTGGGTACCAGTAATTCATACCTGTAACTATGGCTACTCAGGAGGCTGAGATCTGAGGATCATGGTTCAAAGCCAGCCCCGGCAGGAAAGTCCTGAGACTCCTATCTCTAGTAAACCACCAGAAAACTGGAAGTGGTGCTGTGACTCAAGTGGTAGAGTGCTAGCCTTGCATGCATGAGGCCCTGGGTTCCCTTCCTCAGCACCACATAAGCAGAAAAAGCCGGAAGTGGAGCTGTGGCTCAAATGGTAGAGCGGTAGCCTTGAGCTGAAAAGCTGAGGGACAGCGCCGGGGCCCAGAGTTCAGGCCCCATGACTGGCAAAAAAAAAAAAAAGATTAATCTTCATTTATATGGGTTTTAATACAGACAGGCTGAAAAACGTCAAGGGTCTCTCTTAGTAAAACTCCTTCTCTGTGGACCAGAAGCATGTGGAGACACAGTCATCTGGCGTGGCAGGTCATGCCAGTCTCCAATCTCCCCAAGGTCAGAAAGCTCACACAAGTTCAAAATGCTAGATCGTAAATGTATAACCAGTCTTCCAGGGCCTTCCGTGCCAGCTCCGCTGCCCACGGTGGCTCACGTGGGGTGACCCTCAGCTTCCTGCTGGACGATAGTGGGGGGCTCCATCTACCTCAGCAATGTATAACCACACTGACGTAAAACGTGACCTACCTGCACACCCCCAGGATCCAAGGACTCACTTCCAACTTCCCCCTGCCCAGAAGGGAGCTCAGGCTGGCACACTGGTCTCCTGCGGCCGACCTCACGCACACCCAGGGCCGGGTGGCTTGACACAACAGATATAAACCCTCCCAAGGAGGCAGAACCAGCTTCTTCCTGCCAGTCTTTGGGAGAAGGGACCTCATGGCGTCAGGCAGTCCTTGGCTTGTGGCCACACCACTGCAGTCTCAGCTCTGCCTTCTCTCCCCGTGGCTCTCCATGTGTCAAAGCCCTCTTCCCAGGCTGGGCTCTGGTGGCTTGTGCCTGTAATCCTTGCTACTCAGGAGGCTGAGATCCGACCATCCCAGCTTGAAGCCAGCCAGGACAAGGAAGTAGTGAGACTTATCTCCAATAAACTACCAAAAAAAAAAAAAGCTGGAAGTGGAGCTGTGGCTCACATGGTAGAGTGCTAGCCTTGAGCACAAAAGCTCAGGGACAGCGCCCAATCCCTGAGTTCAAATTCCCGGACTGGCACCAAAAAAAAAAAAACAGAGCAACAACAACAACAAAAAATCTCTAAGATTTAGGACCCGTCCTAAATCCCCAACAGCCGCATCTGTAGATCCTTCATTTGTAGCATCCGAGAAGCTATTTTCAGCTAAAGGCGCCTTCCCACATCCCACGTTTGGAGGAGGTGGACACATTTTTCTGGGGCCAACATGGAACCCTCCTTGACTCCCTAGAACAGAGCTGGAGGTGCCCGGGGAGAGGGGGCATCAGCCCTTTCAAGCAGCAGTGGGTGAAGTTGGGGGGCTTCTGCACCCTGGCCCACTCATGCTGGTCCGCCTGCCACTGGCTTCCAGGAGCACAGCCAGGCTGGCCACTCAGAAAGAGCCTGGGACAAGGACACGCTGCCCTTGGAGGTAGAGGCCGGGCTCTGCTCAAAGGCTCAGTGTGCATGGGGCATGGGGCGGGACGGGACGGGAGCTTGGCACGCAGCTAGGGGCCAGCGAGGGGAGGGCTGGGGGAGGGGAACACTCAGGACCCACGGTGATGCTGGCAATCTGAGCTGGTGACCCGCCCAGGGACACTGAGGCACAGGTGTTTAATCCCCACAGAGAATACAGAGCATGGGGGCCTGCTTCATATCCCCCTCATGACCTCTAACTACAGGACCCCGTTTAGTTTAATTCATAAAAGAGGGTGTCAGGGTCACCCAGGGGAGGGACTGCCGCTCCCTCTCGCTCACCCAGCACATGTGAGCAGAGGCTGGGGTGGCGATGGAGAATTCTGGCAAGCTCTTTCTATTGACTCAGTGGGGTTTTTTGTTTTGTTTTTCTTTCTGTTCCTTCCTCGGCTTTAGCTCTACTGGCCCAGGTGTTGGGGTGCGAAGCCCAACCCCCCACCAGTACAGAAGGCACATGGCACCATCAGGTGGCCGCCAGCTGAAGCCAGTCCCCAGGGAGTACCTGACAGGTGCAGTCCCTGTACATCTGCACACCCTCCACTAAGCAAGGTGGACAAAGAACGGATCTGGGCTTAAACGATTTCCATATGGTTCAGGAGTAGCCACTGGATTGGCCCAATTCATAAACTCCTCATGTAGCAAGTAGCAGTAATCTATGTGACTCCTTAGTGAGAGATTTATGTTGTCCTTGGAGCATGCCTCCAGCCCTCTCTTGCTTGCTCTTCCTCCTCCTTCCCCCTTCCTCTTTCTGGGTCTGTGTCTGTGTGCACACGCGCATGCACTGGTGTTGGGACTTGAACTCAGGACCCGGGCACAATCCTTTAGCTTTTTAGCTCAAGGTTTCCACTCTACCATTTGAGCTATACCTCTACTTGTTGGTTATATGGAGATAGGAGTTTCATGGACTTTCCTCTCAGGCTGGCTTTGAATCTCCATCCTCTGATCTCAGCCTCCTGAGTAGCTAGGATTACAGGTGTGAGCCACCCATATCCAGATCTTTTTCCTTTCTTTTTTTTTTTTGGTCCAGTCGTGGGGCCTGAACTCTGGGCCTGGGCGCTGTCCCTCAGCTCTTCAGCTCAAGGCTAGCGCTCTACCACTTGAGCCACAGCAGCACTTCTGGCTTTTTCTGCTTATGTGGTGCTGAGGAATCGAACCCAGGCCTCATGCACGCAAGGCAAGCGCTCTACCACTGAGCCACCTTCCCAGCCCATCCTTTCTTTTTTTTTCTTGTTTGATATCACTTTTAATCTATCTATATTTAATTTTTACTTATTATTATAAAGGCGATAAACAGAAGGGCTGCAGTTACGTAAGTCAGGTAAAGAATACGTTTCCTTTAGGACCATATCACCCCTTCCCTTGCTCACTCCCAGTTTTTCCCTCTTTTTCCTTTTTGTTAAATCCACTTATTCTCACGTTCTAGTAGCAAAGGCTACTACTCGATTTGAATCTCAATAAAAAGCTTATTCTGACAGAACACATGGAACCTACCATCTCCAACCTCCTTACTTTAAAGTAAGCCAAGCTATTCAGGAGGCTGAGAACTGAGGATCATAGTTCCACGCCAGCCTGGGCAGGAAATTGGAGATTCTTATCTCCAATTAACCATCAACAAATCAGAAGTGGAACTGTGGCTCAAATGGTAGAACACCAGCCATGAGCAGGCCCTGAGTTCAAGCCTTCATACTGATACAAAAATAATAAAATAATTTAAAATAATAATAATTATATGTGCTACAGCAGAAACACAAGCTGCTGTGTCATACAGAAATCGCATCTCTTTCCAAGGCCAGGACTTTAGGCTCCACCCTCCTGAGTATGAGGGGTTCTGAAAAGACAGCAAAAAGCCGGCCTCTCTGGAGGTGTGGCTCAGCTGAAGGTTTCAAGTTCAAACCCTAATACCGCCAAAACAAGCCCACCCCAAAGGCGGCCCATTGCTATGCCCGGGAGCCACTGTGCGATTCCCAAGCTGCCCTGGCACAGGAGGTCCTTGGGTATGCTGCTGCTCCCGCGTGCAGGGGGCCAGCTTCCTCGCCGCACTTCCTGCAAGGCCTCTTCAATGCCTCATTGTACTTCCCAGAGTCAGGATTCTCTGTTCGCTGTAGCCAGAAGCAGTGTGTGCACACTACTCCTTTTAGAAACATGCTTCATACAGAAAGAAACACCAAGAAGGAGAAAATAGAAGTCAACCCCATCTTGATGCCCGCGGACAAAAGCAATTCGCCTGATTTTTTTAATAAAACCAAACACACACTCAAAACCCAACCCTCAAATAGCACCATGCTTGAACGTTCGAGGTGAATAGCTCCTGTAATCCCACCTCCTCCCGACAGACTGGACGATCGCAGTCTGTCATCTGTTCTGGGAATTTTCCCCTGGTGTGTCAGATTTCGTAATGGAGGTCGGGTCCCTTCCAGTGACTGCCATAACCATTTCTGGTGTGTGTACAAGGTTCAGAGTTTTGAACTCAGGACCTAGGCCTACTGTCCCTTATTTGCTCGAGGCTGCTGCTTTGATCCACAGCTCTGCTTCTGGCATTTTGGTAGCTAACTGGAGATAAAAGTCTCATGGATTGTCTTGCCTGGGCTAGCTTTGAACCATAATACTCAGATCTTAGTTTGCTGAGTTGCTAAGGTTACAGACGTGACCCATGGAGCCTGGCTTAGGTCTTTATTCATCATGTGCCTATTTTTTCCGTCTTTAAACTGAGAATCCTAATTCCTGCTAGAGTCGTTGCAAGGGTTAGAGACTGTGTATGTGCTACGGCATCAACCAGGAATGGCCGCTACTCAAAACCATGTGCCAGCTTCCCTTATTTCTTCCGGACTTTCCCACCGTTCCCTGAAGTCCTATTTCCCTGCCCCCTGCTGCCTTTGCCTGGTGTCAGCCGAGGGCGCTTAGTTACAGACAACAGGATGGACTCCAGCCATCTTGTGCCAGGGGAGGTTATGAAGAGATGCAGAGCAAATGCATTGTGGGAAAGCCAGAGACATCAGCACTGGACAGGCTCCAGGGACAACCAAGTCACTGTATTACACAGAAGGCGTGGCTCACCCGGGCAGCTGCCCAATCAGGATTCAGATGCCTCCGTCCCTCTCCAAGAACAAAGTCCTGGGCCCCAAATCAACATCAACAAAAGCATGTCCCATTCATTGCCTGCCCGCTCCTTACGTAAGTCAGTTCTGAGACAGTCTCCTGAAGAAACACGTGATCCTCTCAATCACACATCTGAACCCCAGCTGGCTTCCTATTTCTACACTGTAAAGTAATTTCTTTTCTTTTCTTTTCTTTTCTTTTCAGTTATGGGGCTTGATCTAAGCCTGGGCGCTGTCTCTCAGCTCTTCAGCTCAAAAGGAGCTCTCTACCACTTTAGCCACAGCGCCACTTCTGGTTTTATGGTGGTTCATTGGAGATAAGAGTCTCACAGACTCTCCTGCCCGGCTGGCACTGAACCACAATCCTCAGATCTCAGCCTCCTGAGTACAGGCATGGGCCACCGGCACGTCATGGCTGTGGTTTCTTATTAAGATAAATGTGGAGCCTGGCGTGTAATCCTAGCTATTCAAGAGGCTGAGATCTGAGGATCACAGTTTGAAGCCAGCCTAGGCAGAAAAGCCCAAGAAACTCTAATCTCCAATTAACTAACAAAAAGCCAGAAGTAGAAGTGTGTCTCAAATAGTAGTGCCAGCTATGAACAACTACAACAAAAATGAGCTTTCAAGGCCTTGAGTTCAAGACCTAGTACTGGCAAAAAAGAAAAAAAGGAGAGACAATTCAAGAACTCTGGGGTCGTGGCTGGGGATGTGCTTCAGTGGGAGATGACTTGTCAGCCCCGTGTTGATTCTCATCATGGTCAAAGAAACCAAGAGGCTCCAAGCAGGCCTGGAACTTGGGGAGCAGACTGTGCTGTGCATGCGCGCTGTGCGGGTGCACCCTGTCCTCACCTGTCAGAGTTGGCACCGTGAGGGGTGCCGCGTGAAGCCCTGGGGAGTCTCAGCAGGGAGCAGCAAAGGCGGTGATCACGCAGTGCATTCCCCGGGGTGGGGGTGGGGGGCTGTGTGCCTCACATTTTAAGGAGATGCTTGTCAGACCTAATCTGTAATCAGTGACCTCCCACGCAGCGAAACTAACGATCCGGAATCATTTCTAGTGAGAGGAAGGTAATTTTCAGTCAAGGCAAAGGGAGAGGGAAGGTCAGTCCAAGGTCAGATTCCTGAAGTTGCTGCTGATGGCGTAAGCGCCTGCCTTTTCCCTGACATGGGGTCAGGGTGCCCTCATTTTGTCTAATAATCACAGCCTTTGTGGGAGTGGGTAGAGCCTGGAGGTGTCAGCACTGCGTGGTTTACGCACGTTCCATTCGTACTGGACCTGCCGGAGCGTGCAGAGCCCTCGGGACCAGCCACACTGCCGTCCTGCCCATCCATGGGGACACCACCCATTACCCACTATGATGCCACAGGCTGGGTTTTGCATACACTCAGCATCAATTATCTCATTAAACACTGCTCGCTTATCTTGTGGGTCAGCTGAGGAAAGGATTGCTTCTCGCCCGTCCTGCCAGAGAGCTTGGGTCCTCAAGGTCAGCCAGACTGCGGGCCTCAGGACGGCGTCTGCACCACGACGCCCCGCAGCTCACCCTCCCTCTCCCCCAAAGCAGCAGCTTTGCTTTGCACACAGAACCCTCCCCGCAGCACTGGCCGGCAGAGGTTTCCTTTCCTTTGCTTTTTTTCTTTTTTTGTGCTGGTCCTGGGGCTCGAACTCAGGGTTGGATGCTGTCCTTGAGCTATTTTTTTTTTCCCCTCAAAGCCAGTGCTCTACCACTTGAGCCACAGCTTCACTTCCAGATTTTTTGTGGTTAAATTGGGGATAAGAGTCTCACAGTCTTTCCTGCTTGGGCTGATTTGAACCACAATCCTCAGATCTCAGCCCCCCAAGTAGCTAGGATTCCAGATGTGAGCACTTGGGCCCAGCTCTTTTCTTTTCTTTCCTTCCTTCCTTCCTTCCTTCCTTCCTTCCTTCCTTCCTTCCTTCCTTCCTTCCTCCCTTCCTTCCTTCCTTCCTTCCTTCCTTCCTTCCTTCCTTCCTTCCTTCCTTTCTTCCTCCCTCCCTCCCTCCCATTCCTTCCTTCCTCTCTCCCTTCCCTTCCCTTCCCTTCCCTTCTTTGTTGGCCAAGGATCTTGAACTCTGGGCTGGGCGCTGTCCCTCAGCTCTTCAGCTCAAGGTGAGCACTTTACCACTTGAGCCACAGCGCCACTTCCAGTTTTCTGGTGGCTTGTTGGAGATGAGTCTCATGGCCTTTTCTGCCCAGGCTGGCTTTGAACCATGATCCTCAGATCTCAGCCTCCTGAGTAGCTAGGATTACAAGCATGAGCCACTGGCGCCCGGCTTCTTTTCTTTCTTTTAGGTATGTATTCATTTTGTGCTAAGGCTGGGGCTTGGGTGCCGGCTTCAGCTTTTTCAGGGCTAGTGCTCCCCTACTCGAGCCACATCTCCACTTTGGGTAGCTCACTGGAGATAATAATCTCCCAGACTTCCCATCCAGGCTGCCTTCAAACCATGATCCTCAGATCTCAGCCTTCTGAATAGCTAGGGTTACAGGCATGAGCCACTGCTGCCTGGCAAGTTTGCTTTTCTGGATGTGAGATTGGCCTTGCTTAAAAAGTCAGCAGAGGGCGGAGAATGTGGCTTAGTGATAGAGTACTTGCCTAGCATACACAAAACCCTGGGTTCAATTCTCAGTACCACATACACAGAAAAGGCTGGAAGTGGCACTGTGGCTCAAGTGGTAGAACGCTAGCCTTGAGCAAAAGCAGCTCAGGGACAGCGCCCAGTGTTCAAGCCCCATGACTGGGGGGGATAAAAGTCAGCTGAGCCAGGGCTGCCTTCATCTTGATGCGGGGTGGTGCGATGATTCATGGGAGGTGCTGGCTGCGTCTCCCTCATCTTGAGCCCCTAGGATTACCCTGCCAGTCAGAGCCGGAGCTCCCTGCAGCATGAGACGGCGCCCTGTGCTGCCCCCAGTGCGAGTAGCAGCTATATATAATCAGGCAGAGGGCTGCCTGTGTGCCCACGTGCACGTCAGCAGGATCACGGGAAGGAGGCATAATTATACCCTTGACGTGGGGAAGGCTGAGTCCCAGGCTCTTGTGGTGTGAAGTGGTGTTCTGGGTGGGGGAAGGGGGCAGATGGAAAGCCTCTGCATCGTTGTCTCCTTTGGACTCCGTGGTGCCAGGAGTGTGTGGCATGACAGACGCGTGTCCATCATCACAGGCAACGCTTGAGAACACCCGCAGCACAATCCTGTGCTGGGTGGAGATTGGAAGCCGCGTTAATTAATCACATTCCTCCCTCACCCTCCTGTATAATGAGAGCAACATACCACCCGGCTGGCCCAAGACAGCCTCAGTTTACGCCCAGTGACTGAAAGTAATTATTAGTGATGCCCCTTTTCTCTCTGGGAAGGGACTTGGGTGGGTATCAATTTTAAGATGACTGATAATCCTGGAGGAGGAGGGGGGGAGGAGGAGGAGGAGAGAGCCAAGCCAGGTAGCCACAGACTCCCTTGAGAAACCACCAAGGTCAGATTGGGCGCCAGGGCCTCTTATCTGTCATTTCAGCCTCAGGAAGCTGAGATCTGAGGATCTCAGTTCTAGGCAGACAAATCAGAGACTCTTATCTCCAATTAATGAGCCAAAAGCCAAAAGTGGAGGTGTGCATCAAGTGGTAGAATGCCAGCCAGCCTTGAGTGTTCAAGGCCCAGTACACACACACACACACAGTGCATTAAGAGACAAGAAGAATCGATTTAGAAGCACCCTTTCTGAGCATCCTGAAGAGCCATCTGCCACCTTCACCTCCGTGGCTCTAGGCACCCCATTCCCTCAGCTGTGGGGCACTGACACGGCCAGATGGACTTGCTGGATTACCCAGCATGCCCAGATCAGAAAAAAACCACAGGATTCCTGCTATCCAGTTGACTTGAAGCTGACCCAGATGACACGCAGGCTTGTGGCTGACCCCGCCCGCCCCCCCAAGCCTTTGGCCTCCAGTCTGGGGTTCAAAGGAACCTGAGTTCCAGTCCTGCACAGGAGGCCTGGCCATCTGTCAGGCCAGTCTTGCTTTTTGGGGTCGTCTCCTGCTGAGTGCTACTGCGGTCATTTTGAAAGGACAAAGCATTCACAACTTCTCCCTCAGGGGTGAGAATGGAGAGGGGAAGACAGAATCCCCGGAGACCTCAAAGCATCCCAACCAAGCCCTCTCCCCCCACCCCCACCCAACTCCATCATCACAAAAGACTTTCTCACCCCTCAGCGCTACCCATTGTTTCTTCCTGCAGAGTCAATGCCAGTCAATACTTCGCTGGTCGGAAGTGGCGCTGTAGCTCAAGTGGTAGAGTGCTCGCCTTGAGCTGAAGGACAGCGCCCAGGCCCAGAGTTCAAGCCCCACGGCCGACCAAAAAAAAAAATACTTCGCTGGTGACAAGACAACCGGCGTGGAGAAAGTTCTCACTTCAGCCTTGATGGGGACTTACTCTATAACTCATCTGCTCTGCCTGAAGGCCCGGGGGGCCTCTGGATCACCCTCCAGCTGTCGAACCATCCCTTCTGCCTGTGCACAGAGCTCATTAGGTGAAAATGGCGGTGGGGTCTGGGCAGGCCCCCCAAGCACCTCCTCCCATAGATGACTTGCGTACAGAGCCCTTACTGCAGAAAGTAGGGAGAGACAAAACTGCAGGTGGACCTACTTAACAGACACCAGAGACAACTAGTTATGCAAATGAAAGGATGCTTCTGAGTTAATTTGGTAAACAGGGGGGTGTTGGGTGTGGTGGTACACACCTGCAATCCCAGCACTTAGTAAGTGTAGGCCGGGAGTTCCAAACTTTGAGGCTAGCCTAGACTACACAGGGAGACTCTTTCAAAAGCCCAATGGCTGCTGGGCGCTGGTGGCTCACACCTGTAGTCCTGGCTACTCAGGAGGCTGAGATCTGAAGTTTGAGGGTCAAAACCAGCCCAGGCAGGAAAGTCTGTGATAATCTTTGTCTTCCATTAATCAACAAAAAGCTGAAAGTGAAGCTGTGACTCAAGCAGTAGAGTGCTAGCTTTGATTAGTTGTTGAATTCTTTTTTTTTTTTTTGTCGGTCGTGGGGCTTGAACTCTGGGCTTGGGCGCTGTCCCTCAGCTCTTCAGCTCAAGGCGAGCGCTCTACCACTTGAGCTGAAGAGCTGAGGGACAGCGCCCAGGCCCAGAGTTCAAGCCCCACGACCGACAAAAAAAAAAAGAAAGGAAAGATAGAGCCCAGGCCCTGAGTTCAAGTCCTAGTACACCCCGACCCCCTTGCCCCCCCCCTCCCACATTCTAGATCAAAAGCTTTGAGGTTTTTCACAGGTGTACATCTGTGTTCGTTGTCAGACTTGCAAAGCACAGTATGCAAACCAGGATGGAAATGTGAGGTCTCAGCCTTTCCCCACCCAGGAGGCTGAGTTACCATCCGCCCACGCCGGGCACCACCCTGAGCCTCCTCCACCTGGAAAGCCTTTCCCTCCGGTCTCGGCCTCCTGAGCCCCTGCATGATTCATGCTCCTCTGCAATTCACCCAGATCCAAAGTTGAGCCTACCGACTCCCTCCTGACAGACGCGTGCTGTCTGGCTCCAGCTACGCAGCGTCCAGAACATTCCACTTTTCTTGGGAATACCTTAAATCACGTCCATATGTTCCAGCAATGAAACCACTCCAAATGTTTCCATTTTTTTCTTGCCTTTGTTCTTTTTTGTTTTTGGTGGTGCTGCGATTGAACTCAAGAGCCTTCAAACCCTTGAAACCCTGAATTTTTGTGAGTTTTAAACATAGGAAAGCCAAATGCCTTCCTTCTTTTCTTTCTTACAGGTCCTGGGGCTCAAACTCTGGGCCTGGGTGCTATCTCTGAGCTTCTTTGTGCTCAAGGCTAGCGCTCTACCACTTGAACCATAGTTCTACTTCTGGCTTTTTCTCATTAGTTCATTGCAGCTAGAGTCTCGTAAACTTTCCTGTCCAGGCTGGCTTTGAACCACAATCCTGAGATCTGAGCTCATGAGTAGCTAGGACTGTAGTTGTGAGCCACTGGCGTCTGGCTCCAAATGCCTTCACATCTTTTCTTTTCTCTTCCACATCCTGCGATGACTTCAAAGTCAGTGTGACAAGGAGCATTTAAACGCCAGGGCCCCTGCTTTGCCCTGCCAAGCGTGAATGGCTTGGAAAACGTCTCCCCCGGCCTCTCTCGGTGCTGAATTTGGTCCTTTCCATTTAGGAAGCAGTGATTTATGTCCTGTGTTTGGAAAGCTGGAGAACAACACACTGGTGTGCTTCCAACATCACCAGGGTTACCAGAGCAGTAAATGTGCCTTTTTCTGGAGCCAGGTAGCATCATCAAGAGGTGACAGCCACTCAGAATGAAGGCCTGGGACCCCCATTGCCCCCACATGGCCAAATAAAGGATCTGATCCCCACCCAGGGCCTAGACAAGTAGCACCATTGATGAGAGATGCGGTGGCAAAAGGTAAACCGAGCGGGCCCCAGTCTTCACCCAAACACGCTCGGGCTCGCTGCCTGAGGCCGGCAAAGGAGAGACGCCATTGCGCTGGCAAACGGTGGGCACCAGGCCCAGGGAGGAGGAGGGGGACAGTTTTCTAGAATGGTGATTGAACTAGGTGACTGCAAGCAAAACAAAAATACAGTTCTGTCCCCAAGAACAGAGCAGAGACCTGCGTCCCTGGCACCCAGGGGGTTGGGGACAAGGCCGTGGCACTGATGTCCCTGTGAAGTCTGGGTCTGAAGGGAAGGGACGGGCAGACAGGACCTCGCTGCGGGTGATGCTGGGGCATGCTCCCGTCCACTCGGGAGCCCTGAGCTGGATTCCCCGCAGCCGCACGCAGCGGGCAGCACTGGCTCTCATGCCTTCTGGGTTCTGGGTGGGGGGAGGGAGGGGGGAGGGGGAAGATCAGAGCCTGGACTCAGCAGAGGCCGGAGCAGCTGTGCATGAAGGGGAAACAGTGACCACCGAACCTTCGCTTTGTCTTGGGTTGATTTGAACTCAAGGCACTGAGAAGACACGGAGTGTAAGGCGCTGGCCGGCCGGAGTTGCATTCTGTCGATTTCTCAGAGGGAGGGAGAGCTCAGTCAGCACGGGTGACTCCATTCTGGTTTTTAAGTCTGGTCTGTTGGAACCAGTGTCGGAGCTTCTCCACAGCAGCGGCCCTCTCTCATTTTTGCTTCACAGCCTCTGAAGATGGCTCCTAAACGCTGGAGCCTGTCACTCTGTCACAAGGCAAAGGGAAATTCAGGTTGGAATGAAGGTTCCCGGGGCCGAGGACATGGCAGTGGTAGAGCACTCGCCTGGCAAATGCAGGGCCCTGAGTTCAGACTCAGCACCGCTGAGACAGAAGACCGGGGAAGACGGGAAGGGGCGGGTTCAGGTCCTGGCTTGGGAGGATGGTGAAACCCCAGGTCCTGCTACGCCTTGGCTCTGGTGGAGACCTCCCTTAGACGTACCTTCGTGCTACCTTGTAAGCCAGCGCACATCTGTCGCTGCGATTTCTGAGGACACCACTGGAAACAAATAGAGCGCCCATCCAGGTCTTTTGCTCTGTATACTGACTTCTGCATATTATTTCTCTGAATAAACTGTGACGGAGGGTTAGCATACCCAGAGAAAAGCACACATCTGGGCTTGGGGTTCAGTTCAGCTTTACAGTATGTACTTGGCATATGTGGAGCCCTGGGTTTGAGCCCAAGACTCCTCCCTGCAAACACGTAGTAGAGGGAGAAAGAAGAGGAAAAGAGAAAGAGGAGCAGGAAGAGGCAGCACCCATCATCAGCGCTAGAATATTGCAGAGAGGGGCTGGGAAGGTGGCTCAGTGGTAGAGCGCTTGCCTAGCATGCATGAGACCCTGGGTTCGATTCCTCAGCACCATATAAGCAGAAAAAGCCGGAAGTGGTGCTGTGGCTCAAGTGGTAGAGCGCTCACCTTGAGTTGAAGAGCTGAGGGACAGTGCCCAGGCCCAGAGTTCAGGCCCCACAACCAGCAAAAAAAAAAAAAAAAAGAGTATCTCGGAGAACACACACCTGTGTGTGGCCCACAACGCTCCCCAGGGACCCGCCTGTCCTGTTTTCAGTCACCCCTTTCCAAACAGGAATTGTACTTTTGTGCTGGTTCTGAGGCTTGAGCTCAGGGCCTGGGCACTGTCTCTTAGCTTTTTCATTCAAGGCTAGTGTTCTATAGCTTGAGCCACAGTTCCACTTCCAACTTTTTGGTGGTTAAACAGAAGGTAAGAGTTTCATGGACTTTCCTGCCTGGGCTGGGTTGAACCTTGATCCTCAGATCTCAGCCTCCTGAGTAGCTAGGGTGACAGGCGTGAGCCACCAGCGTCAGGCTATACTGGATGATTGTGAGAATTATATATGCAAGAGGCATCCGGTTTCCTTGGTTCAAGGTACTCATCTTCCCCAGTAGACAATCCCCAATGTAGGCCACTGGCTGGCAGGGTCAAGTACCATGCTGGGTTCCACACACAGCCATAGCAGGACCACAGCTCCAAAGGTCCTGAGGACTGGGACCGTGGGAGTAGTCCTCTTCCTTCCTGTCCCAGAGTCCGGGCCATGTCCTGTCCCGGCACTCTGGGAGTCCGAAGGCACTTCCTGTGCGGCTCCACGGGGCAGCCTGGTTTGTTCCACGGAAAGTCACCATCCGGTTGCAGTTCTCAGACAGGAACTCTAATGCATTCCTTGGAAGACAAAGAATGTTTCTCAGTAGAAGCCAAGTAAACAAGTGCACGCCTGGATTCCGGGTAACAGGACAGAGTGGAGAGCTGGGCAGCGAGCCTGTGGCTGGAGCCAACTACTGTGCTAGTTGCACACAGAAGATGGAATTAAGGAACTCAGGGGACCCGAAGTGTTCCAAGGAAAACATGTGTGAGCTCACATATCACCAGGAGTTATAAGGTACTTCCCCAAACAGGCATAGCAACATTTTACCTTTCCTCCCGAGACGCGGCTCTGTGTGTGTGTGTGTGCGCGTGCGTGTGCATGTGCATGTACACGTGCATGCACACACACTAGTTTTGAACTCAGGGCCTTGCATTTGCTAGGCAAGATACTCTACCACTTGAGCCATAAAGCCAACCAATTTTGCTTTTTTTAAAAAATACAGACTTGGGCTGGGAAGGTGGCTCAGTGGTAGAGTGCTTGCCTTGCATGCATGAGGCCCTGGGTTCCATTCCTCAGCACCACATAAGCAGAAAAAGCTGGAAGTGGCACTGTGGCTCAAGTGGTAGAGCGCTCGTCTTGAGCTGAAGAGCTGAGGGACAGCACTCAGGCCCAGAGTTCAAACCCCACTACTGAACAAAAAACAAAAAAAAAACAGACTTGAAGCAAGGCACCAGTGGCTCACACTTATAATCCTAGCTACTTAGGTCTGAGGATTGAAGTTTCAAGCTAGCCTAGATAGGAAAATCTGAGAGGCTCTTATCTCCACTAAACTACCAAAATAGCCAGAAGTTGGGCTGTTGCTCGTGTGCTAGAGCTCTTGCTTTGAGCCAAATCTGCTAAGGACAGTATCCAGGCCCAGAGTTTAAGCCTCAGAACTGGTGTGTGTGTGTGTAAGCGCATGCATGTGCACGTGCACGCGTGGACACACACACACACACACACACACACACACACACAGTCTTCTGTTAATGTTCAGGGGCAGCCTGGACCCAAAATCCTCCTATTTGTGCTTCCATGATAGCACCACTGTCCCGCCTCTTTGTTTTGTTTTGCTGGTCCTGGGGCTTGAACTCAGGGCCTGGGCACTATCTCTAAGCCTCTTTTTGCTCAAGGCTAGTGCCTTACCACTTGAGCCAGTGTCACTTGTGGCTTTTTCTGAGTAGTTTATTGGAGATGGGAGTCTCATGGACTTTACTGCCTGGGCTGGCTTCAAACCACGAGCCTCAAGTCTCAGCCTCCTCAGTAGCTAGGATGACAGGCGTGAGCCGCCAGCGCCCAGCTTCACCTCTTTTGTTGCTATTACACTTTTTTGTTGTCTGAAGTTCATCTGAGTGTTCTCTGAAACATGGGCAGAGACGAAAGCCTTTGCATGTTGCTGCAGACTGCACCCAGGGTTTATGCACACTGGGCAAATGCTCCTTTATTGAATCACCCCTACCCCAGCTGGTGGGCATGATTTATTTCAGGCCTCCTAGGTTCCAAACGGTTTGCAAATGCTACATACATCTCATACCTGCCATTTTACCTAGGGGCATGGGCTCAGCCAGGGGCAGTGTCTGAGGCCCCAACATTCCCGGCTAGTGCTGGCTTTGTCCTTTGCAAACACTGTGTCCAACTTGGGCTCTGTGCTAGGCACCAGGGCCAAGGGGTAAACAAGACCCTCACCGCTGCCTGGAGTGGTCTAACTGAGAGGAGATCAAGGAAAAAAAAGTAGTGCATTGCAAACCAAACAAAAACCTACCTTCCGGTTGCCCTGAGGGCCACAGGACATGGCAGGAGGCTGGGTCTGCCACAAGGAAAGTCGACAGGCGGTCAGAGATTTAGCTGATCTGTTGTGGTAGGCCCCAGAGGACCTGGGGTGCTGAAGCCAAGCCAAACTAAGCTGTTATCTGACCTTCAGAGAAATTGACAGCGAGAGATACGATGCAGATCCCAAAGATGCAGTTTGACCTTTAGGGAGCAAGCAACTAGGATCTGAGGGGTTCCTCTCCACCTTCTTCAACCTCTTTCTAGCTACAGATACTCACTGCCCACAGCTCACAGGCTGGCAGGCCCCTCATCATTTCTGGTTCTGGTACCCTGAGCTGCACAATTCGTGATCTCCTCCTTTGCTCAAATAATCTGCTAACACTAATTTTGTCAAGAGTTTTCATCAGAACTTCTCTGGAAAAGAACCCACAAGATGGTAGAAAGCAGCCAGAAAGGCAGGCAGTGCCATGGACAAGTCAGGTTTGAGAGGGCTCCTGCAAAGACTATAGGTAGCCGGACATTGGTGGCTCGCACCTGTCTTTCTAGCTTACATGGAAGGCTAAGATCAGGAGGATTGAGGTTCCAGGCCAGACTGAGTAGGAAAGTCCGAGAGACTCCATCTCACAGAAAAGCTGGTGTACACCTGTTGTTCTGGCAATGGTGGAAAGTAAAAAGTAAGTGGCTCGTAGTTTAGGTGCACACCCAGCAGCAAGAGAAACCATGTCCCAAAAATAACCAGAGCAAGCGGGGCATTGGTGGCTCAAACCTGGAATCCTACTCAGGAGGCTGAGATCTGAGGATCACAGTTTGAAGCCGGACCAGACAGAAAACTCCCCTTGAGACTCTTTTTTTTTTGGTCCGGTCATGGGGCCTGAACTCTGGGCCTGGGCGCTGTCCCTCAGCTCTTCAGCTCAAGGCTAGCACTCTACCACTTGAGCCACAGCGCCACTTCCGGCTTTTTTCTTTTTGCTTATGTGGTGCTGGGGAATCGAACCCAGGGCCTCAGGCATGCAAGGCAAGCGCTCTACCACTGAGCCACCTTCCCAGCCTCCCCCTTCAGACTCTTATCTCCAATTAACCACTCAAAAACCGCAAGTGGTGCTGTGGTTCAAGTGGTAGAGCGCTAGCTTTGAGCACAAAGAGGCTCAGGGACAATGCCCAGGCCGAGTTCGAGCTCCACAACCAACACAGAGATAAATGAATAACCATTGCTCAGTGAGACACCACCTGCCTAGCAAGGTTGAGTCCTTGAGTTCAAATCCTAGTAGTGAATAGGGAGTGAAAAGGCCTGGGTAGAGCCAGGTGTAGAGAAACGGATGGAGAGCTGAGACCCTCAGCCTGGATGGCCTCATTCCTGAGAGCCTCTAGGAGGCGCTGTGCCCGGCTCTCACCGAGGCTGGACCCGAGTTGAGTCCTGGGGAAGGAGAAGCTGCTTTAGCAGGCACTAGTCTGGCTGAGGAGTGCAGACAAGCGGAACGCTAACGTCCAGTGGGAGGAGCATGATAAGCAAATGAGTGGGCGGGGCATCGTGTGGCTCTTCTAAATCTGATCCTCAAAACTGTGCAGAAAAAAACGCCGGTAGGGGCATTTCTTAACCTCTCCCCTTTCCCCCTGAGGGGCAGGTAAGATCCACTCAGCACCCCCACCTCCTCCTATTTAGGGGAACAACGTAAGCCACTCAGGCCTGGATGGCTGCCAGCAGTGGGAACCCTCCAGGCCCCTCAGGCCAAAATCTCAAAGATCATTTAGGTTCCACTGAGTTACAGCTGCCAGCTAAAGTATAAAATGAACCCATTAGAGTTTAGATCTCAGAAACATGTTTTAAATATAGGTGCGCCTCCTGCCACATTTAGGACTGAAAGCTACAAGAATTATTCATCGTTCATCTGAAATGCAAATCTAGCTGCACGTCTTGTACTTTCATTTGCTAAATCTGACGTCCCTACATTGAGTGTCTGTCTAAAGCTTTCCCCAAACCACCTCCCCACAGGGCCTACTTCCAAGTCCACCACCCTGCCCCCGTCCCTCCCCTCTCCCCTTTCCTGTCTGGCAGAAAGAGTTAGTTTTTATTTTTGCTTGAATCCTGGGCCTTTGCAGTGTCCTTGAACTTTTGTGCTCAAGGCTAGCGCTCTACCATTTGAGCCACAGCTCCACTTCTGGAGTTTTTGGTGGCTAGTGGGAGATAAAGAGTCTTGTGGAACTTTCCTGCCTGGGCTGAGCTGGCTTCCATCCTCAATCTTCAGATCTCAGCCTCCGGAGTAGCTAGGATTGCAGGCGTGAGCACCCAGCTATTCACGAATTTTTTTTTTTTTTTTTTTTTTTGGGTCCGGTCGTGGGGCCTGAACTCTGAGCCTGGGCACTGTCCCTCAGCTCTTCAGCTCAAGGCTAGTGCTCTACCACTTGAGCCACAGTGCCACTTCCAGCTTTTTTCTTATGTGGTGCTGAGGAATCGAACCCAGGGCCTTGAGCATGCAAGGCAAGCGCTCTACCACTGAGCCACCTTCCCAGCCCCCTATTCACGAATTTTAATCTCCCTGACTCCTCAGCTTTTGCCTGATCTCAGGAAGTCATTTTCAGTTCTCTTTTGATGCTGGGAACTGACCCCAGGGCTGTGTTGCATCCCCAGCCTCTCTCATGGGAAGAGTTTAGGAATGTCTCACTGTGTGTGGGCGCTGGAGATGGAACACAGGGCAGAATGCATGTTAAGCAGGCAGTCTGCCCACCAGCCCCCTCCACTGCTCCCTGCCTCTTGCTTTTTGCTCTTCTGAGGAGTCCACACCCTTTGGCAAACATGGCCAACATTTTTGTTGTTGTTGGTTGTAGGGTTTGAACTCTGGGCCTGGGCACTGACCCTCAGCTC
The DNA here is from genome assembly GCF_019054845.1 of Dipodomys spectabilis. Lineage (NCBI taxonomy): Eukaryota > Metazoa > Chordata > Mammalia > Rodentia > Heteromyidae > Dipodomys > Dipodomys spectabilis. The sequence continues at coordinate 5,704,975 of NW_024871006.1, read as the reverse complement.
TTCAGCTCAAGGCAAACGCTCTGCCACTGGAGCCACAGCGCCACTTCTGGTTTTCTGGTGGTTTATTGGATAGTCTCACAGACTTTCCTACCTGGGCTGGCTTTGAACCATGATCCTCAGATCTCAGCCTCCTGAGTAGCTAGGATTATAAGCGTGAGCCACTGGCTCCTGGTATGGCCCACATTTTTATCTCACAAATAAGGAAATGGAGACTGGGGTTCTTCTGTAGCATGGGGCTGCTTACTCAGGCCTGCAGCAAAACCACAAGCTGAACCATTGGTCAGTCTGGTGAAAACCCCACACAGGCTGGTACTGCCCAGAGCTCCTCCCCAGCGCCCAGTGACACAGGTCTATACAAAAGCCCTACCTTTCCTGGAAGCCATTGCTCCCAGGCTCAGTGACACCACCGTCGTTCCGGCCCAGGGTATAATTAGGTACACCTACTCTGTGACCTTGTTTGTGCCCGGTGTGGTGCATGGGACAGGGCTGGACTTCCTGTCGGGAATGCTCAGTCCCTGCTTGACAGGCAGCTAATGTCCTTTCCAGCAGGTGGGCCCAGCAGAGGTTTGGGGTGACTTTGACAGACTCGGCTTTCCTTATTTGATTCAGGGACTCTGAGAAATGGTCTACACAGCTGTCTCCAAGGAAGCTACTGCTTTGCTAATCACATGTGTAGAGAGACACAAATTCAAACGCAAAGGAGAATGTGAGAAGAGCCTTCCTTACTCCCACTCTGTCCTTTTCAGACATGTGTGTGTGTGTGTGTGTGTGTGTGTGTGTGTGTGCGCGCCTGCACATCAGTACCGGGTCTTGAACTCCAGGCCTGCCTGGGCACTCAAGGCTGCTCTCTACCACTTGGAGCAATAGCTCCACTTCTGGTTTTCTGGAAATTAGAGATAGGAGTCTCACAGACTTTCCTGTCCCAGCTGGCTTTGGATCATGATCCTCAGTGCTCAGCCTTCTGAGTAACGAGGCTGACAAAGCTGAGTGATGGTCTAGGTGGTGAAGACATTTCCCCTAGGCTCACCACTCAGAGCCACCTCTGAAGTGTGTCACCCAGGAAGAAGCCGTCTCCTGGGAAGACAAGGGCCCAACTTCAGCTGTCACCGGCCCTGTGACACACCGCACAGGCCTGGCCACCCGGCCCGCAGCGGGGAGTTTCTGTCTCTGCAGTTCCTTCCGTGGCCCGTGAGGCTCCATTCACGTTTGATGCTTACGCAGTCATGAAGTGTCTTCTTCCTCCCTGACCTTTGTGGAGAGGTTTTCTGGGCCAGGAGGAGACCTTGGTGTTTGTTCTGCTTCCCCAACACTTGGGTCTTACCAAGAAAGCAGCAGGATGTCTGTCCACCCGCTCATCTCTGCTTCTCACTGAACTGCAAACAAGCCGCCCAGAGAACCACGGTGCTGGCTGATAACCCAGATTTTTTTATGTTTTCCTATTATATACCTTCATTTGAGAAATGAGCTTCTGGGTTGTGTTGGGGCCAGGCCCCTTGCACCTAAGTCTGTGAGGGAACTTTCCACACTCTTATCATGGAATTGTCTAGAAAGCTCCCTTTCATGCATCTAAGATGAAAGCAGGTGGGTCAATGCATCCTGTGGTGATACTGAATACAGTACAGGTAGGCTGGAAGGCCACTTGGAGATGGGGGAGAGCCACCAGGTCAGAGCAAGCCCAGCCAGGGAAAACACAGAATAACCAAGGAAGAGACCCAGGAGGAACTTCCTGCTGGTGGTGGCAGGAGTATGAGCATTTAACGCTTGAGCACGGCTGCAACAGAAGAGGGAGACTGGGGCCATGCGCAGCAGAGAGGAAGCCAACCGCGGAGGACCAGGGGGTGGAAACAGCCCCTCCGGCCTCTCCTCAGACAGCTCTGCACGGGAGAAACAGGAAAGACCAAACAAATCAAGTGAAGCCTTTGTTTTGTTTTGATAGTAACTCTTGGTGCGGAAAGGGCACAGGGTTACGGGACGGAGCCAGAACACCAGTTGTCATATGGGAAGTGGATGGTGAGATGGAGAAGCCATGTTCTGAGGCTGAATTGGGAGTCCTTATTAGAAAGCCAGAGACCGCAAGCAGACACATGTCCCGCCAAACCTGCAGCCTTGAATGTACTTAATACCATTTGGAAACTGAGCCATGAGGGTAGTAAGGAAAGAGCAGAAGCTAGACAGGCGCCGGTGGCTCACGCCTGTAATCCTAGCTACTCGGGAGGCTGAGATCTGAGGATCGCAGTTCAAGGCCAGCCCGGGCAGGAAAGTCCGTGAGACTCTTATCTCCAATAAACCACTAGAAAACCGAAAGTGGCGCTGTAGCTCAAGTGGTAGAGTGCTCGCCTTGAGCTGAAAAGCCCAAGGACAGCGCCCAAGCCCAGAGTTCAAGCCCCACAACTGACACACACACAAAGAAAGAGCAGAGGCTGGGCACTAGTGGCTCACACCTGTAATCCTAGCTATTCAAGAGGCCAAGACCTGAGGATCATGGCTTGAAGACAGTCTGGGCAGGAAAGTCCATGAGACTCCTATCTCCAATAAACTACTCAGAAGAAGCCTGAAGTGGGGTTGTGGCTCAAGTGGTAGAGCACCAGCCTTGAGCACGGAGGCTCAGGGACAGTGCCAGACCGAGAGTTCAAGCCCCAGAACAAACAAAGCAGAGCAGAAACACCATCCTAACAAAGCAGATCACCTCTAATGGAGAGCTGAAGAGGGCCGCCAGGGTGAGCCGAGGCGTCAGGAGACAGGAGGCACGGGAGTGGCGGCAGCGGCGCTGGGCCACACAGGCCCATGGCCAGGGGCAGGGCCACGGGGAACTCGAGGCCTGGCAGGCCCACCCCTGCTTCTAGGAATTCTGGCACATTATCACCTGGGGACGGGACTTCACCTCAGTTTTCGGAAAGTCCCCACCATCCACCAAGATGCCAAGATGGTGCCAGTCAGACCCACTACCCACATTTCACAGCAAAGGTGCCAGAAAAGCACTCAGCTCCTGCGAGCTTTGCCCAAAACTCAACTGGAGAAAAGATGGCCACCAAGTCCCCAGAGGAAATCCACAGGAGCCGGGCACAAGGGCTCACAGCTGTAATCCTAGCTACTAGAGAGGGTGAGATTGTTGGGATCGCAGTTCAAGGGCAACCTGGGGAAGAAAAAAGTTTTTGACACCTCTTCTCAAGGAAGAGATGGATGTGGTGGCACATGAGCTATCCTAGCGACTGGGAAGCCTAACATAGGAGGACGGGCAGGGAGCTACACTGTCTCCAAGATAACCAGCAAGAGTAAGAGCTACATGTGCAGTGGTAAGCGTGTCTGCTCAGGAAGCTTGAGGCCCTGAGTTCAAATCCCAGTACTGCAAAGTAAAGAATAAAGAAGTCAGCCTTGGGGGGAAGTGGAGGGAAGAGGGGCCCTGCTGGAAGAGCAGTCCTGCTTTGATCAATTACGCTAATGTATGTAAATGTTTTGCCCAGGGTGGCTGCAGGCGAACATTGCATAACCATTACATAATTCCATAGCTGACAGTTGGGGACAAGTGACCTTCCCATGACTTTAATCATATTTGCAAGAACACAACTAGTTTTCTGCTGTAGCTGCACAACTGATCTGGAAGAAAAAAAACCAAAAACAGAACAAGTAATTGTCTTATGTGACCCATGCAAAGCCTGAACAGGCTTCTACTTGTAAAGATTATACAAGAATGTATTTTTTATTGTGGTAGTCCTGCTAGCAACTTAAACAGTGATTCAAATGACACAAACAAATGTCCTCTTTGTTGAAAAGCCAAGTGGGCGTAGTGTGTGTGTCACCGTCAAGGAGCTGGTATGGAGTGGGAATGAGTGAAAAGGTACGAGGACCGCACAGGAGTTGGAGACGGCGGCAGGGGGCTCTGGCTGTCTTCCCTCAGTTGTCCCAGGATCTGTCCCTGCCCCATCCACACTGCTGGTCCCACGTCACTCACCTTGCTGCCAAGAGGGAGGTCCTACAGTGGCCAAGACAGTGCCTCCCATGCACGCCCATGCATCCATGCGCGCACATGCGCACACGCGTGCACTTGTGCCAGGTCTCAGCGGGGTATCTGTTCCCACGGAAACAAGAAAGGCTTCCACTGGAAGCTCTCCAAGGTGTGCTGAGGAAAAGCTCACCCCCTCACACATACAGTTTTCAACCCATTAGGACCTACAAGGTATAGCCTGGCTCCCTCTAAAACCCTTCTTGTTAGACCTGTACGGTGATGTCTATAATCACAGCTACCTGGAAAGCAGAGACAGGAAGGAGGAGGCTGCTCCAAGGATTGGTGCCTCTTTTGCCTGTGTCTCCATGACCGTAGGACCTTGATAAAGGTTGCCACCTTGCTAGGCATTTCCTGGACACTCCCCCATGCCCCCAACTGCCAACGGCACTGGCCTCGCTTCCTTAGCCTGGTTCAGAATTCACGTGCTGGCTGGTACCCACCACACTGGACTCCTTACCAACACAAAAGAACTTTCTTAACAAGTATCCCATCAGCTGGCATGAGGAGGAGCTTGGCCCCTGCTATGGGAGCGGAAGGGAGGGGCTCAGCAGCCTGGGGACAAGACAAGCCCCCCAGGAGCCTCGCATGGGGACCAAGAGCCCACTGCAGCCTAGTCCCATATCCCATTTTGTAGGAAGTTACAGAAGCCCTGAAGGATTACGCCCTCTAGTGGGCAGAGAGAGTAGTTCAGGGTCTTCCCGCCATAGCTTACTCTACAGTGCAACTTTCACATCTTTGGTGTCCCCCACTGACCCTGAACGTTTTACAAGGAACAGACTCTTAGAAAGACGGCTCCACCCACTTCAGTCCTCTTACATAATCCGGAGGAACGAAATGTCAGAGGCCAGGCCTACCTAGGACACAGAATGTACTGTTTCGTTTTGGTTTTGGCATTAGTGAGCCCTCTAGGGTCCTCCAGCTCCTTTGTTTTGTAGATAACGTCTCCAGGCTGGGCTGGCAGCTCAGACCGACACCCTCCTGGTCCACAGCCTCCTGAGTAGCTGGGATTCCAGGCATGTACCACCACCATCGTGCCCAGATACTGCAGCTCTTTTTTTTTTTGCGGGGGTGGGGGAGGGGGAGGGGAGAGAGGGAATATGACCTTGGGACCTTATGCATGCCTCAATCTGTGATCCTCTAGATTTCAGCCTCCTGTCCTGTGTAATGAGACTTTCATGTGTGAGCCACCAGCTTTACTACAACTATCTTTTTTTGTTGTTGTTGGTTGTAGGGCTTGGACTCTGGGCCTGGGTGCTGTCCTTCAGCTCAAGGCTAGTGCTCTACCACTTGAGCCACAGCACCATTTCTGGTTTTCTGGTGGTTTATTGGAGATAAAGAGTCTTACGCAGGCTTTCTGTCCGACATCTTGACGAAGCCACAGCGGTCTCTCCCGCTCTCCAGGCCTTGCGATGCTGCCCAAGGATGACAAGAAGAAGAAAGATGCCAGGAAGTCGGCCAAGAAAGACAAGGACCCAGTAAACAAGTCTGGGGCAAGGCCAAGAAGAGGTCCAAAGGCAAAGTTCGGGATAAGCTCCACAACCTCGTCCTCTGTAAGGAAGTTCCGAACTGTAAGCTCATGACCCCTGCTGTGGTTTCTGAGAGGCTGAAGATTCGTGGCTCCCTGGCCAGGGCAGCCCTTCAGGAGCTGCTTAGTCAAGGACTTATCAAGTTAGTCTCAAAGCACAGAGCTCAAGTAATTTACTCTAGAAATACTAAAGGTGGAGATGCCCCCGCTGCTTGTGAAGATGCATGAACAGATCCAATCAGCTGTACATTTGGAAAAATAAAACTTTATTACACCAAAAAAAAAAAAAAAAAAAGTCTCACGCCTTTCCTGCCAGGGTTGGCTTTGAATCGAGATGCTCAGAACTTAGCCTCCTAAGTAGCTAGGATTGATTACAGGCATGAGCCACCTGCACCCAGCTTAACTACAGCTATCTTAAAACACGCATGTGTTCTCTGGGGTAAAGGAGTTACCCCATCGAGGCTGGTAGGGGTAGAGTCCATGAAGAAGCAGGAGAGGGAAGGGCAGAGCTGGTAGCTGAGGACTATTTACAAGTTCCTCGGGGTTCCCCGAGGGGGGCTTGACTTCCATCCTTTTATCTGAGGGTCCCTAGTACTGTGTGGGTGTAATAAAGACACAGCATGGCAGAGATAGTTAAGAAGCCATTGGAGCCGGGCTGGTGACTCACGCCTGTAATCCTAGCTACTGAGGAGGCTGAGATCTGAGGATCACCATTCAAAGCCAGCCCACGCAGAAAAGTCCGTGAGACTCTCATCTCCAATTAACCATTAGAAAATCAGAAGTGGTGTTGTGGCTCAAGCGGTAGTGCTTGCCTTGACAGCAAAAAAAAAAAAAAAAAAGAAGCCATTGGGGCAGCCCTTCAGCAGATGCAAAGGGGGTGGCCTGGTCATCACTGCACATCCCAGCCAGCCAGAGGCTCCTCCAGCTGTCGGAAGGGCTGGCCAGCCTCCATGACTTTCTATAAGTAGAGTGCATGCCACAAACCATCTGCCTCTGCTGAGGGGCCTAGGACCTAATGACCTGATTATAACGCCAAGCCAATGGAACAAGCTCAGAAACCTCGGGCCTGGAGCCAGGTAAGAACGCCACATTCGGCAGGCAGGAAAAACACCAGCCCCTAGAATGAATCAGGACCTGGCCACCAAAGCTGTCCATCCTAGAAACTGTGATCCATGCTTATTTATTTTCAATGTCTGTCACATCTTAATGTGAAGTTAGGCACTTTGCACAAATCCTTGCGGGGGAGGGGAACCTCTACAGAGAAAGGCAATTTGGGCATTACTTAAACATCCCTATGGGCCACACAAGACTATCCACACGGGCAGACGGCTGCATGAGAAGCATGTGTCCCGGCATGCACCCAAAGATTTTTCAGCCTTACACAGGCCGTTCCCCTCCTTGTGGAGACCGGCAAGTGAGGACGAGGGTCGGTGCTCCTACAATGATCCAGTGTAATGTGGAAAGGCAAAAACGGATCCCTTGATGACAAGCAGGCCCCTTCCTGGTGGCATTAGCACCCCCAGGATTCCTCCAGAGAATCTCAGCCGAAAACAAGGTAAACAGGTATTTGGCCAGAATGTATCTGGGTTCCTGGAGACCCCAACACAGTCATCGCTCAACAGCTCACATTCCTGTAGTGCCTGCCCCACCCACAGCTCCCACAGAGCTGTTCAAATGGTTTTGCATGTCACCCTCCAAAGATGGCAGCCACACCCACCCTCTTGTGGGTCTCTAGGCAAGAAACTCTAGAGTGGGAAGAAAGCCAGCATCAGTGGCCCACATCTGTAATCCTAGATACTCAGGATGGTGGGATCTGAAAATTGCAGTTTGAAGCCAACCCAAGCAAGAAAGTTCATGAGACTCCATCTTCAATAAACTACTAAAAACTCCAGAAGCTGAACTGCAGCTCAAATTGTTAGGAGAGCACTAGCCTTGAGCAAAAGCTGCTCAGGGACAGCACCCAGGTCCTGAGTTCAAGCCCCAAGACTGGCACAAAAATAAGAGTAGGAACAGACTCCTTAGGGTTAGATTCTGTTTATTTATAAAAAAGCATGTGGGTAAGAATTAAACCAGACAGGGCTGGGAAAGTGGTTCAGTGGTAGTGCTTGCCTTGCATGCATGAGGCCCTGGGTTCAATTCCTCATCATCACATAAGCAAAAAAAGCCAGAAGTGACGCTGTGGCTCAAATGGTAGAGCGCTAGCCTTGAGCTGAGAGACAGTGCCCAGGCTCAGAGTTCAGGCCCCACAACTGACAAAAAAAAAAACCAAACAGACCTGGAAGGTCTAGGCCAAAGCATTGACATTTCCAGACACCAGGGTAGTAGGACTTCTCCAGCACATACAGACCTCCGGGCAAACTGACCTGTAAAAAAGGTACATTCCATCAGTTTTCATTCCACACTACCAAGGGCCAACATGGGAAACTATCGGCACAGGAAACACTCTGCCAATCACAGTCCACCTTTTACCTGGATGTCACAGGCAAGGTACTCTAGGATCCTGCCCTGTGAGAGAACCCTTCTACCCACCCCTGGTCTTCCCCAGTCTATAGGCTTGTCTGAGCTCAGGAATAGTCACATGCTTGAACATCACGGCTCAAAAACTTTCTGCTGTCTCAATAAATGTGACCTCAGCCATGGACAGCCCTCAGAACCCAGCCCCATGAAGGCCTGCCCAGCCTCACTCTCTCCTGCCACTGCTCCTCAGCCAACAGCCTTTACCCCTCAGGGGGCACCCTGTTACCCCACCACACTTACTGATGACAACTACAACAGGTTCTAAGACCTTAATACCCACCAAGGACCACTCTTCTTTTTTTTTTTTGTTGGTTGTGGGGTTGAACTCTGGGACTAGGCACTGTCCCTCAGCTCTTCAGCTCAAGGTGAGTGCTCTACCACTTGAACCACAGCGCCACGTCCGGTTTTCTGTGGTTTATTGCAGGTAAGAGTCTCACAGAAGCACGGCGCTGGTGGCTCACGCCTGTAATCCTAGCTACTCGGGAGGCTGAGATCTGAGGATAGTGGTTCAAAGCCAGCCCAGGCAGGAAGCTCAGTGAAACTTTTATCTCCAAAAAAAGACAAGATCCTGGGCTGGTAAGGTGGCTTAGTATAGATTCTTCTAGAGTACAGGCAGGCAATGAGAGGGCGGTGGGGTGCTGAGTCCCATAAAGAGGTCACTGCTTCCTTGATGGCTGCTGGAGCTGACCACCTAAGACAGAGTCCATTCCCTGGTGTTCTAAACACCTAATACACACACACATAAGCCACTCCTACCACTGCAAAAAGCTCTGTTGGATAAAATCAGTATGTTTAAACCCCAAGATAATATCCCATTACTCTTAAACCAAAATCCTCCCGAGTCACCCTTCCTTAGACGGCACCCCAGACAGTGCTGTTCCACACTGCCCTGGGCTTGCTACCTGGGCACAACGGGGTTGCTCCAGCGGCCACCCTTGCTGGGCCGCTGGGGGTGTTTGCACATGTACAGCTTTCCAGAGCTTTCCAGTCTCCCTCAGGCTTCTGGTGACACATACTCTTACTGGACTGTGCTTTTTGTCAAAGCACTTACTTCAGCTTAAATTACACCCGCTACAGTCTGACTGTTTCCTGCTGAACACTGCTACTCTGTGAGAACCACAGCCGCGACTGTTCTGTTGAAGAGTGACCCTAACGCTTGCCACGGGGCCTACCTAGACCATCAGCAAATGTTTGCTTAACCAATGATACCAATGTAGCTTTACATTGTGTGTGTGTGTGTGTGTGTGCGCGTGCATAGGTTAACACTGGGGCGTACACTGAGGGCCTGCGCTGTCCCTCAGTTGTTTTTTGCTCCAGGCTAGCGTTCTACCACTTGAGCCACAGCACCACTTCCAGCTTTTTGGGGGTTAACTGGAAGTGTCCTGGGGTCGATGCCCGGGCTGGCGTGGAGCCGCGATCCTCGGAGCTCAGCCCCCCGAGTGGCTGGGATCCCGGCGCGGCCTGTTCGCAGTATCATACATGATCACCAAACGGCTGCCAGAGTGCTCACACCTGGTACTGCACACGCGCGCCCGGGGGCCGCCTGGGGTTACTCTAGGTCAGGGTCGGGCTTCCGGGTACGGGGCTGCGGCGCAGCCACACCGGAAGCCGTTCACCGGACCACCGGCCCGCGCCCACGCCCCGGCCCGCGCCCCAGCCTACCTGGGTCCCCGCGCCCCCCGCGCCCCCCGCGCCCCGGCCTACCTGGGTCCCCGCGCCCGCCCCCCGCGCCCCCCGCCCCGCCCTACCTGGGTCCCCGCGCCCGCCGCGCGCCCCCCCCGCCCCGCCCTACCTGGGTCCCCGCGCCCCCCGCGCCCCCCGCCCCGCCCTACCTGGGTCCCCGCGCCCCCCGCGCCCCCCGCGCCCCGCCCTACCTGGGTCCCCGCGCCCCCCGCGCCCCCCGCGCCCGCCCCCCGCGCCCCCCGCCCCGCCCTACCTGGGTCCCCGCGCGCGCTCGGGGCCGCGCCGCCGTCGCCGTGGGGCCCGGGTCACCCGAGGGGCTCTAGCCTGCCACACTGGTCCACGCGCCCCGCGCCACCCCGGCCCCTCCGCGCTGGCGCCGCGCGGCCTCGGGCGGAAGCGGCACCCGTTTCCGGCCGGAAGTGAGGGCCTACCATCGAGACGGCGGCTAGAGGGTCGCCGCCAACTTTCCACCTGAGTCCTCCGAGATGGTCTTAAAGGGGCCGCGGCCTGCGAGGTATGGCTCAGCGGGGTGGAGGGTAGAGGGGGTCCCAAGGGGCGGAGGCGGAAGGGGCGTCCTGTTGAACGGCCTGCTAGGGGCCTGGTGCCGAGCGAGAGTTGCCCCGACCTCCTCGTGCAGCCCCTGAAGGCCACAGAGCCTGTGATCGCTTTAGTTATTTTAGCAGAAAAGAAATCTGGGGCTCCAGAGACGCCAAGTTACTGTCCCAGGAGCAGCCAGCCGGGAAGTGGCAGAGGCGGCTTCAAACACAAGTCATTCTGCCCCAAATCCAATGCCCCCCCCCCCGCCCCCCGCCCCAGGTGGAAGGAAGGACAAAGCAGCTGGAGCTAACAAGGCACCCAATGCACAGAGCTCTGTGGCCCGAGCAGACAGCGGGAGTGCTGCCCTGGGTCTGACCCTCCACCGGGAAGGGACTTGCTGTGATAATGACAGGCCCAGGGAGATGTAAGATCGCCCCTCTGTCTGCTTACAGGTCACCTGCTCCACTTCTGGCCCAGTGAGCTGGCTCCATTGCCTTGAGCCTCACGATGTGTGGCAGAGGAGACGGTCATTTTGGGGGCCAGGAAGGAGGGAGGAGGAGGAGAGGAGAGACAGGGCACCCCTCCCCCCTCCAGGATCCACTCCCTTCAACTAGGTTGCACTGCTCCTGCTATAACCACCCAATTGTGACTGCACCAACGGATTGCTCCATTGATGAGGTTGGAGCGCTCATGATCCAATCAGCTCCCAAAGCCCCTCCTAGGGCCGCTGCTGCTGCTGCCCTGGGGACTTGGACTTGGGGGACGTTTTAGATCCAAACCATTATACCAGACTCCTATGAGTGGTTTTTGTCTGTGGCTTGGGGCCTCTGGGCCCCAAGTTCCTAAGTGGCTACCAGGGCAAGGCCTCATTCATGCACCCCAGATTCCAAGTGTGCAACTCTGCAAAGGAGTCCGTGGCCCAGCTTGGAGGCAGACCCAAGCCACCCCAGGGCTGGGAATGTGTGTTATTAGAGAATCTTTCTGAATCAATCATTAGGATTAGATTAAATGAAAACAGAGCGAGGCATAAGTGGCTCACACCTGTAATCCTAGTTGCTCAGGAGCCTGAGATCGGAGAATCAACCAAAACTAGCCCAGGCAGACAGATCCAAAAGACTTCACTAACAAACAGCTGGAGGGGAGATTTGGCTCAAGTGGTAGAATACCAGCCTTAAGAAAGCTAAGCAAGGGGCTGGGAAGGTGGCTCAGTGGTAGAGCGCTTGCCTTGCATGCGTGAGGCCCTGGGTTCGATTCCTCACCACCATATAAGCAAAAAGGAAAAAAGCTGGAAGTGGCGCTGTGGCTCAAGTGGTAGAGCACTAGCCTTGAGCTGAAGAGCTGAGGGACAGCGCCCAGGCCCAGAATTCAAGCCCCACGACCTACGGAAAAAAAAGAAAGCTAAGCAAGAGTATTAGGCTCACCGGGTGCCAGTGTTCACACCTGTAATCCTAGAGATTAGCCAGCCTGGGCAGGAAAGTCCGTGAGACTTTTTTTGTTGTTGTTGTTGGTCGTGGGGCCTGAACTCTGAGCATGGGCACTGTCCCACAGCTCTTCAGCTCAAGGCTAGCGCTCTACCACTTGAGCCACAGTGCCAATTCCGGCTTTTTCCACCTATGTGGTGCTGAGGAATCAAATCCAAGGTTTCATGTATGCAAAGCAAGCATTCTACCACTGAGCCACCTTCCCAGACCTCCCCAAGACTCTTATCTCCAATAAATTACTCAGAGAAGGCTGGAAGTAGTGCTGTGACTCAAGGGGTAAAGTATTAGCTTTGAGCACAAAGAGGCTCAGGGACAGCGCCCAGGTCCTGAGTACAAGCCCCAGGACCAGCAAAAATAAAGTAGTAGGTACACACACACACACACACACACACACACAGAGCAGATACTACATAGATTTGATTTTAGTATAAAATAAAGAAAAACCTCCCCCACGGTATAACCCCTGCTTTCACTGTATTTGATGTTGGTATAATTTGTGGAGGGGAAGGAAAAAAAACCAAATCATTTAAATAGGGATACAGGTGGACACATTGCAGCAATGAGATGTACAGTCGTTATGTCGAAAAAACGAACTTTACAACTTTGGCGGGGGAGGGGGAGGGATGGGCAGGGATGGGAAGGGGAAACAAAGGAGGAGGCAACAATGCTTGAAAAGAAATATACTCGGGGCTGGGAAGGTGGCTCAGTGGTAGAGCGCTTGCCTTGCATGCATGAGGCCCTGGGTTCGATTCCTCAGCACCACATAAGCAAAAAGATAAAAGCCGGAAGTGGCGCTGTGGGTCAAGTGGTAGAGCGCTAGCCTTGAGCTGAAGAGCTGAGGGACAGCGCCCAGGCCCAGAGCTCAGGCCCCATGACCCGACCCGAAAGTAATGTACTCATTATCTTGCCCATGTAATTGTAACCCCTCTGTACGGTATTTTCACAATAAAATAAATAAATAAAAAATAAAGTTCACCAGTCTTTGGATGCAAAATGAAGGCTGTGTGTGCGTGTGCGTGTGTGTGTGCGGGTGTGTGTGTGCGCGCGTGTGCGTCTGTGTCAGGCTGTGCGTGTGTGCGCGCGCGTGTGTGCGTGTGTGCGCGCGTGTGTGTGCGTGTGTGTCTGTGTATGTGTGTGTCTGTGTGTGTGTGTGTGCGTGTGTGCGTGCGCGCATGTGCGTCTGTGTCAGGCTGTGCGTGTGTGCGCGCGTGTGTGCGTGTGTGTCTGTGTACGTGTGTGTTTGTGTGTGTGTGCGTGTGTGCGTGCGTGTGTGTGCGTGTGTGTGTTTGTAGTCAGCTCCACATCTGAGTGACACTCCAAGTCCTAAGGTCTTTTATTTTCAGTCTGTCTGTCTGTCTTCCAGACACACTCCAGCAAGGTAAGAAAGAAGTCCCGTGGGTTTCCACCATCCTCCCCGCCCCCCTCTTCAGAGCTCTTCTGCTCACACCCTGTTCAGCAAGTTTCAGTATGTCTGCAGTATTTAACCCAGGGTGTTGTCTGGGGGTGGGAGCAGCAATTCTGTTTTGTTTCCCCCTCTTTTACCAGTTTACATAATAACTGAATTGTGCGCTCCTAGAACAAGTTCAACTGGCACTAACAGGTTTGAGAACAGCCTGAGTGGCTTCGGGCTGGCACTGCAGTCACGTGATGGCGCAGACGTTGAGGCCCTCTGAGAAGAGCCTCCAGCCTGCGTGCCCTGGACCACACAGACCACCCCGATCCCCCTCAGCTGGGAGGGAGGCCGAAGCCCTGGACCACACAGACCACCCCGATCCCCCTCAGCTGGGAGGGAGGCCGAAGCCCTGGACCACACAGACCACCACCGATCCCCCTCAGCTGGGAGGGAGGCCGAAGCCCAGGAGCTGGACATCTTGTTAAGAGAGTTTTCTGTTTGCTGCTGCTGTTGTTTTCAGTACTGGGATTTGAACTTAGGGCTTTGCACTTGAGTTACACCTTTAGCCCTGTTTTTCACAGTTTTTTTCCCCCTTGGTACTGGGGCTTGAAGTCTGGGGCTGTGCTTGAGGCTAGTGTTCTACCACTTGAGCCACAGTTCCACTTCTGTGGAGGTTAATTGGAGATAAGTGTCTCACGGACTTTCTTTCCCAGGCTGATTTCAGCCACCTGCGTGGCTAGGGTTAGAGGAGTAAACCACCAGCACCTGCCTTTCATTGGTATTTATTTATTTTTGTCAGGCCTGGGGCTTGAGTTCTGGGCCTAGGTGCTTTGATGCATAAGGCTAGTGGCTAGCCCTCTACCACCTAAGCCACTGCCCCACTTCTGGCTTTTTGTGGTTAATTATTGATAAAAGTCTCACGGACTTTCCTGCCCACACTAGCTTTGAACTGCGATCCTCAGACGTCAGCCTCCTGAGGAGCTAGCATCTGGTGCCCAACTCTGAGACACACAGTTCTCAGAGTTGGCAGGAGCAGAAGCAGGGATGATGCTCCACCAGTGCCCTCTAGTGGTGAGGATGCGTGGTGCATCCGGGCTCCTCCAGCCCTCCCTCCTCCCAGTCTTATGGGAGCGGGGAGGAGCTGGAGGCATTTTGGTCCCACATCTCATCGCTGGGCAGACACTGGCCTAGCCTCAGACCCTGCCAGCCAGCTTGTCGCTGTCACCAGAGAGAACTGAATATGCGCGTTCCTGGGACAGGTTTGACAGATCCCTGGGGGCTGTAGCTGCCACCTGGGGATTTCCCTTTTTGGAGTAGTTCTGGGGTTTGAACTCAGGGCCTCACATTTGCTAGGTGGGTGCCTTCACGCTTGAGCCACGCCCTCTGCCCTCAGGCTTCCCGCTGTTTCTCTCTGTTAGCCTTGAACTTCAAAGCCTAGGCTCCTGTTTCAAAACACCCCTAGAGCCTGAGAATGAGCGTGGTTGATTTGCTCCTGTGGTTGATTGAGACAGGGCTTCCCAAGTAGTCCCGGAGTCCCTTGAACTCACAACCCCCTGCCTTCATCTCCCAAGAGCTGGGATTACAGTTGTGAGCTACTAAACTCAGCGGTGCTGGGCTTTGTTTGTTGTTGTTTTTAATAGGTTCAGAAAGGGTAAGTCATCTAGCGGATGAGAAATGGGGAAGATTTTTCAACTTCTAGCTCCCTGACCTCCCAGATAGACTACTGCCCATTGCAGGGGCCAAACCCTACATTGGGCCCTGCTTCTTATCTGGCCTGCTCTCCACTGGCTTTCTGGTCTATCATCTTAATCAAGGAGAACCAGCAGAAGCTGGCCTATCAATAATGGTTGGGGGCATTTGCCCAGGCCATCTCCCTGAGGCTGCTGTGGTTGGGGAAGGTGGGAAGTTGGGGGGTGGGAATGGGCAGAAATGCCCTTGTTTGCTTTTCCCAGGCTGAACCAAGGCAGCTGATAGCAAAACTGTTCCTTAAATTTCCTGTCACCGTGGAGCTTAAATACCTATCCCTGGATCTATGTTGTGTGTGTGTCGGGGGGAGCATTTACCACAGCCCCAGAGCCCCCACATCCTGACCACAAGCTTCTGAGCCGCCAGCTGGCTCCTGGCTGTCACGGCTCACACCTGTCATCCTAGCTACTCAGGAGGTGCACAGGAGAGTCCGGGACATGCTGATCTCCACATGAGCCGCAAGAAAGCCGGAAGTGGAGCTCCACCTGAGGGTGATGGGAATGACAGCCTTTTCCTGGGGTCCCAGTTAATGTCCAGAAGAATGGTAGTGGCGGAGCCAGGTGCCCCCCTCCCCGCCCTTCCCCTGGTCTCTTCCACACAGCGGCTCAGCTACTGCCATAGGCACCCCTGCCACCTGACGCCCTCCTCTGGACGGAGGTTGGTAGCAGGCCTTCTGGGAGGGAGCGCTGCGGGAACCTCTTCTCTCTAAGGTCCCCAGCCTCTGCCATTTTGGTACAGCAATGGTAAAGGAGTCCTCTGAGCAGTGCTCTGCACTGTATCACACATCAGAATCCAAACTGGGTTCCAATTCCAGGGGTGCCACCCACCAGCCAGCCACCTGCCCTGTGTGCCACGCAGGGAGACACGGCGAAGGGCAGGCGGAGGAGACATGGTGTCTGCAGGCTCCCGGCGTGGGTTCTCTGGGGATGGGGCAGGGGGAGCAGATGTGTGGCTCAAGGAAGCACACCAGCACGGGTGGGGCCTGGGAGGCCTTTGTCGTCCCTGGAGGAGTTCGGGACAGGCGGCTGTCCCTTCCTGGCTTGAGGAGAACAAGTCAGACGCCAGGACTCAGGAGGCCGCTGCGGCTGGGCGGGGTTGCTTCCTTTGGAGCAGTGCCGGCCTACAGGACCTCTGCCTTTGGTCTCAAGATGCCAGGGGGGAGGGGGAGGGAGGGAGGGGTCAACCCTGCCCTAACCCAGAGGCGATCGCAAGTGGACCGCAGGGTGCTGCCAAGTGCGGGGCCCGCAGCTGTGATACCACAGCTACCAGGAGCCCGTGTGCTGTGAGCTCACAGCCAGGGGCGGGGCAGAGGCCCCCGGTGGGCGGGGCCTTTGTCCTGCTAGCCAACCAGGCTCTTTCTTTTTTGTTTTTTTTGTCGGTCGTGGGGCCTGAACTCTGGGCCTGGGCGCTGTCCCTCAGCTCTTCAACTCAAGGCGAGCGCTCTACCACTTGAGCTACAGCGCCACTTCCAACCAGGCTCTTTCTTGTGTTTGCTGTCTTAGGGACTGGAGGCATTGGGGTCCAAGCCTGTAATCGTAGCCACAAAGATCCAGGGATCGTGGTTCTAGACCAGCCTGAGCAAAAACAAAACAAAACAAAAAAAGAGAGAGAGAGAGATTGTGAGTGTAATGTCCATCTCAAGCAATGGCTGGCTGTGTTGTGTAGACCTGCCACCTAGGGATGGACACATACACACACACACACACACACAGGTTCCAACCCCAGTTTCCATCCTGGCTGTCATCGTCCCCAGCTTTCCAGCTGCCTTGGGGCGGGGGTGATGTTGTGCAGTGACAGTTGGTGACTCTCACCCACCTGACCTTTATCAGCAAGGACATTCGTCCAGGAAATGGTGGTTTCCTCGGGAGCACCACGGTAAAGGCCAGTGTCCCTAGGGTTCGGAGCCCAGGGAGCCCGGAAGCCGGTGACCCGAGGCCACCCATGCTGTCCACCCACCGTGCCTGCTGTGTGGATTTTCAGCAGACCCTGGAAGTTACACGCCTTGCCTGGCTCTGCCAGTGCTCCTGGATCATTCCCACATCCTGCTCTTCTGCAGCACCGACAGTCACAAACTGCACGCTGCGTCGGCGCTTTCTGAGTCTTTTCTTCCCCTCTCCCATCAGTTTCCTGGCCAGGGTGCGCGATTGTATGATGGCCGGAAGTCTCAGCTCAGGCTGCAGGGCCTGGTCACCCCGAGGCCATTCACCCCTCCCTGCTTTGAGCCTCCTCAGTCCCCGCGGCAGGTACTAAGCAGGGCCGCCTAGTTCACAGCCTGCATGCACCCTGCGGCCAGTCTGTCCTGTCCCATTTCTGTTCATCTTTCTGGTGCGTCCTCCGTCTGTGAAGTCTGTGCCCCGGGTGGCTGTCCTGATTCACGCAGATGGAGCCGAGTTGACCCCACCGCCAGCCGGGGGCCGGTTCCAGCTGCCCCAGAGCTGTGAGTGAGTCAGAGGAAATGTCAGCCCGTGACTCAGGCCTGTGATCCCAGCTACCCAGGAGGCTGAGATCTGAGGATTGTGATTCAGGAAAGTCCCTGAGATTCTTATCTCCAGTTAATCACCAAAAAGCCGGAAGTAAAAGTGGTAGAGCGCTAGCCTTGAGCAAAAGAGCTCAGGGACAGTCCAGAGTTCAAGCTCCAGTCCTACCTGGCACACACGTGCACACACGTGTACACACACACACACACACACACCCTGATTCTACCATTGGAGCAGGACTCAGGAGAAAGTGACACTAGAGGTATTTTGTCCGCCTCTAAGGTCCTGGGTGCTCAGACGACCCCTGGGCCAACTGTCACCATGACTTAACAAATCACCCAGTTTGGGGGTGGCAGCTGTGACCCAAAGGCAGGGAAAGGTCCTCCACCAGGCCCCCCAGTCCCATGGTGGAAAGATTCAAAGGGAGCGTCTTAAGCCAGAGCCACACGCTGGCCTGCAGAAGGGCACTTGTTATGAGGTGAATGAAAGTACAGCCCTTAGCACGGACCGGGTAATTGAGCCTGGGACTGAATGAGGCTGCAGGTAGCCTGCAGCCTCTGGGAGACAGGAGGATGGGACCCAGGTGGCAGGCAGATCTGGTTGTCCGTGTCTCTGCATCTCCCACCTGTTTTTCTTTTGAGCCATGTTGGTTCCCATGTCTGGGTTTGCTTCGGGGCTCTGAGAGCTTGCGCTGGGGCCTAATCCAAAACCCCACTCTTCTGGGTGGCATGGTTTATGGGGTCTAAGACCCATGGAGAGTTGGACAAATGTTTATCCCCTAGTTTTCTCTCAAGACAGGGAGCCACAGAACAACGAGGAACAGGAAACATGGAAGGGCTTTTTGTTTCTGGAAATTGGAACCGTGTTCCAGATAGAAAGGTGTCTTGAGAGTGAGAATAAGACAGAGAGAAAATTGCTGTGGTGGTGTTCGGGGCTGTGAGTGTTGCTTATCTTCCCAGGCCTGGTCGGTGTTTGCTGCTGATTAAGGCAATCCTGAATTCCGAACAAAAGCTGTCTCGAAAATATGTTCTCAGAACAGGAGCCCATTTTTTTTTTTTTTTGGTTGTTGTTCAAATGTTTCATTTCATGGTTTACACAACACACACACACACACACACACACACGCACGCACGCACACGGACACACGGATGTTTTCCATCCCACGATGCCGCTGGAGGGACAAAACAAAACGTGGCTGCGTCTCTCACTCGTCCAATGGCTCCACCTTCTGTGAAGCCTTAACTGCACTTCTCACCCAGCGCCGGTGGCTCACGCCTGTCATCCCAGGCTGAGGTCTGAGGATCATGGTTCAAAGCCAGCCTGGGCAGGAAAGTCTGTGACACTTTTACCTCCAATCAACCACCAGAAAACTGGAAGTGGTGCTGTGGCTCGAGTGGTAGAATCCTCACCTTGAGCAAAAGAGGCTCAGGGACAGTGCCCAGGCCCTGAGTTCAAGCCCCAGGACTGGCCAATAATAATGATAATAATAATAATAAATAAAAATAAAGTGGCAAGGACAGCAAGGATTGTCACCAACGTCAGAAGCCAGAGGAGGCCAGCCCTCCCCTCCGCTCCGTCACCAAAGCCTCTAGCAGGAGCCAGCCCTGCGGGCACCTCGTTGCTCAACGTCAGCCTCCCAGAAGCATGAGACAATACGTATCGTTTCTCTAAGCCACACGACCTGGGCATCTGTTGTGCTAGTCGGGATTCAAACACAGACCCCCCCACCCGCCAGGCCTTCACATTGGTGGCTGCGGGCAGGCCGGGGGCAGCGCCAGCGTCCAGGTGTGCTGCAGGGTCCAGGGTCCGAGCAAGCCCCCACCCCCTGATTCCTCAGAGAGTCAGCCTGACCTCTGGCTATTGCTCACCTGCCAGGCGGGCCCCTGGGTCCTCCTCTCCCCTGGATTCCTGGTGAGAGGAAGGTGAGCACCTTTCGGATGTGGGGAGCCCAGAGTCGGCCCCAAATACACAGTCCCTGACATCCTCTTTGCTTTCTGCCCGCCCTTCCCTGCAGGGAGATCTGTGGCCACTAGATGGCGGCTAAAGGCCAGGCTGGCTAGGTCAGCCTCCCAGAGCCGAGGGCAGGGGGCGCTGGGTGGGGGGGTGAGGGTGGGCAGGGGGTGCAGAAGCCCCTGGGGGGGGCAGGAGCAGACCTTTGGAGGCGCTGAGGGAGGGCAGTAAGGCAGGGAGACTAAAGGTGGGTTTGTGGTCTGGATGACAGGGTTTTTTTTGGGTGCTGGTCCTGGGCTTGAACTCAGGGTCTGGGCACCGTCCCTGAGCTTTTTGTTTTGCTCAAGTCTAGCGCTGTACCCCTTGAGCCATAGCACCACTGCTGAATTTTTTATGATTCTGTGGAGGGAAGAGTCTCACAGACTTTCTGCCCAGACTGGCTTTGAACCACGATCCTCAGACTCAGCCTCCTGAGCAGCTAGGATGACAGGCGTGAGCCATAGGTGCCCAGCTTTTTTTTTGTACTGGTACTGGGGTTTGGACTCAAGGCCTAGAAGCTTCCCCTTCGCTTTTGTGGTCAAGGCTAGTGCTCTACCACTTGAGCCACACCTCTACTTCCTCCTCTTCCTCCTGATTTTGTAGTTAGTTTGAGATTAGAGCCTCACAGACTTCCCTGCTGGGGCTGGCTTTGAACTGGGATCCTGAGTGGCGAGGATTACAGGCGTGAGTCACCAGTCCCTTCTCAGGTATCCCAGGACCTGTTGCCCCAGAGCCAGGAGCAAGGCCTGAGGGTCCAAGTTCAGGGCTTTTCTGTACAAAGGGCCCTCAGTAGCCCAGAGGGAAAAGCAGGGGCCCAGAAGACACGCCCGACCAAAGCAATCCGCAGCCCCACATAAAGACTCTTAATCCGGCAGTCTTCTGTAGCACACAGACTGCATGGAAAATGGAAGTTGCTTAAAAATAATGACTTGGCTTTATGCTGAGTTAAAGGAGCCAGACACAAAAGAGAATATTCTGTGTGATTCTATTTCTATGAAGTTCCAGAATAGGCCAGGCTAATCAGCGGTGGCAGAGACTGGAACAGTGTTGGTGAGGGTGGAGGACTGGCTGAGGAGCTTTCTGGGGTGAAGCCTTCATTCTGTATTTTGACAGGGGTGTGGGAAATACTGGGATAGGCACTTGTCAAAACCCGCCAAATTGTCTACTTAACATCCAAACATTTTGCCAGGCCTGGCAGATCATGCCTGTAATCTTACCGATGAAGGAGGCAGAGATCAGAGGATCTTGGTCAGAGGACAGTTGGGGCAAAAACCACAAAACTTGAGACCCTACCACACACACAAAAAAGCCTAGATACAAAAGGTTCTGGGGGTGTAGTTCAAGTAGTAGAATGCTTGCAAGGCCCTGAGTTCAAATTCCAGTACCTAAAACACAAAACAAAAAATAAAACTTATCATATGGTCTACTCAAGAGACGTGACTTTTGCTAGGCATGGTGGCATCTGCCTGTAATCCCAGCTCCCCAGCACGTGGAGATAGGAGGATCATGGTCCAAGGTCAGCTTAGGCCAAAGCACAAGACCCTATCAGAACAACTAAGCGTGTTAGAGGTGTGGCTCAAGCGGTAGAGCGCCCTCTAGTGTGTGTATCCTAACCCCGGTTCCACCAAAAAATGACAAAGATACGTACGTTTCAAGTGAGGAAGGTTACAAGCAAGAAAGATGCTTCTGAGGCTGTTCAGAAGAAATGACTGGGCATTGTGAACAGCCCTCAGCTGGTGGAAGAGAGCAGTTTCTCTCCAGCATCTTTGGGCCTCACCTCAGCAGGGGAGATGGGGTGACTGGCGTCTGCCACCCCTCCCATCCCCAATAGGTCCTGGAGTCTGGCTGGAGAGAGGTGTTGGGCGCTGGCGTTGGGTGGGTCTGTCTGGGGCAGGGGCCGTTCGTCCGCCGCAGTGTGAGGGTGTGTGTCTGGGGGGGGGTGGGGGGAGCTGGTCTGCCCGGGGTCCTTCCCAGCGTGCTGTGTCTAGGATCCCCTGGGGTTAGTGGGGGGCTGGGGGGCCTTGCTAGTCTGCCTGGCTGGGGACATCAAGGGGGCTCCCAAGGATGGGGTGTGAAAGATTCCTGGTGCACCGGGAGTCTGGTTCTCACTGCTGAGGAGTGGAGGCACAGGACAGGCCTCGGCCCCCGGCAGGCTGCCTGCTAGGGAGGGCTGGGTGAGAATCCTCCTCCTCCTCCTCCTCCTCCTCCTCTACCTCTTCCTCCTCCACCTTCTCTTCCTCCTCCTCCTCCTCCTCCTCCCCCCCTCCCTCCTCCTCCTTCCTCTGCCTTCCTCCTCTTCTTGCTTTTCCTCCTCTTCCTCCTCTTCCTCTTCCACCCCCTCCGCCTTCTCTTCTCTCTTCCTACTTTTTTTTTTTTTGGGGGGGGGGGTCTGGTCGTGGGGCCTGAACTCTGGGCCTGGGCGCTGTCCCTCAGCTCTTCAGCTCAAGGAGAGCGCTCTGCCACTTGAGCCACAGCGCCACTTCTGGCTTTTTGCTTATGTGGTGCTGAAGAATCGAACCCAGGGCCTCAGGCATGCAAGGCAAGCGCTCTACCACTGAGCCACCTTCCCAGCCCTCTCTTCCTACTTTTCCCCCTCCTCCTCCTTTCTCTTCCTTTCTCCTCCTCCTCTTCCTTCCTCTTTCTCCTCCTTCCTATTCCTTTTCCTCCTCCTCTTCTTCCTCTCCATCCTCTTCTTCTTCTTCTTTCTCCTCCTTTTCCTCCTCCTCCCATCCTCCTCCCCTAGCTACCCAGGAGGCTGAGATCATGGTTCAAAGCCAGCTGGAGCAAGAAAGTCCACGAGCCTTACCTCCAATAAACTACTCAGAAAAAGCCGGAAGTGGAGCATTGGCTCCAGTGGTAGAGCGCCAGCCTTGAGCAAAAGAGCTTAGGCCTGGGGTTGGGTGCAGAATTCCTCCTGCACCGATGGAGCCGGGAGGATGCGCAGGACGGTACTCTGGGCTCTTGCTTCCTTCCTTGTAATTTTGTATGTTGCCAATTTTCCCCAGTGAAATGGCAGGAGGATTAAGTGAGTTAAGGCGGCTGAGAGCCGCGGGGCTGGTGCCCAGCGGGCGGGCGGGCACCACGGGTGATGTCTGCGCCTCACCAGGCCGGGCTCTGCTTCCACCGCAACCTGCGTTTTATTTTATTGCTGGGTGTGTTGGCCCTGGGCTTGACCTCGAGGCCTCGTTCTCTCTCTCTCTCTCTTCCCTCATTTCCAGTTCTTTTTGTTTTGGCTGGTTCATTGGAGATCGGAATCTCACAGACTTTCCTTCCCGGGCTGGCTTTGAACCGTGATCCTCGCATCTCAGCCTCCTGAGTTGTTAGGATGACAGGCGTGAGCCACGGCGCCCCCCAGGGAACCTGAGCTGGGCGATCAGCTCCGCCCGCACGCGTGGCGGTGCGTGGTGCCGGTTTCCCCAGGGAGAACCACACGGCCTGTGCACATCAGCCTAGGCCTTTGGTCCCATCTCACAGATGATGGAGCCGGGGAGACCGGGGCGGCCGGTGCCTTACCTGTGAACTCCAGCCTGGTCCACAGGTGAGGGGCTGCGTTCTTCACCTGCTCAGATGGCTACACACAGCTCCTGGGTCCAGTGCCCCCCGCAGGCAGTGGGGAACAGGGCTTTGGCTCCGGAGCTTTGTGGGCCAGTGTTACCCTGTCCAGTGGGTCTGGGTTCTGGTTTTCCCAAGGCTGAGGAGTGACCATGCACTGGAGCGGCCAGCAGAGGCCCTGGGCGGGGCCTCTTGGAGAGGGTGCCCCTCCCATGAGTGGCTAGGTGCGTGGCCTGGGCTGGGTGTCAGGCTGGCCTCGGATATCTGATGGGAGTTTTCTAGCCTGACAATGAACACTTTCACTTCACAGGCCTTGGTGGGGCTCGGGTGTGCTAATGGCAGCAGCTTTATTTATTTATTGTTGGTTATGGGGCTTGAACTCTGGGTCTGGGCGCTGTCCCTCAGCTCTTTAGCTCAAGGCTAGCACTCTACCACGTGAACCACAGCTCCATTTCTGGCTTTCTAGTGGTTTATTAGAGATAAGACTCTCATGGGGGGGGGGGAGGCTGGGAAGGTGGTTCAGTAGTAGAGTGCTTGCCTTGCATACATAAGGGCCTGGGTTTGATTCCTCAAGTGGTAGAGCGCTAGCCTTGAGCTGAAGAGCTGAGGGACAGCGCCCAGGCCCAGAGTTCAGGCCCCACAACTGACCAAAAAACAGTCCCAGGTCCCAGGTATGCAGCAGGACAGGACCCATTAAATCACCAGCAGTGCAGGGGCTAATTAAACGCTCTGCTACTCGGGACCAGCCGCTGTGGGGGGAAGTGGAGTCAGAAGGTCCCCTGGGTCTGAGTAAAGCCTTTGAATCCCCACCGCTCCCACCCTTTTTTTGGGCTGCGTTCCCCCAGCCTGAACCTCACTTAGGAAGAGAGAAAGACGAGCGGACTTCATCCTTCCCTGATTTCCACGTGAAGACCCACGCGGTGTGGATGATCACACAATCACTTCAGCGAATTGCAGAAGAGAGCAAGAGCCTTGAGGTGATTTCCGTGTGTGTGTGTGTGTGTGTGTGTGTGTGTGTGTGTGTATTTTGTCCCAGTGGACGGCTTGTGGCAGCTTGGGGATGGGGAGAGAGTCATTATTGATGTCAGGGTTGTCTGTCATCTCCTGATTCTTCTCAGCAGTTCTGAAGAAGTTTGCTTGGTCAGGCTTGGAAAATCGATCCACTGCTCCCCCCTTCTTCTCCTTCTGCAAACACCCAGAATGTTCCTTCATGCTGCTGAAGTGAATGGCTGCTCCGCCATTCCGGTCCCCCACATGCCCTCTCTCCCTCCACCGCACGGTGGGTCTCCGTTTATTGATTTGCGTCCCTGGAAGAAAGGGGTTCGAAACTTGTTATTCGAAAACCAGGGATCTGGTGCCGGGCATGGTGTGGTGGGCACCCATGACCAAAGCGCTCCGGAGGCTGAGACAGGAGGATCAGGTGTTGGAGGCCAGCCTGCCATAGAAAGATACTGTTTCCAGAAGCAGAAGCAAGCCTGGCACAGTGCATGTTCTATAACCCTACTTGGGAGGCAGAGGTGAGGAGGATAGGGGTTTGAGGCCAGCCTAGGCAGAAAGGGCATGATGCCCCATCTCAACCAATACACGGCTGGTGTTGTGTTGTTCACCCCTTATCCCAGCTACTTGGGAAGAGTAAACAGGAAAAACAAAAAGCAGAAAGGGTTGTGGGGTCTGGCTCAAGTGATAGAGCACCTGCCTAGCATGTATGAGGTCCTGAGTTTAAATCCCAGTACCACCCTGTTGGGTCTCCAGACGGACGGAAGGGGTCTGAGGAAAGGTAAGTGCGAAGTGCGGCCGCTCGCCCATTTCCCAGCCTCCCTTAGCCCCGGAGTCAAACCAAGCAGGAACTCATTTATTAACACGGAGCATCCCCCTTTTTAAAGCAAAAGACTGCGTAAGAGGGGAGGAAATGGAACCAACCAATCACTGAAAGGCCACACCTTATCGTGCACCCAAGCTTCCATGAGTTGTTTACACACTGAACCTAAACAAATCCGGCTCTGCCCACTCAACTTCCTCTCAGGGCCATCTTTGCTACCTGTGTTCCCCACAGATTTCCCCACACCTCCCAAAGCAAAAACCCTGCAAAACAAACCAGACCAGAAAGCCAGTGCTTTGCCACCTCTGCCCGACGTCTGCCTTTGCTGTCCTGACTTCTTCATGTGTCCTGGACCTGTTTCCTCTGCCCACTCCTGTTTATCCCGTCTGCTTCCCTCCCATCCCAATGAGGAATTGTCAGTAGCTGCCTTGATTAGAGTCCAGCAGGCGTTGCAGACGGCTGGCCAGGAAGAGCTGAGAGACAAGTCCTGAGCCCGATCGCACGGTCCATCCGCCTTGGGTGCACACTGGCCGTTCAGCCCAGAGCTCCGAGCCCAAGACAGGGTGTGGGCTGTGGGGGTTGCCACAGGGCCTGGGAACTTCCTTCTCAACAAACAAGCTGCAGGGCGATGGATCAATTACAACACACGGAAACACACCACACACTTGTCTGGTTCCGATTCGAATACATTTGCAACTTTGGGTTACATTTGGATATCGACTGCATATTTGGCATTAGGAGAAAGCAGCTTTCTTGCAATTGGGGTGCTGAGTGTTTTTGGAGGGTCTTTCTCTCCTGCAGGAGCATACTGACATACGCATGGATAAGATGGAGGACCGGTGCCTTACAATCTGATGGACAGGCTGTGATGAATTCACTGATGATAATAATTATTTATTATTATTATTTTTTGGGTCAGTACTAGGGCTCAAACTCAGGGCCTGGGCGCTGTCCCTGAGCTTCTTTGGCCATTTCTGGCTTTTCTGCGTAGTTTATTGGAGATAAGAGTCTCATGGACTTTCCTGTCCAGGCTGGCTTTGAACTGTGATCCTCAGATCTTAGCTATCTCAGTAGCTAGGCTTACAGGTATGAGCTACCCAATTATAAACATATGGATATTTATCCCAGCTGGCCTCTGCACAGCCCAGTGAAACTGTCTGCAGTAGGAGGGCTTTTAAGTGAGTTTGTGGCTTTGAGCCAGGGTGTGGCATGAAACCCCTCGGGAGGCCTGGCAGTTGCAAGCCCCTCTGCTCTCCATGGCGCCCCTGACCTCACATGCCTCTGGTCCTAAGGATGATTGGGAGAGTTTCCGGTTGCCTGGTGATGGCCGGCAGCAAATCAATACCCAGTTGTGTAGCGCAGTGATTGAATATTGATTATCTGGGTGATTTGATGAACATTTTCCTCTCCCGCTGTGTCACAGCACAGGGGGTGAAAGCAGGGACAGGACGTTGCACGGAAGAGCTGGAGTGAGCAGAGGAGCGGCGCGAGGAACAAGAGAACGTTCCAGATGTGTACATCTGTGTACGCAGCCCTTGAGCTTACATAAGGACAGTCTTGATTCAGCACCTGAGCTCAACAGCGCCCCTGGTGGCCGGAGTGTGTGTCCTGCGCTGCATTCCCTGGGAGTGCTGGGATGGTCTCTCACCAGCTGGACGATGCCTCTAGCCAGTCTGTCCTGTTCAGGAGGCCTGGGCCAGGGCCTCAGCCATGAGCCTGGCATTGTCCACTGGGCTCCCGTGGCTGGGCATCTTCGCTCTACATATAACCACACGGGGCAGGAATAAAGGGGCCAGGCACACCTGTAATTCTAGCTACTCAGAGAGCTGAGATCTGAGGATCACGGTTCAAAGCCAGGGTGGGCTTAGGAAAGTCCATTAGATTCTTGCCACCAATAGACTACTCAGAATACACCAGAAGTGGCGCTGTGGCTCAAGTGGTAGAGTGCTACCCTTGAGCAAAAGAAGCTCAGGGACAGTGCCCAGGCCTGAGTTCATGCCCCAGGAACAGCACGCACGCATGTACACTCTTTTGGTGCTGATTATGATCAGAATAGGTTCTTGCTTTATACCCAGGCCAGCCTGGACTGTGATCCTCCTGTTTGCACTTCCCTTTATCATTGGATGACAAGTGTGACACTGTGCCCAGACATTGTACTTCCCTCATAACAGACAAAGCAGAGGAGCATCACCATGCATAGCCATTGGCCTGGGATGTGAGCTTATTTGCCAGCCTGGCCTCCAACTGTGATCCCCTGTTCTCTGCCTCTCAAGTAGCTAGGATTTGAGGCTAATATTATCTTCAACAGAAAATCCAGGAGGGCTGCAGAAGATTAAGAGTCCCTCATCCTTGAGTTAGCCAGCTATCACTGTGTAACATATAACAAGGGCATTCACTGGTTGCTCATTGGTCTGAGCTGGCACAGGTTTGATCTAGCTTATTGGGGGCCCAGCTAAAGTCATGCACAAGCTGTAATGGGGTTCAGAGCTTCTTTGTGGTCATCCATCCCTGTTGGACCCGGAGTTACTCAGGGAGCACTTCACAGATGATGGCAGGTGGATGGGCCAGGGGCCCAGCCCCTCGCACAAACACAGGTCGGCCCATGGCGCATACTGCCTCCTCTCATCTCCGCCAACCTGCTCTTGGCCAGAGCAAGTCCCAAGGTCAAACTCCGGGCAATGGGAGCCGGGTGTCCTTGGACCACGGTGCACAGCTAGTATTTGTTCAATGATAACTCAGTGGTGTGTAGCTCCAGTCCACCAAAGAGAGCTGTCTTTGAGCCAAAAGAGTCTGGTGAGAAACATTGCTGTAGAGAAACCCAGCAGCTCACATGCCACTGGTTCCGACCATCAGCGTCTGGGGCAGTGGAGAACGAAGTGCCCAGGAAGAGAGAGCTCAGAGTATGTTTATTACATAATTAATACCCAGTACCACCCTGGGCGAGGAATGAGTTTAACCTCGAGCTATGGCTAAGCTCCAAGATGCCTCCCCCTCTCCCCTCACCTCTGCTTTTGTAAGTTCAAATTGTCCTGTGGCTTTCTTTGCTTTTTCACTTAAAAAAGTTATTATATAAGTGATGTACAGAGGGGTTACAGTTGCATAAGCCAGGTAACACATGCATTTCCGTGTGGACAATGTCACCCCTTTCCTCGGTCTCTCCCAGTTTTTCCCCCTGTCCCCACCCACATGGTGTTTAGTTCATAATCCACTGCTGCATTTGTTCACCTTTGTCCCTCCGTTTCTGTGGCCCCCTTACCCTCCCAAAGTCAGATAAACAGACAAACGAGACCTAAAAAACGTGCCGGTTTCCATTTTCTGGAATTCATGTCAATAAATACTATACGATCGGAGGCATAGAGGCGTTGCGCTTCTGTGTTGCTCCTTTGGCCTCATTGTGTGTGAATGTCTATAGCCCTTCTTAGGGAGGTTATGGGAAATAACAAAAGGGGGCATTCTAAGAGGTAGATAACAGGAATCAGGCAGCATCGACTCATCACCGAGGGAAGTACTTACAGGGACTTGTAATTTTTTGGCGGGGAGGCGGGGAGCGGTCGGTCCTAAGGCTTGAACTCAGGGCCTGGGTGCTATCCCCGGGCTCTTTTTGCTCAAAGCTAGCACTCTACTACTTGAGCCACAACTCCACTTCCAGTTTTCTTAGATGGTTAACTGGAGATAAGAATCTTGGATTTTCCTGCCCGGGCTGGCTTTGAACCACGATCCTCAGATCTCAGCTTCCTGAGTGGCTAGGATGACAGGCGTGAGCCCCCGGTGCCCGGCTTTCCAGAGACCTTTGACAGGATGACTGCAGAAGGCCAAACACTCCTAATCCCACATTGTCACTTCGACATAGGATAGACAGTCATACCACCACCGTTCCCACTGACATTATTCTCACTCCAAGCACGCCATCAAATCTCCTGCAGCCATCCACGGTGGGCTCCCACAGCATACTGGCACTGTACTTGTGCGACTGGGACCCTCCTGGGACCCTCCTTCCCTCCATGGGTCCCTGAGGGTGGTAGGGAGCAGATAATGGCACCGGCAACTTCCGGTGTCATGGGGAAAAGGGAGAATGTATAAACACTGCAAATATATATATATGCATGGCGCTCTTTTAAGCTGAGCTGTTTTGCAGCATTGAAAGTTCCCCTCCCTCCCCCCCGCCCCCCCCCCCCCCCCGCTCTGTGCACCTCTCCCTCTATTTATAGACTCCTGAGGGGGGGTTGGGGTAAGGAAGGCCTCCATCCCCGCCAGGCAAAGAAGGCAAAAGGATTGTCACATCTGTCAAAGGGAGGTTGGCGTGTTTGCACAGAAATCTCTGGTGCGTGATGAAGGCTGAGAAGAGCAAAGAGAGATGGGAATTAAAACACGGGCGGACCAGTTACTAAATACGATGTTTTGGGGGAGATGTTCGTGGCTGTTTAAATCCAGAGCCTGGCACAGTTCTGTCTTCGTCACCTAGTGACAGCGCGGCGCTCCGGCTGGGAGCTGGCACAGGCCAGCAGGAAGCAAATGCAGATCCATTCACAGATTTCTAGGTTGGCACCAAGAGCAGGCAGGCCCGGGGAGCAGCAGGCCCAACCTCAAAGAGAGGGAGAAACTCCCCTTCCTCCCTGGCACGGAAGAGGTGAGCAAAGATGCCCTCGGGCCCAGCACCCTGTCTTCTGCCTGCTGCCATACTCTTTCTCCAAATGCAGGGTCCGTGGCTGGTAATGGTGATCAAGGACTTTCTAGATGGAGGAAAAATTAAGAAGAAGCCAGAAATAAAATAAAATACAACAACAGTCCCTGGCTATATCCACCACTACTGCCATAATAATGCGGTGTGACAAACATCACAAAGCACTGTGGGGTGTGTGTGTGTGTGTGTGTGTGTGTGTGTGTGTGTGTGTGTGTGTGTGTGTGAGAGAGAGAGAGAGAGAGAGAGAGAGAGAAAGAATGTAGTGGGACCTTAACTCAGGGCTTGAGTGCTGTCCCTTAGCGTTTTTGTTCAAGGTTAGCACTCTATCACTTGGGACATAGCTTCACATCCTGCTTTTTGGTGTTTAATTGGAAATAATGGGTCTCACAGGCTTTCCTGCTTGGGCTGGCTTTGAACCACAAACCTCAGATCTCAGCCTCCTGAGTAGCTAGGATGACAGGTGTGAGCCACCAGCGCCTGGCCTATCTTTTAATGTTTAATGTATTTCTTAGAAGTGGAGCTGTGGCTCCAGGGGTAGAGTGCCACCCTTGAGCAAAAATGCTTAGGGACAGCACCCAGGATCTGAGTTCAGTTCCCAGTATTCCCCTCCCCACAAAATATGTAGTGTGTCTCTCAATAGTCAGCAGTGGGTGGCCAGGAAGGGATGGGAACCTTGGCCTGATGTCTTATTACCGAGAACTCTTCTGTCCTCAAGGGCAAGGACTGTGTGGCTGACCTTGATTGGCCAATGGGAACGGGCCTAGGAAATGCACGTGAACATCCTGGCTCTGCCCCCTCCCTCCCTCCCCAAGGCTCCTCTCCAAACTCCCCAGGCCCTCCTGAGACCAAAGTCAGCACCCAATCAGTGCTGGCAACCTGGGGCCGTCCGCTTCCTGCCTCCCGTCAGAGCCTGGACTGAGTTCGGAATTCTAGATTAAACACTTGGAGACCACCTGAGCTTGGGCAAAGACCTCCCCAGCATCCCACTCCCCAGACCATCCCAAGAGCACCCCAGATGCAGCCAGCCCCTCCTCTTAGGTCCCTGTTTAACCTTTCTATACATTAACTTGCACAATGCCACACCAGAGCCGTCCTGTTCTGGTCTGTGACCTGACACGCCGACGACGCCATGCTCCCCTCCGAGGACCTTTTCCTGTACTGTAACTGATTAAAATACAGCGGGCTCCCGGAGAAGGCGGGTGCGGTGCTGTGGCCGGCTGCGGGCGGGCGGAGACACCCAGAGATCATGAATAATGCTGGTCGATGGACAAACTGGGACCGCACGGCTGCTGTCCGGGCTGGGCATGGGGTGAATCCTGCTACATGGCTGGGCCCCCCTGCAGCTGCCTTCTGCCAGGCTTGGCTGCTACCATCCTCCCTCTCCTCCCCCTCCCCCTTCCCCTCCTCCCCCTCCTCCCCCTCCTCCTCCTCCCCCTTCTCCCCCTCCTCTCCTTCCTCTCTCCTCCTTTTTGCAAACTTTTTATTTGTCTGAAGTTCCATTCCTGCCTCTTCCTCCCATAGTTCCTTGCAAACTGAGATGGCTATTTCTGCTGGAGCCCCCTGTTGGAGGGGGCCCTGCCGAGCTCCATGTCTGTGGGCTCCATCTATCCATGTGCACACACGTGGCAGACACAGACCGGTACAGACACAGCAGAGTGCGGGCCCCGGGCACCCACTGCACCCCAGGCTGTGAATGGCCATGCCCATGGTCAGAGGAGTAGGTCCAAGGCCCGTCTCCCCTGCTACTTGGCCACGTGCACGCCTCCACACCTCATCCAACACTGAGAGAGCTGTGACTCATACCTGTCATCCTAGCTACTCAGGAGGCTGAGATCTGAGGATCAGGGTTCAAAACCAGCTGGAGCAGGAAAGTCTGTGAGATGCTTATCTCCAATGAACCACCAGAAAACCCAAAGTGGCGCTGTGGCTCAAGTGGTAGAACACCAACCTTGAGCCAAAAAGCTGAGAAATCCCAGGCTCTGAGTTCAAGCCTTAGTACTGACATGAGAGAAAGAGAAAGAGAGAGAGAGAGAGAGACAGAGAGAGACAGAGAGAGAGAATGTGCACTATTAAGTGGATCACATACATGTCCTGGGCTTAGCACTGCCCCATGCAAGGACCAGAGGCCATGGGAAGGAATGACCAGCTACGTGGGAGCTCAGAGGGGGTGACACGGAAGTTAAATCAGGACACAGGATGGACGCCCTGGGGCCGGCCATGTCCACAGCAGACAGACGGCTGCTGGGCCGGAGGGCTGGATGGGCATCTGGAGGGCCAGCAGCCAGTGCTCAATGGCCCCCAGTGCCAGCCGAGGCTGTGGGGTGGTGGGGAGCCCTCCTCTGCCCAGCGCTGCCCCCATGTGTCTCCACTCAGAGCAGACCCCGAGTACAGAGATGCCCGCATCCAGAGACGACTCCCCAAACCTCAGGCCTGGCGCGGCGGCCTCGGGTCCCTTGGGAGACCCCTCACGTCCTGAGCTGCTTGTCTCTGCTTCCTGCATCCAGGGTGCCCCCGCCCCCCCCCCCCAAACAAGCCATCACCACCCCATCCGCTTTCAGAGGAGCCAAACCGAGGAAGACAGGGCAGTGTTCCCCACAGGGCCCTGACCACGCTGCTCTCCCCAAGCCAGAGCTCGGGAAGAGGAGAATCGGGACGCACAGCTCCTCGGGGGCCCCTGCGGGCACTATCTGGGGAGTGAGAAGGGAGCAATTTCAGTCCAGGCTGTCTGGGAGAGGAATCAGCCCTGTGCTTCCCTGGGTGCCTTCCTAGTGCCAAACCCACCAGAAAGCACCCGTGTGCCAGAGCTGCGCACTATGGTAAGGCAGATGACTTCCAGGACAGACTCTGGTTCTGCATCAGCTATGGTGATGCTGCGTAACAAATAGCTCTCCATACCGAACGCTTCCTGTTTCTCATAGGGAATCTATGGCTAGGTATGGCTCAGACGAGCTCCCCAGGAGCTGGAACCTGGCCCTGTCTGGATCCAAGGCCGCCATCATTGAGTTCCACCTCTCCATCCATGTCTTCTAGGCTGGGGTTCACCGCGGGTCCCCTCCAGTCCGCTCCAGGGGTTTGAGGAGAAGGTCTGAGGGTCCCCACCCCCTTACTTCCACAGTACAAAGCTAGTAGCCCTGGGCGCCAGCCGCTGGGGCTGGCCCTGGAGGGAAGGGGTGTGAGGGAGCCCCCTGGGTGAGTCTCAGCACGGGGTCCCCGCTGGAAGCTGCACCCCGCCCCCTCTCCCCAGCCCTGCGCCGCCCGTCCAGGTCACTCGGCATCTCCCGTGCTCCGAACGTCACTCGGAGCCTTCAAAGGTTCATCGAGTTAGAAAGCCACTCGAGCCGACGGGCGAGCATGCTTTTGTCCGGCTTTTTATATAAGCCGGCGGCTAAATGGGGAACACGTCTTTGCGCGGACCATCTGTCTCCATCTGAGCTTTGAAAACTCTGGTCACCTCGCAGCGCTCCTGTGTCAGACTGAAAAGAAGCCAGCCGGCAGGGCAGGAAGCGCCGCCGCGCTGACAGCTCTGCGAATCGCAGCCGCCTTCCTTCCGGCCGCAGCTGCCTGGGCTCGGGCTGCCCTGGGCGGGGGAGCTGGGGGGGGTCAGAGTCATTTGTGAGGGTGAGCAGCCTTCCCCCCGCTCTGCGCCCCAGCTCCTCCCCAGCTGGCTGCACTGATCATGCCTGCCTGGCTTCACCGCTGTCTCGCACATGGCTCTCACCGTGGCTGAGCAAGGTGGGGGGAGACAGTGAGGTCACCCTGAGCGGCGCCCTCCTCCCCCTCCCCTCGATGAAGTGTGCTCAAAAGCACTTCAGCACTACAGAGACCCGAGGGTACGGGGCAGACTGGGGTGCATGGCCGATGGGGAGCAGGCTCTGAGTACAGGGGTGCAACCATGGAAGGAGGTGACCCCAAGATCAAAGAACACTGCGGAGCAAGGGCAGCTCAGGCTGGACTGGGTGCTCTTTTTTGTTAACTTCTATGACCTTTTTCTTGGGCTTATACTATTCTTACAGTATCAGGAAGGGCCCAAGAGGAACGCAGAAGACGCTCTCAAGAAGCAGGACGTGTGAATCAAGCGGGAGAGCACCAGCTGGGGGGGGGGAGCCAAGGGACCGTGTGAGCCCTGGCTTCAACCTCCCCCCCCCTCACACACACACACCAAAAATACCAAGCTCTAGTGGCTCACGCCTGTAATCCTAGCTACTCAGGAGGCTGAGATCTGAGGATCCAGGTTCAAAGCCAGCCCAATCAGGAAAGTCCATGAGACTCATCTCCAATTAACTACCAAAAAAGCCAGAAGTAGAGCTGTGGCTCAAGTGATAGAGCACTAGCCTTGACTAAAGAAGCTCAGAGAAAGCGCCCAGGCCCTGAGTTCAAACTCCAGGGACAGCACCAAAAATCAATCAATCAATCAAATGACTTAAGCTTTCTACCTCCAAGAGTTGCTGTGTAAAGGGTCAGGGCTGGCAGGGGGAGATAAAGGGATGTAGGGGAAGGCTGGATCCAGCGCCTGGCTGCCTAGTGCAAAGTCTCTCCTTCCATTTGTTCTGGAAGCAGCCAGAAATTTGAGCAGGCAAATTCTGTTTGACTAGCAAAATTCATTTAGAAGCCGTCCAGCAGTGCACAATTCAACCCCTTGCCTTAGTAAGACAGAGCCAGGATCCAATTCGTGTAAATTGGGATGGATTGGGAAGACAGGCCACCTGCTGTCCTCCTTCTGATTAGGAGATGGCTGTGGAGTTGAGGGACGGCGCCAGCCCCGTGCAGGTGTGGCCGCTAAGACGCTAAGACTTGGTGGGTGGCACTGGTCTCTCGCAGCTCCGTGATTAGTGCTCTTTCTCTCGTACAAAGCTCCTTGAGGGAGTCCAGTCCCAGGGGTTCAGTCGTGTTCGCTGCTGAGACGCTGCTGCTAGGGCTGGTGGTCTGAGAGGAGGCTGGTCCCCCTCCCCTCCCCACGCCCCACGTCTCTCAGCCCCCGTGCCTCGGTCTCCCCAGCTGTAAAATGGGCACCATGCAGCCCCAGCTCTGCGGGGCTCTTGCGAGCGAGCACCTTGCCCACTCAATCGCTGTCGACATCTTCACCCCGCACCTGGCTCCCCGGGAAGCTGTACATAAATGTGTGTTAAACTGTACTCATTCATTATTCATTCCCTCATTACTTATTAACATGACCCCATTCTTTCACTCTTCATACGCGGTCTCTTATTATCTCATTTATTATTATTCATTTATGCCGCGGGCGCCACACACCCGTGGAAGGCCCAGCCCTGACTCCAATAACCAGACACAGTGAAGAACCAGGCCGCCCCGCTGCCCCACCCAGGGGGGGCTGGGGCAGGGGCCACATGCGCATAGTAGGTCTGTACCACCAGGCAGTCATGTTGGTATCTGCACGTAGCTAGGTCTGCGCCGCCCAGTAGGGGTTGTGGTCGCTCTGCTAACCTCACATCGTAGGCCCGCACCACCCAGGGAGGGCTGTGGCCACTTCGTTAGCCACACACAGTAGGTCTGCACCGCCCAGTCAGGGTTGCAGTAATCGCACTGAGATCGCTCTGTGGCTGAGGGACAGGCCGGTGTGAGCTTGGCACTGCCCATCCCAAGGCCATGAGGCGGGGGTGGGGGTGGGGTGGGGTGCCCTGGGGGGTCATTAGGTCATGAGTGGGTGAGCGCCCTCTGCAGGAGACCCCCGACTGCTCCCCAGCGCCCCCGCGAGGACAAGCCACCACAGAGCCGCCCTGGGTGACCTCCCATCAGCCCCTGCGGCCGTGAGGGGTGGACGCCGCTTGCTTAAAGCCCTTCCACCCAGTTATCGCAGGACTGAGGCACCCCCAAACCCAGGAGGCGTGCCGTCAGGGAGCCCAGGGTGAGGAGGGGCGCCGGGCCTGGCCAGGGCTGAGGCTGAGGTGCCGAGACGCAGTGGGCTACTTGAGATGAGTCAGGCCCACTGTGGAGGCCGGGGCTGGGGGGGGGTGGCAGTGGGGGTCCTTCTCACATGCTCTGGAGGGGCCCTGAGCCCCCAGCCCATCACAGGCCTGCTGGGCAGTGGGAAGCCGGGTGCAGCGGAGCCCCACAGGCTGGCTCCCCAGTCTCGGAGAGGCAGAATGGGGAGATTCTGACACTGGCAGGGAGGAGGGGCCCCCGGCTGTGCAGAGGCTGCACCCCTCTGGACAAGGCTGGGCCGAAGCCCAGGGAGTTGGCGTTGGGGGCGCTGGGGCCGGGCTGCTGCTTCTGGAGGAGGGGCCGGGGCTGGAGTGGGTTTGGGAGCTGCCCGGCCCGTGAGCACTGTTGCTGAGCTTTTGTGCTCAAGGCTAGCACTCTACTGTTTTAACCACAGCGCCACTTCCAGTTTTCTGGTAGTTAAACGGAGCGAAGAGTCGCACGGACTTTCCTGCCCGGGCTGGCTTTGGAGTGTGATCCTCAGATCTCAGCCTCCTGTGTAGCTAGGAGGACAGGTGTGAGCCACCGGCCGCCCAGCCTTAGTGATTTTCTAGCATGAGCCTGGTGTGTCGTGCGGGGGGCCTGTCCCCAGCGCGCCTGGCCTGCCCCCTCCGCCTTGCACCGTCAGGAGAAGGAAGCAGCAGCCAGGCTGGCATCAGAGCACCTACAGCGATCACTATAGGGTTAGTCTGCGCGGCCGGGCCTGTGGAGCCCTGGCCTAAGAGAGGGCAAGGCCCTGGGTTCATTCCCCAGCCCTGGAACCTAGCATTGCAGAGGGCTGAGCAGAGCAGCATCTGACAGTAACCAGAAAGGAGGGTAAGCAGGAGGCGGCCGTGCCGGGGCTGGCCAAGAGGGGGCGCCCGGCTGCTCCTTTAGCTCCTCTTTTGTTCTGTCCAGGCAGGTGAAGAGAAGGAACTCAGGACCCCAGGGGCCTTGATTATTGTCCAGGTTTCCTCAGAGCCTCATCCTTGCTAGGCAGGTGCTCTGCCACTTGAGCCCTGCCCCCAGCCCTTTCTACTTCCTTTTTCCTCTGGAATAAATAAATAAAGCCTGGATGGACTCTTCCTACCCATGCTTCTCCCCTGGCTGGGATGAAAACACCCCCCACCCCACCCATCTTTATTTGTGGAGATGAGGTCTTGATAGATTTGTGCCCGGGCTGGCCTTGAACCCCAGGCCTCTGCTTCCTAAGTAGCTCCAATTTCAGGCTGGAGCCATGACTCCTATCTTCTTCCAGGTTTCTTTATTGTGCTTTTATATTTGCACATTTTCAAGCTCTGTGCTGTCTTTCAAAGGCTTCCCTTCCATTGCGCTAATTCTTTGGTGTCCAGAACTCTGCTATACATCTCATAGCCTTGATTTATAATTTCGGCAAAGATATTTTTTCACATCTAGATTAATCTGGCAATCTTTCAGGTCTGCTTTCCCTCCTTTCAATATGTCCTTTCTTTAAGACTTGGATCCCATGCTTTACTCCCATATCTTTTAAAATATGTTTTAACCAGGTTCTGGGTGTGGCTCAGCACTAGAGTGACCACCTAAGCAAGGGCAAGGCCCTGAGTTCAAACCCCTGCCCCACAAGGCCAAGCAGGTAAGTCAGACATCATGGTAATTTCTGTTCTGGTAATTTCTTTCATGGTGCTTGCTTCCAGTCTACGTTTTGTAATCTTTTTGGCTGGGAGCTTATTTAAATGGTGCAGCTCTGCCCCTGAGGATCCTGTATGCCCTTGTTTGTGGAATTATCTCCTCAGAGCGGTTCTGGATCTTCTCAACCTTCTTGAGCTTCTCAACCTTTAGAGGGGTGGGAAAATCACATTCTTCTTCAGGCCTAGGTCTGAGGATCTATCTATCTATCTATCTATCATCTATCTTTTTATAATCTATCTACCATTTATCTATCCTTATACTTGTGAGGTAGGGTTTCACTGTCTTGTCCAGGCTTGAATTCTCAATCTTTTTGCCTTTGCCTCCTGAGTGCTGGGATTACAGGCATGAACCACCAAGTCCAACCTTGTGGGGTTTTGGTGTCTGACATGTGGTTAATTTGCTTTTCCATCCAAGTTCCTAGGTCCCTGCCCCACAGTGGGATTTGTCTAGCTCCCTTTACTTCACCTTTGGGGTGATGTTCTGCTTTAAGCTGGGGCTCCATTCCGGTCACTTCACCTCTAGTGAGCGGCAGGTGCCTGCCTCTGACTTTCCCATTAGAACCTCAGTCCCCTTTATCCAAAGATGGTTGGGAGTGGTAGTGCCCACTTGTAATCCCAGCACTTGGGAGGTAAGGCAGAAAGACTGTGAGTCAGTCCTAGGCTATCTTGGGCTAGATGGTGACATCCTATCTTAAAAAGAAAGAAAGAAATCTTTAAAAATTAAAAGAAAGTTGATTGCTTGAGCATGTTCATTCTCTCCTTCTCTCTTTTTCTACCTCCCTGTCTTGTGAGACGGGATCTGACAGCCTAGCTCCAGCTGGCCTGCAGCTTACAACCACCCTGCCTCACCCTTACCTACTGCTGGGATTACAGGCTTGCGTCACCAAGCCCAGCCCTTCCCTCCCTCCCTATCTATCTATCTATCTATCTATCTATCTATCTATCTATCTATCTATCTATCTATCTATCTATCTATCTATCTTTCTATCTATCTATCTATCTATCTATCTATCTATCTATCTATCTATCTATCTATCTATCTATCTCCCTCCCTCCCTCCCTCCCTCCCTCCCTTCCTTCTTCCTTCCTTCAGCATGAATATTAGTCTCAAAGCCAGGTGGTGGTGCTGGCGCAGTCTGCTCTGCTCGTTTTGGTGTTTGGAGGGAGGAGGCAAGAGCCTGGGGTTGTCAGGTGCCCTTCCGGCCAAACTCCTATATTAACGCAACTTCAAGGTGTCCTCTTCTCTAGACGTAGCTAAAATCTTCTCAGGGAGAGGAGCTGACGCTTTAGCCTTGCAGACACGCGCTGCACAACCCTGGAGTGTGCTTTCCTAGGGATGTGGCCGCCGTCTCCCTTGGAGCCATGACCTTCAACTGAGCATGCTCAGTAACACCCACTTTAGTTCAGCGCCCCCAAATGCTGTCCCGTAGGCACATGTATGGGCTCCCCACATACCGCCACCCCGTGCTTCCTTCGCATTGGCCAGGGTCTGAACAGAGTTCCATCATGGCGGATGTCTTTTGAAATAAAGATACCGGGTCTAATCAATGCCATTTGGCCACCTGGTGGACGATAGGGAATTGGGTTTAATGGCGCCATCTTGTCATCATGGTGGAGAAAGGCAAAGTCCCACCTCCCAGGTGCTGGGCGTGCCTGAATTCCTAGAGGCAGGGCGGGGATTTGGACAATAGGTCATTGGACCTGCCAGTCTTGAGTGTGAACTCGCAAGCTCCCTGTGACTCCAGCCCCTGACCAGGACCCGATTTAGGCTCTGCCCAGCTCAGACGCCATTACACCACGCCGCGGTGTCCCACTTCAGCTCTTCATTGGAGTTGATCTGCTCTGTGGCTCTTGTTTTTGTCCTCTCTCTCCGTTTTCTAACAGTGTGAAGTGTCCTTGAGCGGCTGCAGGTCTTTGAAACCACCTGTGCTTGCCGGCTGTCCAATAAAGACTCCCAATTCAACCTCTCTAACTGTGGCCTCTCTGTTTCTCACCCACCAAGTTCCCATACGAAGCCTTGGACTGCTGGAGCCCTCTGCCCTTCCGTCACCTGCACACACACGGGCAAGTTTCCAAGTGCCCTGATCCAGAGCAGGCCAAGATGGAGAAAGGCCTGGCAGCTGAACAGACTGGAGGGCCTATGAGGTATATCCGACTGCGGGGGGGGGGGGGGGGCACCTGATTGGGAGTCAGGGAAAAGCCTACATAACTGACACCTGCTGGCTGACTTGAGGCCACCCCAGGTCTGACTCCAACTCTAGCATGACTGCACCCACCAAGCTGGAGGACTGCCCCCTGCAGTCCGTCCTGCGGGCTTTCTGGACTCTGGAGGTCAGGGGAAAGGGATGCTGGAGGAAGAAGCTTCACAGAAAACAAACAAAATTCTTTTAAGCGCTGGGGACAAGGCATCCATCTCTGGGGACAGAAGGGACAGCCGCCACGGTGCAGAATCACCGCTGAGTAATTGCTCAGTGCTTCAAGGCGGAGACCGGCGGGCTCTTCCGATCATATTTCATGTGAGAGATATTGAGCTCTCATCCCGAAGAAGAAATATGATCGTTAAACAGGCGGCTAATGGCGTGCCATTTATCTGATAGCAAATGGGAGAGGCTCATTAAACTGACCAGCCCAGCCTGCCTTCAAAGGAAAATGCAAAATTAGCCACGAAGGGCAGAAAGAGGAAGGAGCTCATTTTATAAATGGGGGGCAGAGGGGGGTACGGAAGCCTTGGAGGGAAGGATCAGGAAGGTGGCTTGCTTTTCTCCTCCTTTAAAGAACACTTTGCCTTTACAGCACACATTCTTGAAAGGGCTCTCGAATAACTGTATGTGAGCATCCCCCAACACCAGCAACTCCCCTGGTTAAATCCTTAACCTCCCCCCCCCAAATACACACACAAAGAAAGCCACTGTGCCACACCTGTTAATCAAGCCAAGCTCTGAGTAATTAGAGAATCAAGAACAATCTCACCCAGCAAGGGAGAGCCGGCACCTCTGGCCCTGTATGCAAATGTATGCAGATTTGCAGGTTTCCCAGTGCATCCTGGTAGGTGTCCAGCTGCTGGGCCCAAGACAAGGCAGGGCTGGCTTCAGACTGCAGTTCAGAGTTGGGGGTGCTGGGAGGATTGGGAGTGGGAGGGAGGATTCGGTTCAGATGGGGTGAGGGGTGGGGGGAAGGCACCAGGCCACTTCCCAGCGCAGCCTAGGGCTTCGCTTTCAACGACTGAAACCCTGATGGATGCACTGGGAGGGAAAAAACAAAACCAAAAGGAGTCTAAGTGGTTTTTAGACTCTGACCAAGCGAACGCTCCTGAGCCATGGCTTGTTCTGCACAACAGCCTCTTTGGTGTGGCTTCTCGGCTAGCATCACACAGGATGTGTGATCACAAGACCTCCGCTGACGCTCAGGTCCCTGCGGCACTCCCTGAACAAGGTTTGCTTTTTGCTCCTGCACCATGTCCACCGTGGGCCCGTTACAGTCTGCAGCGATGGAAGGGATGCGGCCACAAGCCAAGGGCACCGGGGCGGCTGCCTCAGTACCCGGAAGCCCAGAGCATTTCACAGCTACACCTGAAAGTTAAGGGTGGACTACAAGTCCAAAGGGAAAGGAAGGTCCTGGCTCATGCCTGGGTGTGGGCGGAGGCCCAGGTGACCCCCGCTCTCCCAGGGTCCTGCCTCCACAGCTGCAGAAGCATGCAATCCTCTCCGTCCTGTTGCTCCACCCAGGCTGCCCCAGGAAGTGGGCCCAGATCTTGTCTTTCTGCTGGGAAATGAGCCCAGGTTGGTGGGGCAGCCTCTGTCCAGGCCATCAGCACTCACTCTTCCCAAGGTGGGGAAATCTAAGCAGGACAGAGTGGCTTTTTTCATAGCTAGCCTGTGGTCCAGGGCACGACAGGCATCGAAACCAACGGCTTCTGGCACTCTGGCGCAGAGGTCGGCCGGCTGGAGATTGCGTGGGCCTCGGGGCCACATCGGAGCTACATCCCGATTCTTCACTCCTGTTTCGTTTTCCTTTTCTATCATTCTATTTTCTTTTTTCTTGTTGGTAGCAGCTGGTCTGAGAGCTTGTACTCAAGGCCTAGGCACTGTCCCTGAGGGCTTTGTTGTGGTTTGTTTGTTGCCAGTCCTGGGGCTTGAACTCAGAGCCTGGGCACTGTCCCTGAGTTTCTTCTGCTCAAGGCTTGCTTTCCATCTCAGCTGGGTCCGTTCTTTTCTCCACCTTCCTCCTGGGGGACGGATGCCTCTCTGTGAGCCCTTCCACCCCAATAGACTCCCTTTTTGGGGGGGGGTCTCCTAGATTTTCTGCTTTTGAGCCATGTCTGTTCCAAGAAGGGAGTTGGGCAGAGGCAACTTGGAACCAGAGAGTGGGGGAGTCGGAAAAGAATAACAGAAACCTTCATTATCTGGGAAGGCTCTGGAAGGCTCTGGTGGACCACGGTGGCTGGAGTTGTGTGTGTGTGTGTGTGGGGGGTTCTACAGAGCCTACCCACGCTACCTCAGGGGAACTGGGCTACTTTCCTTAATGAACGGCCACCCCTTCCTGCTTCGCTGGCATCCGGCTGACAATCGAGCTGTTCTGGAAACAAAGCCCCATCCAGAGGTGCTGGGGCTTCTGGCAATTTCCTCCTTCTCTCCCCTTGTCTGGAGGAGTTCACTGGGATGCGCTGCCAATAAATTCCATCCTGTGTGTGTGTGTGTGGGGGGGGGGAGGTGTTGCCATAGCAATCGGGGGCGGGACATGGCTATTAATTTGTACAAGAACAAGGATGGATGTCACTGACCCTCAGTGGGGAAGGCCGGAACGACCATTGTCAGCCACCTTTCCTCCCACGGTCTCCGGGCAGCGGAGGAGACAATCCTGGGTGCTCAGGCCACGTGCAGAGCTAAGAAACTGTCAAGACCTGGTGTGTGTGTGGGGGGGGACCCCCGTTTTACAGGTGTGCTCCCTGCTCCAGCTCCTTTCCAAACAGGCTTGCGTGATCACCCCCTTTCCGCTCTCCTGGGACAGCGCACCTGTTGGGGCTGCAGAAACACATCCGCCACAAAGCACAGCACAGCCGCAGAGGCCTGGGGAGAGCGAGAGGCCCCGCGGCAGCAAACGCTGGGGGGATTTTCCTTTGCTGTGAGGATGAGGCAGAATTAAAAGGCGAGAAGAAGCAGCTGGGGTTGCTGCTGGGTGCTGGAGGGACGGGGAGGGAAGGAGGGTTCTCCTGAGATACAAGGCAGAGGGGAGCAGAAGGAAGGTGCCCCTTCCATGGAAGCCCCATTCTGTGTGTGTGTGGTGTGCATGCATGCGTGTGTGCGCATGTGCATACCGAGGCTGGATGTGGGGTGGCTCACTCTGAGGCAAGGAAAGAATGGGTAGAAGCAAACCAGTCTAAGCCGGGGTGCTGGTGGCTCACACCTGTAATCCTAGCTACTCAGGAGGCTGAGATCTGAGGATCCCGGTTCAAAGCCAGCCCAGGCAGGAGAGACCGTGAGACTCCTATCTCCAATAAACCACCAGAAAACCGGAAGTGGCGCTGTAGCTCAAGTGGTAGAGCGCTCGCCTTGAGCTGAAGAGCTGAGGGACAGCGCCCAGGCCCAGAGTTCAAGCCCCACAACCGACAAAAAAAAAAAAAAAAAGCAAACCAGCCTAGGTGGCCGGGGAGAGGCTGGAAAGAGACCATGAGGACAGGGAAAGGGGGGCTTAGTGAGCCCCAAGGCTCAGATGACCTGCAGTCACCCAGCGGAGGTCACTTGACAAGGGTGCTAGCGGCTTCCCGGGACCAAGGGCAGAGGGCCTTTCCCCTGTGGAGGGCCTAGAAGACGCAGCTCGCTGGGAGTCCGTGGCACGGAGTCTTCAGCTCCACCAGCGGCCGAAGACTGAGCACACCGGCTGTGATTCTAGCTGCTCAGAGGCCGAGATCTCAGGATCAATGCCAGCCCCGGCAGGAAAGCGTGTGACACTCTAGTCTCCAAGTAGCCACCAAAATACAACAACAACAACAACAACGGAAGTGGAATTATGGCTCAAAGAGGAGAGCACTAAGCCTTGAGCAAAGTAGCTCAAGGTCAGTGCCCAGGTCCTGAGTTCAAATCCCCAGGAACAGCACTTAAAAAAAAAAAAAAGGAAGCGGGGAGAGAAGGGAGGGAAGAAGAGGGAGAGGGATTTGCGTTATAACTTTTTTTTTTTTTTTTGCCATACCCAAATTTTGCTTTTTAATGACTGGAAATAGAATTCAACTTAGAAAAGCACACTCCCAGATTCTTTTTATTTTTGCCAGTTCTGGGGCTTGAACTCAGGGCCTAGGCACTGTCCCTGAGCTTCTTTTGCTCAAGGCTAGCACTCTACCACTTGAGCCACAGCACCACTTCCAGCCTTTTCTGTATATGTGGTACTGAGGAATCGAACCCAGGGCCTCATGCATGCTAGGCAAGTACTCTACCACTGAGCCACCTTCCCAGCCCTGCGCTGGGTGAAGCCGGGCCTCTGTAGATCTCATTATAGGAGGGTGGAGGCTGAAGCTGTTGGAGGCTTACCTGTCAGACAGCCGCCCCGAGGCGGGTTGTCCCCCCCCACACACACCCATGATTCCTCCCTGGTTTTCTAAAACCCTGGCGATGATGACTGTGATATTAATGGGCATATATTTTTGCAGGATTCTCTATTTCTGCTCATGAGATTTTATTCTTTTCAATAAAGGACCGTTGATGGGTGCGTGCGAGAGTGGCACTTAACGTTTATGGCCGCTCCGAGCTGCTTCTGCTCCGAGTCGGCTGCCATTAGCTGGAGTCATGGGGGTGTTTTAGGGGGGACCACAGCATCCTGTGCAGAGGACCGAAACAGCTGAATCCCCCAGCGGGGTAGAGCTGGATTGAAGAGGGTATGTCTGGCTGTGTGTGTGCGCATGTGTGCATGTGTGTGCCTGTGTGTGCGCATGTGTGCATGTGTGCGTGTGTGTGTGTGTGTGTGTGTGTGTGTGTGTGTGTGTGTGTGGTTAACTGGAGATCAAGTCTCAGGGACTTTCCTGCCTAGTCCTGAACCTCAATCCTCAGATCTCAGCCTCCTGAGTAGCTGGGATTATAGGCGTGAGCCACCAGTGCCGGCTGACTTCTCATGTTGGCCGCCCTGGCAGGGATGAAACAGTTCCTCTGTACCTGGGAATCTGAGTCCCTCACTGTCCGCTGAGGCCTGGGACAGACCCCTTGGTCCCCGGGGCCAGCAGAGCCCTGCTGGCGCCCAGGGCAAGGCAGGCTGCCTCGGCTTCTTTAAGGACTGTCCTCTGGTCCCTCTGTAGGGAGCGGAGTCACACCCATGCTCAGCACAGGCCCAGCTGGGAACTCCTGGGG
Organism: Dipodomys spectabilis; assembly: GCF_019054845.1. NCBI lineage: Eukaryota > Metazoa > Chordata > Mammalia > Rodentia > Heteromyidae > Dipodomys > Dipodomys spectabilis. The sequence goes on along the minus strand of NW_024871006.1, from coordinate 5,660,658 downwards.
GAGGAAGGGTCGGGGCTCCTGGGTCCCTCTGGGCACGAAACGCAGTCAGGGAACGCAGTGTGGGGACGTGGCCCCCGGTTTGAGCCCCAGTCTCCCGGCCGATGCAGGTGGGTGAATGCAACATGGGAACGGACAGCCGTGCGGTGCTGGAAACTGCAGGTGGCACTGGGGGGCTGGTGGCACTTGTGTGTGCGCATGAACACGGGCAGGGGCACAGCTCCGTGACAGGGTGCTTGCCAGGCACGCAGGGGCGGTGGGTTCAATCCCGGCCCTGCCAGACAAATAAAACAAAAGTTAAAAGAGCGAGGGAGAGGGATAGAGGGGTGAGCTGGGCTGGAACGGTTTATAGACAAATGTGGAAATGCAACAGTGACTTCCCCTCTGTGTGACTAATATGAGAGAGAGAGGGAAAGAAAGGGACAAAGAAAGGAAGGAAGGAAGGAAGGAAGGAAGGGAGAGAGGGAAGGAGGGAGGGAGGGAGGAAAAGAAGGAAGGAGGGAAGGGAGGGAGGGAGGAAGGACAGACAGGAGAGAGGGAGGGAGGGAGGGAGGGAAAGAGGGAGGTGAGGGAGGGAGGGAGGGAAGAAGTGGCAGAGCTCATGGGAAGGTTAAAGATCAAGATGTGGTAGTGGAAGTGGCACTGTGGCTCAAAGTGGTAGAGCGCTAGCCTTAAGCACCGAAGCTCAGAACAGCACCCAGACCCTGAGTACAAGCCGATGTTCTCCAGAACCTTGAATCCCAAGGTTTTCCAGAACTCTCCAAGCCCACAAAAAAATACTGCTTCCTCACTGCTAAGGGCTGGTGCCCCCGCCCCCACCCCGGCCCCCTTCGCTTGAAGACAAGTGGAGACGTGGCCCTCCAAGCCGGCGTACGCCCTTCCAGGAAATGCCCTTCAGCCCTCTTGTTTCTCCCCGTTCCTCCCCAGACCCAGCTTCCCCAAAGCCAGAGAGAAAACCGAAAACCATCCTTCTGGTTTGAACTCAGAGCCTGGGCGCTGTCCTTGAGCATTTTCAGTCAAGGCTGAGCCACACCTCCACTTCCAGCTTTTTTGGTGAATTGGAAATAAGTGTCACAGCGAGGAAGAAGCGGGAAGCCACTGTCCCGGCGAGGCCTGCTGACCCCTCTCTCTTTCCTCGGACTCTTTGCCCTGACCACAGTTCTGCCCCGCTGCCCAGGATTCCCGGAACGTGAGCACAGAAACAGCAGCTCACACACGTCTCCAGGGCCTCTACCCAAAAGCAAGTGTGGCACAGACAGCCGGGCCATCTGCTGCCATTTTCCTCCGGGACATCATGGCAGCTGACTTCAGCAGACTCCAACACTGAACCTTCAGCGTCTGAACCTCCCTGAGCTATGAAGCACCTACGTACATCGATGACATTTACACGCAGACGGCAGGCATTCAGAGACCACTGGGAACGGGAAGGCTTTCTGGATTGTCATAGTGTAGCCATGGAAATGTGCAGTCCATGCACTGGTGAAGGAGGGAAGCGTGGCCCAGGTGCTGGGGTGCTGTCAGATCCTGCGGTGGGGGGGGGGGGGCGGGGGCCCACAGAGATGCGCTTTGGCTGAGATCACTGCTCTCAGCCAGCCAGCGGCTGAGGAAGGCCCGCTGTGGCTCAAGTGGTTGAGCACCTTCCATGCAAGCTCAAGGCCCTGAGCTCAAATTTATTACCTCAAAAAGAATATTTATGCACATCCATAGACAAGCATGGTAGTGCCCACCTGTAATCCCATCACTTGGCCCCTTGGAAAGTGGGAGCAGAAGCTCGGATACTTAACTGACCTGGACTCAGAATCCTCCTGCTGTAGCCTCCAGATCGCTGGAACTACAGGCGTGAGCCACAATGCCCAGCTAGTTTGTGGGTACAACTAACTTCAGTGGTACGGCTAAGATTTCCTCTTATCTCTTCCGGGCTCTAGGAACACGGGACGTGTAAGATGTGGGCTTTGGTGAGAATCTAATATGGTTGCCCCCTGAAAGGCAGCCGGTTGTCTGCTCAGCTGGCTTTGAACCATGATCCTCAGATCTCCACCTCCGGAGTAGCTAGGGTGACAGGTGGGAGTCTCCAGCACCTGGCTCATACGTACATTTTAGACTCTGGCTTGTCTGCGCCTCTGGGCACGGGTCCTGGAGGGCCATGTCCCTCTCTCGTGGTCCAAGGGGGAGTGGACATGGCTGGAGACGATAGCATTGGGCCCAGTGCAGTCTGGAATTTCTATCATGTTTGGACCCCATACTGCAGTGTTTCTGGGGCCCTGGGTAGAGGGGTTTGGGGCTCCTCCCATCCGAGGAAGTGTCCCAAAGAGACCTGGAGATGGGGGTTTAACTGTAGTGAGGGCCCTAAGGGTGGAGCCCTAACCCCATAGGACGGTGGCCCTATTACAGGAAGGGATTGCCTCCACCCCTCCCCTCCCCCGCCTTCCCCTCTCTACTCCTCTCTGTTCCCTCCCCAGGGAGGGTGTGAGAAAGCAGCAGGCTGCCGGCCAGGAGAGACCACCACAAACTCAGCCTCCAGAACCCTAAGAAACCTCACGTGTACACATATAGAATATTATATATATATATATATATATATATATATATATTCCTCTTGTTCACTTTGTTGGGGTCACCCAAGCAGACGAATGCCCAGACATGGCTAAAGGACATTTGTAGATGGGTAGAGAGATTGGGCTCAGGTGGACATTGCAAGACTGCCCCCCCCTCCCCTCCCCCCCCTCCCCCCCTCCCCTCCCCCCCACCCCCACCCCTGCCTACACAGTGTGCGTGCTTGTTTGATTTTGTTTCGTGTCCCGACTTTATGAAGAGACCATGCACTAGGGTGAAAATCAAGGGGTGCAGAGAGCCTGCTGGCTCATCAGCCCTCCTCTCCTTCCCCCTCCCTCTCCCCTCCTCCCCTCCTTCCCTTTCATCCTCCACCCTCCCAGGTGTCCCCTTAAAGTCGCTTCTGACTTTTGTCTTCCTGGTGGTTCTCTTGGAAACCGTAGATAAGGCAATACATGGCTAGTTCTTGCTGCTTCCATTTTATCTAAAAGCTCCTGGGAAACACGGGCGTGAACGCTGAGCGTTTAGCTCCTTCCTCCTCCTTTCCCCCGTGTGTCTGGAAATTGGAAAGCTGTGGCTGCTATGGCTCTGGGTCTTTGGAACCTTTTAACCAGAACCCAGGAAGCCTTCAGTGCCCCGGCATGGCTTCCACAGCATTAACGAGGCGCAGCACCCGCGCTCCCAACATTCGCCCGGCTTCCACAACCACACTGGCAAAGGTCCTGCACACAGAGTCTGTCCCTGAGCTCCAACCACGGCTCTGCTTGGTTCTCATGGCTTAAAAAGGACAGGGGATATGTATCTGGATGCTTTTTGCCTGCCTTTAATCTACTAGCGCCACTTCCGGCTTCTTCTGTGTATGTGGTACTGAAGAATCAAACCCAGGGCTTCATGCTGCTATAAGCCCTCTAACCACATTCCCAGTCCAAGGAGACTACTTTTAACATCAAAAGTTCTCTTTTCTTACTTTGACTCAATGGCTTAACATGCTACTTAGCCTCATTTGAGTTAGGGTGCTAATTTTCTTATATAATTGTGTTTTTTCCTGGAGCTTCTAATTGCTCTGTGTGTGTGTGGTGTGTGTGTGTGTGTGTGTGTGTTGTGTGTGTGGTGTGTGTGGGGTGTGTGTGGTGTGTGTGTGTGGTGTGTGTGCGTGTGTGGTGTGTGTGTGTGGTGTGTGTGTGTGTGTGATGTGTGTGGTGTGTGTGTGTGTGCGTGTGTGGTGTGTGTGGTGTGTGTGTATATGTGTGTGGTGTGTGCGTGTGTATGGTGTATGTGGTGTGTGTGTGTGGTGTGTGTGTGTATGTGTGGTGTGTGTATGTGTGTGTGGTGTGTGTGTATGGTGTGTGTGGTGTGTGTGTGGTGTGTGTGTGTGGTGTGCGTGTGTATGTGTGTGGTGTGTGTGGTGTGTATGTGTGTGTATGGTGTGTGTGGTGTGTGTGTGGTGTGTATGTGTGTGGTGTGTGTGGTGTGTATGTGTGTGGTGTGTGTGGTGTGTGTGTATGTGGTGTGATGTGTGTATGTGGTGTGTGTGTGTATGGTGTGTGTGGTGTGTATGTGTGTATGGTGTGTGTGGTGTGTGTGTGTGTGGTGTGTGTGTGTGGTGTGCGTGTGTATGTGTGTGGTGTGTGTGTGTATGTGTGTGTGGTGTGTGTGCGTGTCGATGGCATTGATGGGAACAGGAAACAATTTACCCTTAGGTCTCACTGTTCAAGGCAGAACAGGACTTCCCTCATCCCCAGCGCCACTTCCGGCCTTTGCTGAGTAGCTTATTGGAGAGAAGAGTCTCATCGACTTTCCTGCCCAGGTTGGCTTTAAACTGCAATCCTCAGATCTCAGCCTCCTGAGTAGCTAGGATGACAGGCGTGAGCCACTGGCGCCTGGCTTGAGTTCCTGTTTTGTGGCTGGAATACCTTCTCTAATTCCTTCAAACATATTCACTGGAATGTTTAGATGCTACCTTTTCTGTTCCATGAACCATTCCTGCTCTCCAGAGCCAGCATTTCCCGCATTTCCTGGTTCTTCTCTGCTTCGGGGCTTCTCAGAGCCTTCCCCGCGGTCACACGCGAGAGGAGGCTGGGGACCGCGCGGCGGCTGCTGCTGTGTACTGGGCCTTCCAGTCTGTTTGGGGAGGGGGTGGGCAAGCTTCAGGGAAGGAGGAGCTACCCGGTGCCCCCCCCTCCCCAAGCTGGGTGTGCGGGACTCTGCCATCTTCCTCAGTTCCACAGTGACGGCGGGGGCCACACTGCCCGCAGGCCCTTCCAGGGTGCAGCTGGGGTGGAGGGAGAAACGCCACCTGTGCAGTTGTTTCCTGGACAGACCTCCCATCGCCCCCCCCCCCGTAGCCATGGTAACCCCATCAGCTCAGTCTCCCTGGCCCTGCCCCTCGCTCTGCTGGTCACTGTCCCCTCGCTCTGCTGTCTGCGGGGCCCATCACCGGCTCTCCTGGGCTGCAGCCGCACCCGCCACCCTCAGCCTCTCCTCTGGGGATTGGCCAGCACCCCTTCGCCCCCACCCCCACCCCCAGCCTCCTCAGCGTCAGCTTTGGGCGGCAGGTGTTTCCCTGCACACGTGTCCATTTACGCCCGTGGGAACTGGGGAGACGGTTCTCTTAGGCTCTTCTCCAGAATGGTGGGTGCTGGGTGTTCGTTTGGCTCACGGCTCAGGAGCCTGGGAGGGGCCAAGATGGAGGCCAGGCGGAGCTTCTAGAAACTCAGCCACATTTGCTACAGGAAAATTGTATCCCTGACCCCTGGTTGGCGGGGGTGGGGGGGGATGGTGAAGGAGGTAGGGGGGTGGGGGGGAGCCAGGGGCCCCTGGCCAGCCACCGCTCAGGGAGGGGCAGCAGCCCGCTCCTCTCCCCCCTCCCCAGAGCCTCCCCTGGGGCCTCTTGCTCTGGCAGCCTTGGGAGGAAGGGGAAATCCAGCAGGCGGCGCATCCCTGGGTCCCCGGGACCCCAGGGCCCGAGGCAGGGCCACAGCCTTCCCCACCGGGGCTGCGGGGGAGCAGAGCAATGGCTTCTGTACCCTGAAGACTTGCCACGGCCCAGCACCAGAGCCCGGTTCTGCAGACCCCTCTCCGGGAGGGATGGGCAGTCAGGTTCCCCAGCTAGGGAGCGGCAGGGCGACCGCAGTGGGAAAGCTGCTCAGCAGTGACCTCACCTCCGCCACTGCCTCGGGCCTGAGGGCCCGGCCCGGCCACACGCCTGAGCTCAGGCCTCCAGAAGCCGGTAACCCCGGCACCGCCAAGGCTGATGACTCAGGAATGGTCGGCTTTGGGCACTGCCACCCTAACTGGCTGGGAAAAAGTCACATCGCTGACACACCCTAACTGGCTCCCGACTGTCATCCTAGATACTCAGGAGGCTGAGATCTGAGGATCGGCTCAAAGCCAGCCCAGGCAGGAAAGTCCAGGAGACTCCTATCTCCAATCAAGCACCAGAAAACCGGAAGTAGTGCTGTGGCTCAAGTGGTAGAGCGCTCACCTTGAGCTGAAGAGCTGAGGGACAGCACCCAGGCCCAGAGTTCAGGCCCCACGACTGACTCTACCCCCATCCCCCAAAACAAAATCAAGCAACATAATGAGTACTGTATGTGTGCATGAAAATAGCACAATACAATTGTTAAAGGGAGGGGAGAAGAGAGAGGCGATGGGTAATGTGCATCGTGTGCATGTCTACCAATATCACAATAAAACTCCTTTGTATAACTAACATGCTTATTAAAAAATAATGCGAAATACAAGGGAAAGGGAAGGAGGGAGGGAAGAGTAAAGGGAGGAAAAGGAGGAGAGAGAGGAGGGAGGGAGAAAGGGAAGAGAGAGGGAAGGAAGGAGAGGAGGAAGAGGGAATGAGGAAAGGCAGGAAAGGGGGAAGACAGGGAAGGGAAAGGGAAGGAAGGGAAGGGAAGGGAAGGGAAGGGGAAGGGAAGGGAAGGGGAAGGGAAGGGGAAGGGGAAGGGAAGGGAAGGGAAGGGAAGGGGAAGGGGAAGGGGAAGGGGAAGGGGAAGGGGAAGGGAAGGGAAGGGAAGGGAAGGGAAGGGGAAGGGGAAGGGGAAGGGGAAGGGGAAGGGGAAGGGGAAGGGGAAGGGGAAGGGAAGGGAAGGGAAGGGAAGGGAAGGGAAGGGGAAGGGGAAGGGGAAGGGGAAGGGAAGGGGAAGGGGAAGGGGAAGGGAAGGGAAGGGAAGGGAAGGGAAGGGAAGGGAAGGGAAGGGAAGGGAAGGGAAGATCCATTTTGGTCAACACTGGTGGGCCTTGGGCTGTGTGCGTCTTCCCCCTGGGGACCCTTGCCTAGCTGGCTGGCTGGCTGGCCGGCCGGCTGGCTGGCTGGCTGGCTGGCCGGCTGGCTGGCTGGCTGTGGGGGGGGCTGTGGGGGCAGCAGCTGAGAGACCCCCAGGCGCAGAGCCTCATACATAAAACAGCCACCTTTTCCTTGGCAGCTAATCAGAGCCTCCAGCCTGGAGAGTGCAAATGAGGCCCAACAAGTAATTTCCCTTGGAAATGAGCTGGCGCCCGAGCTCCTTCTAATTCCTCCCTAGGCTGGGCCAGGCTCAGCCACCCAGCAGCCTCCGGGCAGCTCCAAGTCACCTGGAGGCCCCTGGGAGGTGGGCGAGGTGGGTGTCGGGTGCCCGGGAGCCCCACATTCCCCCTGGAAGAGGCTGGGGGGTGGGGAGGAGACGTCACTCCCAACAGTAATTCACAAGCTTTCCAGGCCAGTGCCCCAGAACCCCTGGCGGCAGAGTGTGCAGCTCTGGTGGTCTCTGCTGGAGTCCAGGACTGAGGACTGACTGAAGTCCAGGAGGCGCCCACCGAGGGAGGCCTTGGGCTGTGAAGGCCTTCAGACAGCAGCGCTCAGCCCCAGATAAGCCAGAACAGGAAACAAACAAACAAGAAACAACCCTCAGTTTCGTGTCTGGGTGCCTCAGTTTCCCCGAGTGTGTAGAGATAATCCACCGGAATCAGATGACACAGCGGCACGCAGTTACAAAGTGCTGGGGAGAGGCAGCCCCGGTGTGGCTACAATTCTGTCTGTGCCACGCGGGGCCCGCTGCCCAGGCGGCTTTCCTGTGGCTAGCTGGCCACTGGCCATGGGAGGTTGGCCTCGTTGCTTTTCCTTTTTCATCTGGCAGTAATGTTCTCCTTTTGCAGACTTCACTCTGGACCTGACTGGGAGCGCAGAGGTCACCAGCCCCTCAGACGTGGAATAGCGCCGGCAGCCCCAGACTGGGGAGCCAGCTTCCTACAGCCACATCTTCCGACATCCACCTAGCTGGGCAGCTCTGGGTAAGCACCTTAACCTCTCTGTGCCAACATTACAAACATTCCCACCACGGGACCGTGAGACATTGCTAAAGGATGAATTTTACAGAGGTAAAAACCATGGCTTCATCAACTATAAAATGAACATGGGTGGGAAGTTTGATTCCACTTAGTAATTCATGGGAGACCCAGCCAGACATGCCAGCCACATAATTTTCACAGGAGACTGTAAAGAATAACACGTATAGAGATGAATGGGGAGGATGGAACTGAATTTACAAACAGGCAAATCGGCCCCTGGGGCAGCAGGTGATAATCAAGGGCTCCAGCAGATGCAGCTCCCTATGTGTTCCTATGGACAAGAATAATCTGTATTATTATCGATTTTCTACAACTTACAGGATTGTGAAGTAGCTCAGAGGACACGTGGAGTGACCCCGAGCTTGTGTCGGAACACCCGACCGTCATGTCAGAAACATAAATCGACACACAGATCTTGTGAGCACTGTATACGTGTTTCTTTCCCCTCATGCTGCAGTCGGTGGAGGTGGGAGTGTGTCACGGAGTCTGCGCTGCAGGAACAAAATGCTCTGGGCTTTGCCAGGCCTCGTTTGGCTCACACTTGCAATCCTAGCTACCGAGGAGGCTGAAATCTGAGGATCCAAATTCGAAGTCAGCCAGGGCAGGAAAGTCCTAGCGGCTCTTACCTCCCTTTAACCCAGCAAAAAGCTGGAAGGGTGGCTGTGGTTCCAGTGGGAACGCACCAGCTCTCTTTGGCTCCACTAAGCTGAGCAGATCAGTTGGTTTTTCATGGGCAGCAAAAGGCCCCTGGCCAGGGCTCCCCGCGTCCTGCGGGGGGAGGGGGGGGCGGGGGAGCAAATCATGTCCCACGGGTGAGCCTGCCCCGCCCCTGCCCTTGTGGAAGAGGGGTTTCCAGAGCCCACCTAGGATGGGGGCCCCTCCAACTCTGCCAGGAGCCATCTGGGGGGGGCAATCCTCCCTTCCCTCAGGCCCCCCCCCAGCCAACTGAGCCCCCTGCTCTGAGTTCCGGAACCCTGCGGTGACTCTGGTCCTGAGTGGGGGAGAGAGAGGTCTGTCCCCTGTGGACCAGGCAGTGAGGACGGGGCTGGGCCTGGGGAGGCTCCCAGACTAGAGGCTGGGCCTCGGGCTCCCTTCCCTCCATGTTTCTCTCCAGCCTTCTCTGCTCACACCACTCCCTCACTGGTTACCCGAGCTCCTTAGAGATCCATTCATTTCTTTCGAATAATTAAAACCAGGAAATGAACCCTTCCGTCATCCTCAAATCAAGTTGCAGAGTGTGGGAGAGGCCTCCGGGGCTGGGGTCGGGGGTCAGCGCAGGGGGTATGACGGCCACAGCCATGCCACGGCTTGCACACCGCTGGCCCCGGTACCTCCCATTGATGGGTGTGTCAGGCAGCTGGCTGAGGCGAGGCACCGAACCTGAATGACCAGGTGTGCCCGCAGGGTTCGCAGCCCGCACTGCCCGCCCCACGCCCCTCTGAGATTAGCGACCTCACCAGCACTAAGTGCCCCGGGCGGGGATGAATCTCAACCCTGCACCTTTGGAAACGAAGGGTAGTCCTGGCCAGGGCTGTAAAATTCTTACCTCCTTCCAAGTCTTCCTCCTCCACCTCTGAACAGGCCTTTGCCGGGAGCCTCCAGCACCACCCACCTGCGGTTCCCACCTGAGCACGCCCCTCCCCTGGCTTAAACTCACCTGTCAGCCACCGCACCCCGTGGCTCCGCCCCCTATTAGCCCTATAAAGACTGACCGCCCCACCCCCACCAGCCCCCAGCTGTGCTTAGTTTGGAATAGAAACTCCTGGGAGCCCTCTGGCATAGTAAGTTGGAGTTTTCTTACTTCCAGTGTCTCCCTTGGTCTCTCTCCAATCTGTTTTTCCGTAACAATTGATGGGTGAGGCATAAGTAGACAGACTCGGAGCCTCAAAGGTCCAGCCAGCTGTTTGGAAGTTTCCAGGACTAGGGGATGAGCTTATTCCTTTCTGGGTGGGAGCCAACTTCATTTAAATTAAATAGACATTCAGGGTACCAAGAGGCCAAGAAGCTGGCCAAAGGGTTGGCTTTTCTTTTCTGGAAGAGAACCACCTCCAGATGGTCCCTGCCCCCGTCCCCCCTTCCAGCCACTTCAGAAGGGAGATTTTTTTTTTTTTTCTTCAAAGTGGTATTAATGGGGTTTGAACTCAGCATCTTGTGCTTGCTAAGCAAGCATGCCTCCAGCCCTTTTGTGCACTGGTTTGGTTGAAGTAGGTTTTTACTTCCTGCCTGGGCAATGTCTGCCACTTCCTGCTTATAGCTGGGATGACAGGCAGTTGCCACAGTGCCCAGCTGTTCATTGGGAAGGAGTTTGGCATGTACATTCAAGCTGGCCTCAAAGCTTGATCCTTCTGATCCTGGCCTCCCAAGCAACTAGCAGTACAAGCATGAGCCACCAGCATGAGCATGAGGAACCACCATGGTTGGTTTTCTTTCGGCAGTACTGAAGACTGAACTGAGAACTTTCCACTTGCAGGCAGGTGCTTCATTGCTTGAGCCTCTCCATCAGCCCCCTTTGCCCTGGTTATTGTACAGGCCTGGACTTTGATCCTCCTATTTGTGCTTCCCTTGTTTGCATGATAGATATGTATAATGGCCCACCATTCGTTGAGATGGAGTCCTCAGAACTTTTTCTTCCCACGGCCTGGGACTTCAATCCCCGATTCTCTAACTCCCAAGTAGCTAGGGTTACAGGCGTGAGCTACCAAGCAAGGACTTGCCCAGCAAGGAATTCCTCTTTATTCCGACTCCCCAGTGACTCATGTTCTCCTGCAGAGGACAACTGAAGAGGCAACAGGGAAAGGAAAAGCCGGGACGGGCTGGGAAGGCGGCTCCGTGGGAGAGCGCTCGCCAGCACGCATGAGGCCCTGGGTTCCAATCCTCAGCACCACACACACAGAGCAAGCCAGAAGTGGCGCTGTGGCTCAAGTGATAGAGTGCTAGCCTTGAGCAAAAGAAGCTCAGGGACAGCGCCCTGCCCTGAGTTCAAGCCCCGGGACTGGAAAAAGAAACAAAAATCAGGAGGCAAGAGGAGGGCCTGGAGAGAGCATGGGAAGCTGTGCTTAGAACAAGTCTCTACCTGCACGCACCCCGGGAAGCCGCTGTGTCCTAATCCCTAGGACTTGTGTCCGTGCAATATCACACCGAGATGTGGTTAACTGTGTGCTCTTGGCTGTGGTACCTACACACGCACTCGGCCTTGGCCTGGAGGTCTCTGAAAGGAGACACACACCCAAGCAGGTTGCCCTTCACAGCCAAAGAAAAATGTGCACAGGACCTCGAGACTTCCAAGACAGCCCGGGGCTTCCAGGGTCTGCAGGCTCGGCAAAGTTGGACCTGCCCGCGTGTCTTTGATTACATGAAGCCATTCCTTAAAATAAATCTCTCTCTGTACAGATACAGATCTTGTAGACATCTATCTACATATTTTTATAAATATATATGCACCCTGCATCTCCAGAGGATCCTGATTCATCCTCCTTGAGCAAGGGGGAATTAAAGGTGCGGGTGGAATTGACTGTGCTAATCAGCTGACCTCACGCAGTGAAGATACCCTGAGAACGCAACCAAGCCTCCACCAACCATGGCTGGTTGTGAAGATGGAGGGAGAGGCCACAAGCCCAGAGGGCAGAAGGTAGACAAGGCCAGGAGATGGATTTTCCTCAACATCAGGAGGATTCCAGTCTGGCCGACAGCTCTGACTTCTGGCCTCCAGACTGTAAGATAACAGTTGATATAAAAACTTCTGGGCTGTGGTCAATGGGAAATGAACAAAATCTCAGAGAAGCCAGCCACGCAGGGTATGGTGAGGTTCACAATCAGGATTCAAACCCAGACCTGTCCAATTCCGTTACCCTCTATCCTCACCCAGAAGAGAAGCTGCTCTTTAAATGTGGGTATCAGGGGAGGGCTGATGCCAGAGCCCTACTTCCGGCTGCTGGCTCACAGGACCCCCACAGGAAAGCTCTTTAGGGAACTGCAGACACCACTGGCAAGCAAAACAGCAGCTCTGAGCCGTGCTGGGCTCCCAGGAAGGAGGAGACCCCTAGCCCTGCGGCAGGATGCCACCCCCTACCCCCAACCTCACGGGTTGCTGAGCGGGGTAGAGCCCAGGGCCTGGGTTTAGAGCTCAGAGCCAGGTGACTGAGAAAGGCCGCAGGCTGAGATGCTCAGACACTGAGCTTTAGGCCCAACCATTCTACACAGCCAGAGGGTGCTCTACTGGCTCATCTGGCCAGTACCATCTTGCTGCCAAGTGGACAGTGCCATCCATCCCAGGAAGCGGGAAGACACACAATTGACCCCTCCCCCATTGAGAGCCCTTGGCTGGAAGGAAGCCTGTATTGGTGGGGTGCCTCAAACGCAGGACCATCTGAGGGTACAAGCACCTGCCAGTCACTTGGCTGGGTGGATGACTTCACCAAGCAGCTTTGAACGGCTCTCCCCTCCCACTGTGTAAGCTGTGTGACCTTGGCCAGTTGCTTAAACTCCTGGTGTCTCTGCTTTCTCAACCGGAAAATGCAGAGTTGATAGCACTTACCAGAATACATGAAGTGACAACTCATTTGTCAAATTCTCAGCCCAGTGCACCCCACCCTCAAGGGCAGTCAGCGGGAAAGCCACCGCTGGTCACTTGCTCTGTGCTTTGTCTCCCATGGCCGCAGCTGGCTGGAGGCCGGCAGGAGCCCAGCCCCAAAGGTTGTGGGGCCCAGCTCTCTACCTCTCATGCTGGGCCAGCCCTGGGGACTCCAGGAAGAGAAGAAGAGACCCGGTTGATCTTCTGCATCTCACATCCCAATAAAATATTTATTATTTCAAGAAATAAATCTTTAAAAAAAGAGAGAGAGAAAAGAGTATCTCTATTGCTTTCCCCCAACAGGCCAGGTCCTTGGGAAGGAGAGCCTTCTGGGGGCCGCAGGGCCCGGCCAGGCCTTCTGCCCCCCATCTCCCCCCCAGCCAGGGCTCAGCCCTCCTCCGTCGCGCAGGGCCCCCAGCTGCCTCCTGGGGGGGGAGGGTCCAGCCGGCCCGTTCTCACGTGGGCAGGCTGGGTGGCAGTGTTGGTGGAGGTCTGGCCAGAGCCCCACAGGCTCTGGGCGTGTGGAGCACCTGGGGCCGGGGAGGTGGGCTGAGGTTAGAGGAACCGGGAGGGGGGACAGGGGACGCACTACGGACGGCATGGAAGCTCCCTGGGCCTCGGGCAAGCGGAAACATCTCCAAGGGGCTCGGGAGGATGCGCCGTGGCCAGCCCGGCCTGCAAAGGATGAGGAGGGGGTGGGGCTGGGGGATCCAGAGCCTGACTTCTGGGGTGGAAGCCTCTTGGACGGGGCGGGGCCGAGGCCAAGGTGGAGGGGCGTGGCTAGGGCAGAGGGGCGTGGCCTACATGGGGAGGCGTGGCCGATTGGTGGAGCTAGGTGGAGGGGCGGGGCCAAGAACACGGCAGAGGGGCGGGGTTAGGGTGACGAGGCGGGGCCGACGTGGGGAGGCGTGGCTGGTAGGCCGGGGTAGGATGGAGGCCTACATGGGGAGGCGTGGCCTGTTGGCAGGGCTAGGGCGGAGGGGCGTGGCCTAGTGGGGAGGCGTGGCCGGCTGGCGGGGCTAGGGCGGAGGGGCGGGGCCTCGGCTGTGGACATTTCCGGCCCTCCCGCTCAGGCCCCTGGAGCGCAGGTCACGCCAGGGTGGGTTTCCAGAGCAGCCCGAATGCACAGTTGGAACAAGCAGGAGAGGAAGACAAGCCAGCTAGGGCCTGGGTGACCTCTGAACCCCAACTGCGGTCCCCAGCGCAGAGGGGCGCGGGAGCTAAGAGGAGGCCTGGCTCCCCCTTCCCTCTCTCGGTCCTCTAGGCCCGCTGCGCAGTAAGAGCCTCGCGTCCAGGTCCCCTCTGAGCAGGCAGGGCCCGGGCCCGCCCTGCGTGAACGGGGGCGCGAGGGGGGGGACACCGCCCCTGCTCGGCTCCTCCGGCAAGTCAGGGCCACCTGAGCCCCAGATCCGCCAGGGCCCTTTGTCCATCTGGTCGGGATCCCGCCTTGCACCGGTGGCTTCTGACCACCTGATGGGCGATGGAGCTCTGGGCGCCTGTCTTCTTCACCGCCAGGCCTGGGTGAGGACGAGGACCCTCCTGGGGTAGACTTGTGGTAGTGGAGGCCCCACGGCCTCCACTCCAGGGCCGGTTCCCGGCCCGGGAATCCCGGCTGGAGCTTGGAAGGTGCTGGTGCTTTTCCCGCGACCCTGGGCGGCGCAGGCAGGTAGATCCTGGAGGCCTCACAGGCAGCCCTGGCACAAGGCCACCTGGCCCTTGAGGAAGTCTCGGCAGGGGCAGAGCCGCTCGTACTTGGTGCTGGCGCCCGCGCAGCTGAAGAGCAGCGGCTCCTTCTGCAGGTAGCACTCCTGGCCGGGCTGGGCCAGGGCTGGGTACAGGTGGTGCATCTCGCTCTCCGTGCTGTCGCAGGGCACCTGCAGCCTGCCAGGGTGTCACCAGTGTCACCAGCATCACCAGACGCTGCTCCCAGCCCGGCACTACCACCCTGCCCCGTGACTGGGGACATCAGAGAGGAAGACAGCACCCTGGAGAGGTTGGGGCGCCCCGGAGCCCACAGGGGAGATGCTTTTGGCAGTTTGCACACCAGCCAGCAGAGGCCCACGGCCACAGAGTGGGGTGAAGGCAGGGTGGGGCATGGCGGGCATGGCTGGGGGACAACACCCCTGGCTGTCTGGGCTCTGCCTGGAGGGGAGGGGTGTGATGTGAATTCACCCCTTCTCCATCCTTCCTGACTGGAAAACATTGAATATCTCCAGCCGGGCTGGGGGATGGGGACTGAGGCTGGGGTTCAGGGAGTAGGGAAACCACAAGGGGGCCAGGCAAGAGGGGGCGCCACTCACTTGAGGAAGGCTTCCTGGCTGTTGAGGAAGGGGAAGAAGGAGGGCTCGCAGATCAGCCCATGGTCCAGGCAGGCATCGGTGCAGGCTTTCCCGGGAGCGGCCAGCCAGGCACGTAGAGAGTGTGGAGGGGGCCAGGCCCCGGAGACTGAGCTGGCATTCAGGGCCCACTCGAGGTGAGTGGCATTGGGGGCCAGCACAAAGAGGCTCTGTGCAGGGTGGGACCCTGGAGAAGCAGGGGCAGGGGCTGCACAAAAGTCCTGGCAGGAGGAGAGCAGAGTTAGGGGCGGGGACACACAGATGTCCCCAGCTCCTGCTGCGGGACCAGCCCTGAGGTTCCAGTAGTAGCCACTATTGGGCACTTGCAGAAAACCACACAGCCTCATGCATTGTTTCACTATGGCCTCCCACAGGACCCCCACAGGAACCCCCCCCCAAGTATCCTGCAGGGAGGAACGGAGGCTCAGAGGTCAGGGTAGCTGTTCAGGGCTGGGGAGCAGAGGTAGGCCTTGAACTCCAAGCTGTCTGCAAGATGTCTGCTCTGCTCTGCCTCAATGTTTGGATCAGGCTCAGGTCCTCTACCCATAAGCCCCATCCACAGTGGGGCCCGGGCCTTGGGATGACCCCCGGGCTCAGCTCCAGAGGCCCCAGGCCCCAGAACATGCTATTCTGTGAGTGTCATGGATTTGTCCCAAAGATGACTGGGCACAGGGAGAGCAGGGCAGGGCCAGGACTTGGATGGCAGGTAGGTCACCTCCAGCCTCCCTCCCCAGATCTCACTGTGTGGCATTCTGAGCCGGGAAGAGAGCAGCTTTGAACCCGCCTGCCATGCAAGCCTTTCTCCCTTCCCCAGGACAGAGACCTCACTGCCCACCTGACTCATCAGCTCATCCCAGGCAATGGGGCCTGGGGCAGGGGGACTCCTGTACGCCCCACTTATTCAGTTGCCAAACTTGTCTTGAGACAGAATCTCCCTATGTGACCCAGGCCAGCCTGGAACTTGTGCTCCTCTGCCTCAGCCTCCTGAGTTCTGAGATTGCAGGCATGCCCCTCTGTGCCCAGCTTGTTGCCGAATTGCTAAAGAATGAAACGTGTGCACTGCTGTGTTTCCGGGCCAAGGTGGGGGTGGGGCGGGGTCGGGGCTCTGAAGCGGGACCCCATCCCTGAGCACGCGTGTTCTCTGGGCTGACACACGTCTGCCTGTCTGCACCCCTTCGTGGGGTGTGGGGCCGAGCTGTTTTCTGGGTACCGTAGTTTGCTGACTGCATGCCGGGAACTGACCCAGCTGCAACTGGGGTCTGGGCGGTGTGGGGTGGAAACCTCTTGCTCCAAGGCAGGCAACAGAGCGCGCCCCCACCTGGTGCTGGATGTAGGCGTGGATCCGCTCCAGCATTCCCTGGCAGGTGTACTCATAGGGCAGGTAGGGGTCTACCTGTGGGAGAGACGGGCAGAAGCATGGGGCAGGGGGGAGCTGGTGCGGGGGTGCCCACCACACCAGGATGGGCGGAGAGCTGGTTGGCCCAGCCCAGGGAGTCAGCCACCCTGCTACCTGGCCCACTACTCAGGTGGGAGTGCTGTTGCTCAGTACTCCCTCCAGGGCGACTCAGGGACACACACTCAGGACCCAGGAAGTCCTGCACTCTGCGCACTGTGTGCTGGCCTCATCCTGCCCAGCTCTCTTGCAGCTTCTGGGCACCTCTCTCCTTTGTAGAGCCCAGCTCTCCTCAGGGGCTGAGGCGCCCCCTTTCCCTGGCCCAGCCCCTTCCCCTGGCCTGACCCCCTTCTCCCGCCCAGCCCCTTTCAGACCCCACTTCCTGTGACAGAACCACATTCATCAGTGGCTCCTGGAAGCCCAGCCTTCTTTCTTCCCATCCTAGGACCAGACTAGCACCCGAGTCCTCACTTCCCATTTCTCTTCTTTGCAGGCGACTGTGGGTACCTTGGGGTTGCCTGGCACTGAGTCCCTGGTGCCCAGCACCAGAAGCTCAGGAAATGATTATGGAGTAAAAAACACATCCTCAGCCCTGCCCGTGTCCTGCCCAAGACGTGGAGAATTTGAGGAGGGACCAAGGGCAGCTCCAAGTCAGACAGGACTAAATAACTCTTAGAAGTCACTGCCCCCAGAGCCAGGCATCAGTGGCTCACACCTGTAATCCTAGCTACGCAGGAGGCTGAAATCTGAGGATCACAGTTCAAAGCTGGCACAAGCAGGAAAGTCTGTGAAACTCTTATCTCCAATACACTACTTAGAAAAGGCCAGGAGTGGTGCTGTGGCTCAGGGACAGTGCCCAGGCCCAGAGTTCAAGACCCAGGACCAGTGAGAGAGAAAAAGAAAGAAAGAAAGAGGGTGGGGGGGAAGGAGGAAGGGAAGGAGGGAAGAAAGAAGGAAAGAAGGAAAAAAATCAACCACTGCTCCTTTACTTTGAACATAGCTCATGGCTGCACTGGAACTTAATTTTTTTCTCATTATAAAATATTTTAGCTGGAAGTGGCGCTGTAGCTCAAGTGGTAGAGCACTAGCCTTGAGCTGAAGAGCTGAGGGACAGCGCCTAGGCCCAGAGTTCAGGCCTCACGACCGACCAAAATAAATAAATTAATTAAAATATTTTCTCTAGTTATAAAATATTAATGATTTACAATGTATTTTACATTGTAAACTGATGTGTGTGTGTGTGTGTGTGTGTGTGTGTGTGTGTGTGTGTGTGTGTATGCGTGCTCACATGCTAGTACTTGGACTTGAACTCAAGGCTAGCGTGCTGTTCCTTAGCTCTTTTTGCTCAAGACTGGCCCTCTATCACTTGAGTCTCAGCTCCACTTTTGTTTTGTTTTCTGGTTAATTGGAGTTGTTAGTCTCAGGGACTTTCCTGCTTACGGCTGGCTTCAAACCTTGATCCCCAGATCCCAGCTTCCTGAGTAGCTAGAATTATAGGCATGAGCCACTGGTGCCCAGCAGGTATTTCATTCTGAAAAAAGAACGGTAACAACTCATTCCCAAACGAAGGCTGCATGCCATGTGTCTAACTGTCTCCTGCTGACACGGCAGCTCATGCCAGGGCAGGAGAGTTGAATCGTGGGATGCAGAAAGCCAGGAGGACAGAGAGAAGGGATGGTGGGAAGGCAGTGGACAGCATCTTCCCCCTGCTTTTTCATAACTGATCAGCCCCTTCCTGCCCCTTCCCCCTTCAGGCCCAGCACAGTGCCAGCTTGGAGGAGACGGATGAGGAGAGGGGCGGACTCCTTTGCCAAGCCAGGCCTGCAAGGCCGAGTGCTGGCTTCCATTTTCTAATATCTGATGAAACCCGGCAGTGGGTGGCGGTGACCGGGTCTGAGGCTCACCTGGGTCTTCATGATGGCCTTGATGGCCGCTTCAAACTCCTCCGAGTTGTTGTAATCCACGGTCCACACGTGGGGCTTGCCGATGAAGTTCTCTGCGTAGGGATGCTGGGAGAAGACCTGGTGAGGCAGACAGGTGTCTGCTTCTCCCTGTGCCTGGGCTGGGCGGGACTGAGGGAAGGCCCTCCCACCCGGGTGCCTCTTCTCCCCTGCCCCACACCTTGGAGTCCCCAGTCCCGGCTGGAACCCTGGCACTCACCTCCCTGGAGGTGGGTTTGCCTCGAAAGAACTCATGGTTGAGGGAGCTGTGCGGAGGGCTGAACCGGGACTGCAGGAAGATGCAGCCATTGGCGATGGCCTCCAGGGGAGCTGGGCCCTCGTAAGGGAAGCCGAACCCTATGAAAAGCTGAGACAGCCAGGTGGCACAAGGTCAGTCCGTGAGGGCTGGTCCAGCAGGCAAGGCTGGGGGGGGGGGAAGGGCACCCACAGGAAACCACGGAGACAGTAAAGATGGCCCAAACTATGGCAGGCCAGCAGACCCTTCTCTTCCATTCAAGGGCCTCCCTGCTGGCAGGATGCCTCATGAGTGCCCTGGGGTGGCAGGGCACGCTGAGGGAAACCGTGGAAGTGGCAGGCCGGCAGGCACCTGTGGGGTGGGACTAGGCAGGCGGCTGTGGCTGGCTGGCGGGCTAGGCAGGCGGCCGGGCTAGGGCAGGCAGCGGGGACTCACTTTGGCCTTGCGCAGCAGCTGCTGGAACTCCGGCTGTGGCAGGAGGCCGTGGTTCTTCACGAAGGCCGGGACCTCGGGCGGCCGCTGGCTGTCGTAGTACACAGTGCCATGGACCTCCATGTACTTGTTGAGGATGTTTAGGAATTTCTCCTTCCCCTGGAGGAGACGGAGGACGAGGTGAAGCCTCAAGCCGAGCTCAGAAGGCAAAGCTTGTAGAGCAGATAGCCCTGATCTGGGGGTGTGTGTGTCAGAAGCTGGGGCGCCGGGACCGTGGCACACTGTACGGTCCCTGGGGACACCTCTCCTCTGGTCTTCTGCAAGGCCTGGATGAGCCCGGAGGCTTTGGTTATTTTTAGTTGCGGAAGAACTGTTTTTCCAAAGGAGCCCAACAGCACCAGTGTTCAAATAGATCCAAGAGGAGCTGCTGGGCCTCCTCTTATCCCTGGTGACCACAGGACTACTGGGGAGTTGTGGGGCTCTCTGGAGCCCAGTGCGCTGTACACCCCTCCAAGCATCCACCCACTTATCCATCTATCCCTCCACTTAGCCATCTGCCCCTCTACCCGCCCACTCACCCATCCGTCCATATATCTATCAACCTACTTATTCATCCATCCACCCATCATCCATCTATCCATCCATCACCCATCCATTCATCTACCCACTTATCCATCTATCCATCTCCCTATCTACCCATCCAATTATCCAGCCACCCACCCACCCACCCATGTACTCATCAATCCATACACTCATCCATCCATCCATCCATCCATGCAGTCATCCATCCACCCACTTCTTTCATCTTTTTCAGGGGATCCTTGCATTAGTACTTTGGATTAAAAACCTACAGACTTATCTGGAAGAAAGACAGACCAGAACTAGAGTGGCTCTTGAAGGAACCTAATACATTTACGGTTGGTTCAATCACTGTAATTGTTTAAACTGACCAGGTGCACACACAAATATGTGTGCTTCTAGGGCCTTAGTAGCAGCCAAGAATAAAAAGAAATCCTCTCTGGAAACAAAAGGCATGATCTTCAAAATCAAATTATTTCTATAATTTAATCATATTGATTTTCCAGTACTCAAAAAAAATTAACCCATGAGATGCTACACAAAATCCCAGCAAGCTTTGCTGTAGATGTCAATTCTAAACTTCACTGGGAAATAACCAAAGACATGGAAAAGAAGAGCTAAGTTAGCAGACATGATGCCTGACCTCACGACCCATTCTACAACCACCAGGGTGCAGACAGTGTGCTCCTGCCATCGGGTTAACACGAGGGTGCAGACAGGGCCCCAGTGGCTCAAGCTGGTGATCTTAGCAACTCAGGAGACTAAGATCTGAGGATCATGGTTCAAAGTTAGCCCAGGCAGGAAAGTCCATTAGACTCTTATCTCCAACAAACCACCAAAAAGGCAGAAGTGGAGCTATGGCTCAAGCCCTGAGTTCAAGCCCGTGGCCAACAAGAAAAAAACAACAACATGACTTATAAAACTAGATTATGCAGTGAAAAAAGTCAAACCAAGCCGGGCACTGGTGACTCATGCCTGCAATACTAGCTACTCAGGAGGCTGAGACTTGAGGATCACAGTTCAAAGACAGGCCAGACAGGAAAGTCTGTGAAACTCTTATCTCCAACTAATCACAGAAAGAGCCCAAAGTGCTACTGTGGCTCAAGTGGTAGAGCACTAGTCTTGAGCAAAAAGCAGCTCAAGGGCAGTGCCCAGGCCCAGAGTTCAAGTCCTAGAACCAGGAGAAAAAAATCAAATCAAGTGTGCAAGGTGTGAAGGCCATGTTGCAGAATCTCCGTTCACGTTCCTCATCATTCCCATTAGCACCTGCTAAGTTTCTAGTACCTTCCTCAGGCCTTCATATGCAGGGTAACAACCTATGATTCCTTTTTTATTTTTATTGTTGCTAGTCCTGGTGCTTGAACTCAGTGCCTGGGCACTGTCTCGGAGCCCTTTCTTGCTCAAGGCTAACACTCTACCACTTGAGCCACAGTTTCTGGCTTTTTAGTCATTCATTGGAGATAAGAGTCTCACAGTTTTTCCTGCCTGAGCTGGCTTAAACCACTATTCTCAGATCTCAGCCTCCTGAATAGCTAGGATTACAGCATGAGCCATTGGCGCCCGGATATGAATTTTGTTTAAAATACACACACTCATAGGCATGTGTACCCACGCACACCAGTGGGTTCATATTCTAGGCCCCGGCCCCTCCATACCTAGGGTCACAGGTTCCAGGAGGCAGAATCCACTGAAACACAAAACGTACACAACAGACACAGTCCCTCATACTTCACATCGTCTCCATATTAAGTCTAGGGGATGACCAGGGAAAAGCTGTCCCATTTTTCAGTACAGAACACTTTTTTTTCGAATACTTCCTCCATCTGTAGTTGGTTAGATCTGTGGATGTGGAAGCCACAGATACAAATGGCTGACCAGGTGCAGAACACAGGTCACTTGATATAAGAGGGTAAGTTTCAAGTTTCTCTACTATATATTCAACCCACTATGTGTGTGTGTGTGTGTGAGAGAGAGAGAGAGAGAGAGACAGACAGACAGACAGACAGACAGACAGACAGACAGACAGAGCACTGGTCCTAGAACTTGAACTCAGGGCCTGGATGCTGTCCCTGAGCTCTTTTGTTCAAGGCTAGCATTCTACTACTTAAGCCATAACTTCCAGCTTTTTTTTTTTTTTGCCAGTTGTAAGGCTTGAACTCTGGGCCTGGGCGCTGTCCCTCAGCTCTTCAGCTCAAAGCAAGCACTCTACCACGTGAGCCACAGCGCTACTTATGTTTTCCGTGGTTAACTGGAGATAAGAGTCTCATGGACTTTCCTGCCCTGGCTGGCTTCAAACAGCAATCCTTAGATCTCAGCCTCCAGGGTAGTTAGGATTACAGGTGTGAGCACCAGCACCCTGCTCACTGTTTTTGACTGCACTGTTCTGGTAGACTCCTTCACATAGAAGAGCTGGTTGGGGACCTCTGGGTGGATTTCACTAGTTGCCTTGACGCAGAGACGTCTGTCTGGAATGCTTGCTATGAGAGATGGCGTGCCCAGAGCTGATGAAGTGGTCTCTCCTGCTGCCCTCAGTCTCCCCATGCTCCTCATCCTCACTCCTGTACCCAGGGATCTGTTCTCTAATAGAACAGCCCCTAAGCCATAGGTCCAGGCTGTTTCTGGGGGAACTCAGAAACACCGGCTCCGGATGCCCCGTTCGGCTCTGGCTGGGTAAGGACACTGGGTGGCCTCTCACCCGCCCTCTCTCTCTCCTCCCCTTGGGGCTCCCTGGTCCCTGAACAGCAGCCCGCATGTGTTGCAGGGTGCCCACCGCTGTAATTTTTCTCTTCATCCAGCCACCTCTGATTGCCTTCGGCTACAGACACAAGGCAAACATGTTTTCTGCAAAGTGGTTTCTTGGAGATGTCTTGCTGAGCAGGCCTTGCCAGGCTACCACGGAAGCCAGAGAGGGGACCTTTGCCTGGCCCAACGCCAGGGTCTCCGTATCTCTCTCCCCACATTTTTTTCCTCTCTTTCTTCTCTCCCCCCCCTTCAGTTTCCTGCTTCCTGGGTTTGTTTTTTTTTTGGTTGGTCATGGGGCTTGAACTCTGAGCCTGGGCGCTGTCCCTCAGCTCTTCAGCTCAAGGGGAGCATTCTACCACTTGAGCTACAGCTCCACTTCCAGTTTTTCTAGTAGTTTATTGGAGATAAGAGTCTCACAGACTTTCCTGCCCGGGCTGGCTTTGAACCATGATCCTCAGATCTCAGCATCCTGAGTAGCTAGGATGACAGGCGTGAGCAGTGTGTTCAGTGACCTCCTACTTTACCCTCCCCAGCCCAAGACTTCCAGCTCTCCCTCTCCCTCACCGATAGCCATCATGATGGACATCTGCAAGAATCATCTCTCATGCGGTGATGCCACCAATGGGCATTTATCCCAAAGATGACAGACAAGACACAGTGAAGACTTGCACATGCTCAGGGGTAACATGGTCATGGTGACAGTCACCACCACAGCAGTGGGAAGGCCAAGAAAGGGGGAGGGCACATGGGAGCACTAGACCCTGGCCTGCGCGCTGCCTCGATGCCCTCTATAAGATACACTCCCCCCCCAATCTCTCTTCTCTCCTTCTTCCACAGAGAGCCCAGGATGAGCCGGGCACAAGGCTGAGTCCTGTAAGCCCTGGTTCGACCACACGATGACTATCTAATGATCAAGAACACCATCTCTTGAATTCACTAATTTCTGAGTTTCCGGTGACATTTGGGTCTAACCCTGACCAGTAAATCAGAAGCAATTATTATATTAGATGGTCATGTAACTGGCCTGATGTGGGGCATAGGTACCACCGAGTCTCCTGTTAGCAGGTCTATTATTGACCTCTGTCCTTCTGAGCAGCTGCTCTGTGGCCATGCCAAACAGACTCCGACCAGTGGGAAGCTGCCTCTCCCCTCACAGAGAGTACCCCATCTCCCCACCTTGGTCCACCCAGGATGAGAACCGCCAAGGGAGACCCTCCCCTACCCAGCTGCCGTTGGA
Organism: Dipodomys spectabilis; assembly: GCF_019054845.1. NCBI lineage: Eukaryota > Metazoa > Chordata > Mammalia > Rodentia > Heteromyidae > Dipodomys > Dipodomys spectabilis. Next base: position 5,637,289 of record NW_024871006.1, on the reverse strand, counting down.
GAGGCCAAGGGCGCCAGACAAACGGTTTCCATACCTGTAGCTGCCTCATCGCCAGGGGAGCACAGGGAACAGAGGAGAGAGAGCCGGTTAGTGCCGGATCGTTAGCAGGCTTCACCCCGTGCAGGCTTTCCAGAGACCCCACTCTCCTCCCATGGACCCCCCCCATTCCCAAGCCCCTCTTCCGGAACTCCCCTCACTTAGACGGAGGGTTGGAAGGTCAGTCCTTCAACAAGTAATCATCTGAGTTGACTATAAACGGGGGCAGAGAGGGACAAGTGTGGGCTTCGGGGCTGGGGGGGTTCTTTAAATGGCAGTTGGGGACGCGGGGGACATTTTCAATCAATCGCACAGGGCACACAGAAGCTGGTTCTGGAAAGAGGTGCTGGGGACCTGGTACAAGGAGGGATCCAGCAGCTTTCTGCAGCTGAGCTGGCCCTGCCCTAGCGGGGGGGGGGGGGGGGGGGGGGGGGGGGGGGGGGGGCGCGGGGGGGGGCGGGGGGGCTGCGAGGGGCGTGGCCTGAACGGTGTGTGGGCGTGGTCCAAATGATACATCCGTAGTCTTGAGTGGCTGCACTGGTGGGGGCGTGGCCCTTACGGATGGGTGTGGTCACCGACAGTGGGCGTGGCCTCCCTGGCATGGGCGTGGCCTCCCTGGCATGGGCGTGGCGGGCACCTTGGTAGCCACGCCCATGCTCACCTTCCAGATACTGGCCTCCTTGCCATACACCACGGCCATGTTGCTGGCCTTGCCGCCTTTGATGAGCTGCTTCTCGGTCTCGTTGAGCTCCTCTGACACGAAGCCCATGAAGGAGTTGTCCGGGGTGTGCGCTGCAGCCCGACCACACGGAAGGGAAGGGGGTTACCAGATTGAGGAAACTGAGGCCCAGGGCCCACGTGACCCGGCCGGGACTTCACATGCCACCTGTAGTTCCATCTTGGGGGGCCTCCCTTCCTCAGTCCGGAGGGCGCCTTCCTCCAGCTCCATCCCCGTTACACCCCTGTCTCCCCTCTCTAGACCCACCCACTTCGGTTCATCCTACCAGGTGCTTCCTGTGCAGCACACCCCACACCCCGGAGCACCCCACAGACCTGCGTGGCCCTGAGCAGAGGGCTATGCTAGGGTCCCCCTCCCGCCCCCCGTCGCTCACCGCTCCCTTCCCCTGCCACCACACTCCTGGTGCATTATGTGCAGACTTTATATTACGTGTTTATCTGTTCTCGTCTTCCTGTCAGAAGAAAGAGAGGAAGGCGGCAACTCCCAGGTCCTTCTGGGTCCCCAGCATCATCGCAAGGGCCTTGGGCAGGGAGGACCCACGACATCTCTCAACACGTGTCTGCCTGGATGGCGTCTCCCTCCTCTCCTTGGCTGACAAACTCCTCAACTCCTAGTCTGCCGCAGAGCTGCCTGCGCTGTCCCCTCCTCCTAGAGGGCTCTTGGGATCCACAAGCCCTCGGGTTCCACCTGCTGTGTCGCAGCCTCTGCGACAGTGGAGGCCGTACACGGGCCTTCTGATCTGCCCCGGAATCCCACGTGTTTTATGTCCTCATCCCCTTCCCTCCTGGCTTGTGCCAAATCTACTCAGTCACAGCAGGAGTGAGGTCTTATGCCAGCAAGGCACCAAGTCCCTGTCCTCTAAGTGCTTAGACTTCAAATTAAGTATTTATTGAATCCAATTACACTGCGCCTACCAGTGTAGGCGCGGTGTACCACGGAAGAGATGCGGGGAGCAAGGGTTGAAATCAACCACATATTCTCCATTGCTCAGCACAATCTGGATGACAAACCCATTTCCCCACGTCAGGTGCCCGTCATCCACATTTTAACACTTCTCAGATTGGGACAAATGTGCTAATCACACGGGTAGATTCGGTGTGGTCATACCACCCCTGAAGGTCCGCAGGGAGTCCTGAGCTATGTCTGGGATATATTAGGAAAGGGGAGCCTGGCGCCGGTGGCTCAGGCTTGTAATCCTGGCTACTCAGGAGGCTGAGAGCTGAGGATCCCGGTTCAAAGCTAGTTCTGGCAGGAAAGTCTGTGAGATTCATATCTCCAATTAACTATTGAGAAACAGCCAGAAGTGGCCCTATGGATCAAGCTAGCCTGGAGCACAAAGAGACTCAGGGACGTGCCCAGGCCGAGTTCAAACCCCAGGACCAGCAAAAAAAAAAAGGGGGGGAGGGAGGCTGGTTACCATTCAAGTGCCCCACCCCTCCCCTAAAGTTCAGGATTCTTGGGTCTGAAAGAATCACTGTTAAGAATGGCCTTCACTGGTTAGAGAAACCACCCCTTCTCTAGCTGGGGGGCTGAGGCAAGGCCAGCTCTGCTGTCCAAAGAGGCTCCGCCCAACCCAGACAGAGGCCCCTGGAGGGCTCAGGTGCTCCCAGCCCATTGGCTGCCTCCCCACTCTCTCCCTCCCCTCTGGGGTGTGGCCACTAGCAGTAGGCCTGGTCTCCACGGCCCTCGCCTCTCTGTCTCTGCTGTTTCCCTGTCTTTTGGCCTGGCTGAAGAACCATCAGGAAATGCGTCTTCATTCCACCAACCCTACTGGAACAGACAGATTTAGAACACAATTAGCTGAACTACTGGGAGTGGGACAGGGAAAGATGGCAACCAATTAAAATCTCACTGGGACCATTAAGCAAGAAGCTCTGGGGACAGGGCAGGGGTAAGGCCTAGAGAGACCCAGGCAGCCAGTGTCTCGGTCCAACACCCCCCCCCAATCCTGCGTGCCCCCCCCCCCCACAACCCGTTAGCTCACTGGGGCAATCAGCCAGCTAGGCAGAAACAAAAAATGTGCAAGAAAATTCCTTCTCAGATTCTGAGTCATGAACACTGGTGAGCTCAGCTCTCGGTTCTCGCCGCACCCCCTTCCCCTCTGGGATTTATTCAACCAATTAACATTCTCTGAGGATCCACACAGGCTCCAGAAAGATGAAGACAAAAAGTCGTACTGGTGTTTTGTTTTTTAGAGAAAAAAAAAAACAAACGGGCTCATCATCCATCAGGGAAATAAGTACATACAGCAATCACTGATACACTTGAATAGAGGCCTTTACTCAGCTTGGTTTATGAATCGGTGGCTCACGCCTGTCATCTTAGCTACTCAGGAGGCTGAGAGCTGAGGATCGCCGTTTATAAAGCTAGCCGGGGTGTGTGTGACCTCCACTCCCGCCCCCCCCATCTGCAGTTGGCCAGGAAAACATGCCCCCACAGTAATGTTCTCAAACCTGGTGTTGGGTTCATGCTGTAACCCCAGCACCAGGGGGCTGAGGCAGGAGGGTTGTGAGTTTGAGGCCGGCCTGGGTTGCATGGTGAGACTTCTTGTCTCAAAACACATTTGCTTCTCCTCCATGACATGCTCTAGCACTAACATCTACAGTAAACCCTAAATGCAAGCTCCAGAACTTTCCTTGAAAGACCCTAGTCCTCTGCCCCCGGCCTCCCAGGACTGACTTACTGGCCTCCTATCCCACCCCTTTCCTTCTAGGTGTGCTCAGTACCCAAGGCTCCAGCTCGAGCTTTTCCTCACCCCCACCCAGAGAAGCCCCCTCCTTTCCCCTCTAAACCCTTTCCTTCCAAAACCCAGTCCCCTGTGACCCCCCTCCCACTCAGCACAGTGAGAAGCCTCCTGCAACCTTGCAACAGACGCTGAGGAGGAAGTCTGGTGCTCAGAAAGCTGTGTGACTTCAGGCAGAGTGCTCTACCTCTCTGAGCCGCAGTTTTCTCACAAACCTTCTCTACCTTCCCTACCCTTCTGGGAGCTAATCAAGCCATTACTCCGGCATTTCCATTAACACACACACACACACACACACACCGCTCCCACAGCCACACACACCTTCAATGCAGCCTAGAACCTAGAGGAGAATTAAAAAGAACAGTCTTGGCACTCAGAAGAGAGGCCCAGCGCTTGACAGGCTAAATAAAGATCATGTGCTTTTCTTCCCAGCAAGTGCCTGGAGACTCTGCTCAGAACCTACTTTGCTCTTAATTTAGATACAGTTCTAGCCAGGGTGTTTATCTGCCTTCCTGACCTAAAGCCTTCAAAGAACTGAAAATCTGATGTGCTGGCGGGGCGCTGCAAAGCGGAGGAGCTAACTGCGGAAAGTGACAGCTGCTGGACTGCAGCCGGAGCCGCGGGGCTCCGCACACCTCCTCCGGCCCTCGAGAACCGGCTCGCGCGCCAAGAAAAGGCCGGCTGAGCCGGGCACAATGGCTCACGCCTGCAGCCCTAGCTACTCAGGAGGCTGGATCTGAGGATTGAACCTAAGAGCCAGCCTAGGCCAGGCAAAACTGTGAGACTCTGAGCTCCAATTAACCAGCAAGAAGCTAGGAAGGGCTGGAGGTGTGGCTCAAGTGGTAGAGCATCAACCGTGAATGCAAAAGCTGAGAGCATGAAGTCCTGGGTTCAAGTCTAGTACCAGCGTGCGCGCGTGCGCACATAGACGCTAAGTCATTTTCAGTATGCTATACTTAAGTGGGTTGGTCAAGGCCAGGAACACCAGCTCATGCCTATAATCCCAGCTGCTAAGGAACCTGAGATCAGGAGGATCACAGTTCCAGGCCAGTTGGAGCAAAAAGCTATCAGCCAATATCTGAACGTGGTGGTAGATGGCTGTGGTCCCAGGTAAATGAGAAGCATAAACAGAAGGATCAAAGTCCAAGCCGGGCGCTGGTGGCTCACGCCTGTAATCCTAACTACTCAGGAGGCTGAGATCTGAGGATCGCGGTTCAAAGCCAGCCCGGGCAGGAGAGACCGTGAGACTCCTATCTCCAATAAACCACCAGAAAACCGGAAGTGGCGCTGTAGCTCAAGTGGTAGAGCGCTCGCCTTGAACTGAAGAGCTGAGGGACAGTGCCCAGGCCCAGAGTTCAAGCCCCACGACCAACAAAAAAAAAAAAAAAAAAGAAGGATCAAAGTCCAAAGCCAGGCCCAAGTAAAAACTCAAGACTCTATATATGAGAAATAATTAAAAGGACTGGGGGCACGGCTCAAGTGCCATAACATCTGCCTGGCAGGCCCTAAGTTCAAATCCGGGTACTGCCAGAAAACATTAAAAAGGTGCCTGTGTATTTCAGAGTCTCATTACAAATCACACGTGCCCGGCTCTCCAGCAGTCTGGCCTGAAGGCCTCTGTCTGTAGATTCTGCCCCAGACTCCGGCCACCCCGGCATGGGCCTCACTTCCCACTATCCCCAGTACTGGACCCTTCCTGAGGCCTCAAATTTCTAGAACCTTCTAGATATTTCCACATCGTCTTCACCACCTGTTCTGCTTAGAAAGCCATCACTCCCTTCACTCCTGCCCGTGTTTTCTGGCTCACTCCGGCAGCCCCTCCGTGACTGCCCTGTGAGTTCCCCCACCCGGCCCTATTCTGGGCAGCGTCTGTTGGGGGGCTTGCTGAAGGGATGGGGTACTGGGCCTGGCAGGCTGCATGCCCCCACCGATCCTGGGGGAAGGAGGCCCGGCCCCCTGCGTGCTCCCAGGCCCCCGGGGGCGGGGAGGGGGGCTCCCGCCTCCCGCCGTGCCCAGCACTCACGGAACATGGTCATAAACTGCTTGGGGTTCAGGTTCCAGTAGCCCCAGTTGGTCCGGTAGCCGTGCAGCGTCGCATACTCCTCGTGATTGTACGCTGGCTCCGTTCCGAAGGTGTCAATGACCCGGATCCGGCACCTGTCCCCGGGGACCGGGAACCAGGTCACACGTGTGTGTGTGGGTCCCTGGGGGGGGGGCTGTGCCCCCACCACGGGCACTGTGGCCAGAGAGGGCGGCTAGGTCAGGGCGGTGCCTGGGCTCAGACATGGCCGTCTGTGTGACCACAGCAAGGGCCTTAACCTCTCTGTGTCAGTGACCATCTGTCTCAGCCCAGACTCCCGGGGTGTCATGGCTCCACCATGGCCTTGGACCCCCTGATCCGTGCTCAGTAGTAGCCACTAGCCAGTGAGGGGGGAACTGCTAAGGGGTCCCCTGCCACCCTTGGGGTCCCCTGTGGGACTCTCGGGGTGGGGAGGGGCTGTCCCTGAGTGGAGGTAGTGGGAAGATGTGGGACACAGGTCTGGAATCCTCCGGCTCTGCCCCTTGCTCCTGTGGGATCGGCCACCCCAGAGTCCAGAACTCCCTCTACACTCCTGCGCATCCGGCCCTGGCTTGGCCTTTGAAGACACCCCCACAGGAAGCTGCTCGCCTCCCGCGTCCTTTGCTAGAACCCAGATCGCTGCCTCCAGTGTGCTGAAGTCAGCAGATTGGGGGGGGGGGGGGGGAGAGCACGCCGCGTGGAGATGGAGCTTTAATAATAAAAGCAATAAGGCTGCCTGTCACTTCTCCCCCCTAATAAAGTCACCAGGGCTAGTCAGTGGGACTGCAGGAAGCATAATGAATAGCAGGCTCTGGGCGAGATTCAACCCCAGCCAGCCAGCCACCCAGACACAGGCTGGGTGCAATGGGACAGGGCTTTCTCCAGCTGCAAGGGGGGATCAGGCGGGGTCCCCAGGCCGCCCGAGGTCTCCATGGAGAGGTCACAGCCTGGGGGGGGAAGGGTGCTGCCCCCCCGCCCCGCTCTGGGCTGGCGGTCTTCTAAGTTACCCCAAGGTAGGGCTGGATGAGAGGAAACGTGGGCTGAGCGGAGGACAGAGCAGGGCGGACTGGACGGACGAGGGCGGATGGGGACGAGGGCGGTGCTCTGCTGCAGAGGGGGGGAGGGGCCCCACCCTGCCCCGTCCTCCCCCTCCCCCACTGGTACTTTGTTTTTTGCCGGTTGTGGGGTCTGGGCACTGTCCCTCAGCTCTTCAGCTCAAGGCTAGCACTCTACCACTTGAGCCACAGCGCCACTTCCGGCTTTTTTCTTTTTGCTTATGTGGTGCTGAGGAATCAAACCCAAGGCCTCAGGCATGCGAGGCAAGCGCTCGACCACTGAGCCACCTCCCCAGCCCCTTTCCCAGGCCTCACCGGTACTTCTTGAAGGAGAGCCCCATGTGCTGCTTCATCTGCTGCAGGCCGTGGTAATCGGTGTAGATGAGGTCGAAGGGCAGTGGCATGGTGAGCGGGCAGCTCCCCCGGCCTGGCGGTACCCCTAAGTTACTGAGAGAAGAGTCCATCAGAGTCTGAGCCCCAGAAGCGCAATGCCCCATCAGCCAGCCCTCCCCTGGTGTGTGGAGGGAGGGGAGCTCAGGGCGGCTCCTGCAGGGCGGAGGGAGCCCTGGGCCCCTCCTGTCTAGCCTCCCAAACCCCACAGGGGGAGAGAAGCCTTCCACCACCACAACCCCAGCTCCATCTGCAGGGCAGGGTGGGCCAGAGAGCAGCGCGTGGGCCCTGGGCACACAGCTGTGAAGTCTGCCCCAAGGCCGGTGGCTTCCCAGCCCTCCTTGCCCGTGGCCTGGCTCACTGCGTTCAGCACACCCTCCTACACACGTGTTGGGTACCAGGCCTGAACCCCATGAGAGCCACGGGAGAGAGCACACGTAGGCGGGGGGGGGGGGGGGGGCGGCAGAAGATTCCTGCTGGAGGAGGGAGGGCCTCCAAAGGAGGGGAGGGAGCTACGGGAGCTGGGGTGAGGGGAGGTGGCATGGAGGGTGGGAGGGGAGGGGGGAAGAGGAGAGGGAAGAAGCACCCCCCCCCGGGGGGGGGCTGAATGCTTCCCCCTCCTCCAGGGTCCGGCAGTGCGGATCGCAGCTCAAGGCAGAGGCGGCTCTGACGAGGACTTGGATCCACTGGTGTCCAGGAGCCGCAGTGGACGAGATCCCATGGTTGTGTCCCGGAAATAACTCAGGCCAGGTGGAAAAGTACTGGGGGTTGGGGGGGAGCTGCGCTGTGGGCCCGGTGTGCGCATGCTCCCGGATTAGGGGGGGTTGCCGGTGCATCTGGAAGAGCTCCCCACATCTGCTCTCCCCATATTTTCTGGGCAGCGTGGGTCCATCTTCCTTGGTTGATCCCCCTCTCCCACCACGCCCCTGACCCCGGCCCGGTCCTGGGCCCTGGAGGACAGGCGGGTGGCCGCAGGGCATGCTCTCTTGGGAGACCTCTTGTTTTCCGTGGCCTCCATAGGCCCCACCGCTCTGTGTTGAACCCACACGCCATGCTGTGTGCATCCCACAGAGTTCAACTCATGCCATCTTAGCAGCCCCCCTGTGGATCCGGCCCTCCCCATCTTCCTCCCCTTGACAGGAAGCAGAGGGGCCAGTCATTCACCGGGGCTCACACAGCAGCAGGGAAGGAGCGGGCCTGGGGGTGGAGCCCAGGCAGTGGGGTCCCAGGACACACACTGCAGCCAACCCGGGCAGGTCCCCAACGTCTACACCCTCATCTCTGGTGCTTATGGCAAGTAAAACGCCTCTGACACAGGGTCCCGGAAGCCAGGCGCCACGCGCTGTTCCGCTGTTCCATGTGGGAATCCCTGAATCCACAGACCCGTGGCTAACCCTGCCCCTGGCTGACAGGCCCCGGATCTGCACACAACCTGCTCTTTGGTCCTCCAGACACCCCGATCCGATCCGATCACGCAGGCCTTTCGACACGGCGACCCTGCGAGTGTCTCCCTGGGGTGCAGAGCCTCTCCCAGGTTCCCCATGGCCTCCCGAACCCACACGTGACCGCTCTGGGAGGCCCAGGACCCTGTATGGGTGGGCCGGGAATGAGCAGGGGTGGGCAAGGCGGGGCTGGAGGAGGGACACGCATGCATCACTAAGATGAGGTTTTGTGCCAGGCCCTCGGGCAGGGAGGGAGGCCCCATCTCAACAGGGCGCCTGGCACCTGCATCTGGGAGTGGCCATGGCTGCACCTGCTCGGAAAGCAGTCAACATCTTGACAAAACCAGAATGCTTCAGCTTGGGGAGAAGAGCGTGAGCCAGGCCAGCTGCCATCCAGCTGAGGCGAACCGGACAGACACCTCCCGCTCTGCCTCCCAGAGAGCACGTCCGGCCAAAGTTCAGGAAAGTTCCTCTCAAATCCCTCCTCCACATGCTGTGCCATGGCCTGGAAGGTCTTCTCACGTCTAGATTCTCACACATAGCCTCCTCTTCCGGGAAGCCTTCCCTGGATGCCTCCCTCCTCAGTGTCCCCCCCCCCCCCCCCCCCCCCCCGCTCCCCTTTGCTCCATCTCCTTCTTGGACACGCCCGGACCCTGTCTTCAATCACCACCTCTCAATTACAGGCTCCTTGAGAGCAGGGCCGGGTCCCATTGGAGGTTTCAGGGCTGAGAGCAGAAGGTGATCGCAACCGTCTCTGCAGTGCTCGGGACGGGCTTCACAGCGCAGGGCCAACTCCAGGGAACTCCATAATGAACGGGCCAGCCGCTCTGCGCGCTGTGCGGTGAGTGACACGCAGCAGGGAGGAGGTACCCCTGTGTCTCCCTCCCAGGGGGTCCCCCGCCCTGGAGGGGCCAGGAGTTCCAGTTGCAGGTGACTTCTCTGCGTGAGGCCGCAGGGTCTCCCTGCTCACGGTACCAGAGAGCCGGCTGCACGCGCCGCGGCCCCGGCCGTTTATCACCTGTAATTCAGCTTTGCTCTCACGGGCAATCTTACACTAAGTGACGGGTGAGAACCGAAGAAAACACATCCCAACAAGCTCCAGCCAAAGCGGGCTGGGGAGGCCCCGCACATCCCACCCGGGGCTCCCTCCAGAGACTGCAAGCTCCTTGGACCAGGGCACGGCCCCTGTGGACCCTTCACCGGGGCAGGGTCACAGGGAGGACCACGGAGCCCCCCCAAGAACTGGTGAGGAGACCCTGGCCCACCGGAAGGACGAGAGATGATTCAAGGAAGACTTTCCAGACTGGGCTGGGTGAGGGGGCACATGCCTGGAATCCCAGCTTCAAGACAGGAGGGTCATCATCCCAGGCTGGCCAGGGCAAAACCACGAGATCTAGCAGGGTGCCAGTGGCTCCCGCCTGTAGTCCTATCTACTGAAGATCCCGGTTCGAAGCCAGCCACCCAAAAGCTGAACATAGAGCTGTGGCTCAAATGGTAGAGCCGCCAACTTTGAATGACAGCACAAAAGCTAAGCGAGAGCAAGCCCTAGTTTGGGCATAAAAAAAAATAATAATAAAGAGAAAAGGAAAAAAAGAAAATGCATCTGTCCTCAGCTAGGATCCGCCATGCTAAATTCTGCCACAAGGTAAAATTCCCGGGGGTCAGGACCTCCCCATTCAGTGGCCTTAGGCCCTTGCTGGACCTGGGGTCTGGGTAGCTTGCTCAGACCATGCTCTGCCCTCTCATCTGCGTGAAAAATTCCCTGGTTTTATTTCTCCCTGTGCCTTAGGTTTGTGGCTAGAAATCATCTCCCAGGTAGAGATCAAATCCTGAAACAAACTATTCTCTCTCTCTCTCTCACACACACACACACACAGCCCCCCTCTTCCCTCCTTTGTGTAGGAAGGACCTCATTAAAATGATTTCCTACAAAGTGCTCAAAGATCGGTGGCTCAGCGCTAAGGCACAGCCCCCCTCTCCCCCCCCCCCCCCCCCCCCCGCATCTCTGCACCTGCTTCTCCCTGCTGGGAACACACAGCTGGGACAGTCTCATGGTTCTGTGCCCCCATCCCCCGCCCCCCTCCTGAGCTTCATGAACACAGCCTCGGCCCACGGCCAGAGCAGGCCACTGTCGGTTCCTCAGAGCTCCACGGCAGGGAGGAAGGGCCTGGAGATTTACCTGCGCATGAATGAGCCGGCAGGCAGCTGGGGGTAGGGATGGCAGATGAGGAAGCAGCTCTGCTCTCCTCTAAGAGCATCCTGGACCAGCTGAGATCAGCTCCCCCAAGGAGGAGGAGTAAGTGGGTCAGAGGAGAGGGGGTGCCAAGGCAGCTGTGAGCACATCTACCCCCAACCCCTCTTAGCCACAGTGACCACAGGAATCAGCAAGGGAAATCGAGGGAGCCGTGTGTCTCCACCCTGGACCTCATCCAAGGCTGATGCTTTCTTGCCCAGCGTTCTCTCTCCTGGTAAGCAAGATCGGGGCTAAGAATAGGGCTGGGGCCCCCAGGAGAGCAGAGAAGAGCCTCGGACCCAGCCGGGCCCGGCTGCTGGAAGAAGGGAACGCTGCATCTGCTTGCAGACCAGAGGCTTTGTATCTATCACCCCTGCCTGGTGATGCCGTCACCCCCAAGGCTTCTCTCGTGCCCACACGGCGCCTGCCGTGGCCCGAGGGGAGCTCTGCAGCCCCTGGGCTGTCAGAACCGGCCAGGCCGGCCCCGCTCTTCTTCCCGGCTACTGGGCCTGGCATTGGCGGTTTTCTCCTTCCAGTTCACAGGGAATGTTGCATAGCAGCTCTGGCTGTTCTGTCCAGCTCCACAACCTTCTTTCGGAACCTGCCCTGCAAGGACTTTCACAAACACAGGAAGGGCTTTGTGGGAGATCTGGGCTGAAGCGATGATCCCTCTGGAGTTCCCTGAGGGGAACTGGGCAAGGGGCACTGGGTCAGTCTCAAAAGCCAAGGGAGCTGGGCGCTGGGGGCTCACGCCTGTCATCCTAGCGACTCAGGAGGCTGAGATCGGAGGATCACCGTTCAAAGCCTTTGGGCAAGGAAGCCTCTGAGACTTTTATCTCCCATGAACCACCAGAAAACCGGAAGTGTGGGCTGTGGCTCAAGTGGCAGAGCGCTGGCCTTGAGCTGAAGAGCTGAGGGAAAGTGCCCAGGCCCAGAGTTCAAGACGCACGACTGACAAATAATAATAATAATAATAATAAAGTAACCAACTCAAAGGGGGATGGAGGTGTGGCTCAAATGGTAAAGTGGTAGAGTGCCTAGCTAGTAAGTGTGAGGCCCTGAGTTCAATCCCTAGTAGTGCAAAAAGAAAAAAGAAAGAAAAGAATAAGAAATCCCAAGCACCCAGAAAACTGTATCGAGTGGATAAGATCAAATCCTAGCCTGGTACACTTGTCAGACAAGTTTTCCCTCCTGGTCCCCTTATTTCAATATTTCTCTCTCAAGTTCCCGTCATGTGGCACTTAAGTCAACTAATTTTCTACTAAACCCAATTTCACTCATGGATAGAGGGAGAGCTCAGTCATTTCTCCTCATGCCATGTACTATTAATGATGCTTGAAATTATGCAAATAAAATTGACGAGCCCAGCTGACTCTCTGAAGAGAGAAGGCAGAAGCTTTTCTTTCCAAGGTTCAAACGCCCACCATGAATGCCGCCATTGAGGGCCACATCTGGGGATGCGGCGGCGATGCGGGGGCCCGGGCTTGCTATCTCCTCCACGCGGGCCGGGCCGGGCGCATGAGGGGATGTCTGACATGGGGTTACTGCAGCCTTGTCGCGGGGCGTAGTACCCACACGCCACCTCCCTCCCGAGAAAGCCAGGTGTGGGGTCTGCCAGTTGCTCCAAACCTCCCTCCAGTGAGCCGGTTAATTAAAACACCAAAACACGAGGAACAGAGAAAAGCCAGCTCAGCCGTCCAGCCTTGTTGTGAGCCGGTGGCCAAGATACCTGCTGGCAACATCTGTGTAGGGACAACAAACGAACAAGCCATGTCTTTGTCCTGCCACCCCTCCCCCATCACCCCTTACCTCCCCCCCCCATGCCATCCTGTCTCAGCCAAGGGAGGGAGGGGCTTGGTCCAGAGGCTGAGTCTTCATCTCCTTCCTTCCTTCCTTTCTTCCTTCCCTCTCCCCCCCACTCTTTCTTGTTACTAGGGCTTGAACTCAGGGCCTTGGCACTGTCCCTTAGCTTCTACAATCAAGGCTGGCACTCAACCACATGAGCTACACTTCCACTTCTTGCTTTTTGGTGGTTAATTGGAGATAAGAGTCTCTTGGATTGGCTTCAAACCCCGATCCTCAGCTCTCAGCCTCCTGAGAAGCTAGGATCAAAGGTGTGAACCCCCGGGGCCTGGCTTTCCAGTTCTTGACCCTTGGTGCATACCAGAATCACAAGGAAGCAAGTATGAGGGTTGATCCTTGGGCTTGCCCCAGAACAATGAGATCAGAGATGCTCAAAGCCAGGCTCAAGCTCTGGGGGGAGTCTAAGGCTCATGAGGAAGTGGGTGGGGGGCGTGCTCTGTCCCAGCTGGAGTCCTGCCCCCCCTGGACATTTCCACATGGCTGCTGCTCTTAACCTTGGAGCTCTGGGGAGGGGTGGTTTTGTTGTTTTCTTCTTTTGGCTGTTTTTTTTTCACTGTATCTGCTAACAGATTTAGAAAGCACTTTTCTGGGCATGTCCCCCGAGGGGGCTGAGCTGTTTACACCGTTCTGCCCTGTCTGAGCACGAGGCTCATTCGCACATACACCACCCAGGGGACCAAGGGCCAGGGCATCTGAGCGCAGCCCCGGGCTGTCCACTTATCCAGCTGCCATGTCAGAGCCCAGGGGCCCCTCCCCGACCCCTGCTCCCCTGCTGCAGGAAGGGATGCCTTGGGGAAGATGGCTGGTTCCCTGTGACAGGTGGGGAGGGGTGTGTGTGCATGGGGATGCACATGCATGCATACACAGGGGCAGTGTACACACACACACACACCACTATGCCCGGATGTCCCCTTTGCCTCTCCCAGACCTGGGAGTGGGTCTGTGGTTTCAGCACCACATTGCGGACAGCTCCCATCGGGGCCCTGACAGCCCAGGTGACATTAGCCAGCAAAGATGGAGGGGCTGCTTCACAGTTGGCATCTCCTCTTGTAACCTGTGCCCACCTGCACCGTGTGGCCCTGTGTCCCCCCACTAGACATTCCCACTTTCTCCCCTTCCAAGCAGCCCCAGACTAGCCCACCCCAAGAATCACTCCAGCCACGTGGACTTCAGGAGTGGAAACTTTCAGACTGTACTGCATGTAAAGGCCCCTCCACAATACACCCCAGGCCCAGCCTCCTCCTCTCCCTGTTCACTCTGCCTGGGTTACTGGGGGGGGACCCCAGGAAGAACTGAACCAGCTGAGCAGGTGCCCAAGCCTGAGCCAGTGCCCCGGGATCGCAGATGTCCCCCCTCAGCACCTTCCTGGGTGCGCAGAGCCTGGGGACAGGATAAAGACCTTTCTACAAGAGACACTAGCCAGGGTCAGAGGTCGGCACCTGTCATCCTCATCTGAGGAGGAGTCTGAGATTGGATGATCATGATTCCTGTGCAGCCTGAGCTCAAAAGTCCCAGAGACTCCATCTCAAGCTGGTGTGGTGGTGCACGCCAGACATCCCAGATACTGGATGTGTAAAGTAGGAGGAAGATCACAGTTCAGAAGCACACTTATCTCGAAAACAAGCAACGCAACAAAAAGGGCCAGAGGCATGGCCCTGGTGGTAGAGTACCTGCCTTGCAAGCACAAGGCCCTGAGTTCAAATCCTAGTACTGCCAAAAAAATAAGTAAGAGTCAGGCTTTTATGCTTGTAATTCTGGCTACTCAGGAGGCTGAGATCTGAGGATCCTGATTTGAATCCAGCCCACTTACGAAAGTCTGGGAGACTCTTATCTCCAATTAATGACCAGAAAAGCTAGAATGGAGATATGGCTTAAGTAGGAAAGTATTAGCCTTGCGCAAAAAATCTCAGGGACAGCACCCAGATCCTGAGTTCAAGCCCCAGGATAGACAGGTAGATAGAGCAATGGAATATAACATTTGACTGCCTGCTCAGCCCCAGCGGGTGTCAGGAAAGGCAGGTTAGGGCTGGCAGACGTGTGGCGATCCCAACTCTGATGGGGATGTGGCACGCAGTGGAAGCCACACTGTCGGGGCCGTGAATGCCCAGTCATGTTGGAAAACAAGTTTGACATTGTCTGGTAACATTGGATTTTCACACAGTTCAAACCCCAGCTAGTATGCACATAATTCTATACCCCAGAGAAACCAGATCAATGGAGCCATTTGTCTCTCAGATGCATTCATTTAAAGGATTTGTCCCTGGGCAGTTGCACTAAATCACGGTGTGAGTTCAGCACCAACAATTCAGAGACAGCTCCCAGCCCGGGGACAAATCGTGCAATTGATCTGTGAAACCCTGGCATAGGAAACAAGTACATGAATATCCATGGCAGCACTCAGTGTTAAAATAATAATAATGATAAAGCAGGGAAAATACCCACCGCTGGGAAACACTAACAAACAATTATGTATATTCTGTTACAGTACAGATAATGTATATTCATGTAATATGATATAGTAGTGAAACAATTAAAAAACATAACACACAATAACATGGATGTGCCTCAGAAACAAAGCGAGTGAAAGAAGCATGTATCAGAGACTACATACAATAGATGCCATTCCCCCCCTTGGGTTGAAACTCAGGACCTCACAACCAGCTCATTGTTTGCTTTAGTTTGTTTTTGATACGCTCTCCCAGGGATAGCCTCAGACGACTGCTCTTTCAGAGCTGCTAGAACCACTTACCTATACCAGTATGCCTAGCTCAGGTTTTGAGACAGGATGCCTAGCTCAGGTTTTTTTTGTTTTTTTTTTTTTTTTTTTGTCGGTCGTGGGGCTTGAACTCTGGGCCTGGGCGCTGTCCTTCAGCTCTTCAGCTCAAGGCGAGCGCTCTACCACTTGAGCTACAGCGCCACTTCCGGTTTTCTGGTGGTTTATTGGAGATAGGAGTCTCACGGTCTCACCTGCCCGGGCTGGCT
Organism: Dipodomys spectabilis; assembly: GCF_019054845.1. Taxonomy (NCBI): domain Eukaryota; kingdom Metazoa; phylum Chordata; class Mammalia; order Rodentia; family Heteromyidae; genus Dipodomys; species Dipodomys spectabilis. Next base: position 5,621,747 of record NW_024871006.1, on the reverse strand, counting down.
TTGAACCACGATCCTCAGATCTCAGCCTCCTGAGTAGCTAGGATTACAGGCGTGAGCCACCAGTGCCCGGCTCTAGCTCAGGTTTTGAGACAGGATCTTGCTAACTTTTGCCCAGACTGGCCTTGAACCTGATCCTCCTATCTCTGCCTCCCAAGTAGCTAGGATGACAAAAGTGCACCACCACCGCCAGCCCCAGCAGGAACTATTTTTACCAAGTTCCAAACCAAACTATAAAACAAGGTGCTACACTGTTCACAATAGCTAGGATATGAAAACAACCCAGATGCCCCACCACAGATGAATGGATCCAAAAATTGTGGTATCTATACACAATGGAATATTATGCAGCCATTAGAAATGACAAAATAATGGCATTTGCAGGGAAATGGATGGAGCTAGAAAGATCATGTTGAGCGAGATAAGCCAAGAGCAAAGAGACAAACGGTCTCCCTGATAAGTGGATGCTAAATCCAAAATGTTAGGTGATACGACAAAACTAACAGGACTTAAGAAACAAAGAACTCCCACTCATCTGGTTGAACCACTACTAAATATCCCCATGCTGCTGATCACATGTATGGTATATAACATGTATACATCGTTATATGTTATAGACTGTGATAGACAATTTGCTCCAGGAAAGTTAGAATGAACTTGTGACTTTAAATGAGCATCATTATTCTACAATACTGTGAAATTCAGGAAATTATGTAATCACTTAATCACAATCAAAAAAAAAAAAAAAAAGAACCTCGGGGAAGGTAGGGAGGGAGGGGATGGTAGGGGGAAAACAATGGAGGGGGTAACAATGCTCAATAGGAAGTGTACTCATTACCTTACCCATGTAACTGTAACCCTCTGTATAGTATCTTTACAATAAAAAAAAACAAGGTACTACAAAACCACCTATTGTCTTTGGAAAAACAAGTATGAGAAAAGCTGATTTTTTTTTTAAGAAACAAAGAAAAAACACAATTTGCGTTAGATGTTTCTCAGAGCGAGAGAGTAGGAGGCTGGGGGAGGGGCCGGTTAGGTGGACACGGGGCCTTGGTGATGGCTGGACATCACTACGCGTTTCGTATGTAGTTCCTCACACATCAGACCCTACGTAATACAAAAAAATAAATAGTTCCGCATCCTGGAGATATGAAAAGGTAAATTCACTCTCAAGCCAGGAGTTGGTGGCTCACACCTGTAATCCTAGGTAAGCAGGAGGCTGAGATCTGAGGATCGTAGAACCAGCCCAGAGAAGAAAACTCCATGGGACTCTCATCTCCAATTAGGTACCCAAAAGCTGGAAATGGAGGTGTGTCTCAAGTGGTAGAGCACCAGCCTTGAACAGAAAAGCTAAGCCAGAGTGTGAGGTAGTGAATTCAAGCCCTGGCACTGGGAAAAAAAAAAAATCTTGTAAAAAAGGCCCCAGTGGTTCATGCCTGTAATCCTAACTACTCAGGAGGCTGATTGGGAAAATCATGGTTCACAGCCAGCTTCAACAGAAGTCAGTGACACCATCTTAACAATAAGTGGTCAATATCTGGGCTAGAGGCATGGTGCATGTGGTAGAGTGCCAGCCAAGTAGACTGAGCAAACACAACGTCCCTAAGTCCCAAACCCTAGTACCACCAAAAACCAAAACAAACCAAAACAAACAGAAGCCACTGAACCTCAGTACCCCTCCCCTCGAGGCTTTCTGGCCTCAGTGTCTCCCCACGCATGGACTCCATGGGCTCCTAGCACTGTGGAGTCGCTGTCTCCACCACACCTGGCACCCTCCAGCAATTCCCAGGCCCAGAGAGAGAACAAGCCCAGGAAGAACACAGCTGCAGAACGGCCACTCCCCAATCCAGCCGCTGGGGATGGGGGGCAGAGGGGCCCCCGCGACGCCTGGCAGCTCAATCTTTCAGACCGATGGTCACACTCCACCTGCACACGGCTCCCAGGGCCCTCCAGGAGCCCACGGGAGGCAGATGGGCAGGTGGGGCGGGAACCAGGACCTGATCGAATGCTGTGAGGCTCCCAGGGTCCCTGAGCCGTGAGGTCCACAGGCAGAGCAGCCCGGCCCTGGGCGAATGGTCACCCTCCCCTCCCCTCCCCTCCTCTCCAGCGCCAGCATGGCCCACCAGGACTCACCTCTGCAGTTCCTTCAGGGACACCGTGATCCGCAGGCTGTGGCCCAGCACGTAGAGCGCAGCTAGAATGTCGGCCCACTGCACCATCTCCCCCAGCGGCCCCCCTTTCAGCACCCGCGGGCTGAACACGTCCCCCGACTCCTCCGTCAGGAAGCCGATGTGGACCAGGACCTAGCAAAGCAGGATGTGGGGGCTCAGCCGGGAAGAACACCAGCTCGCGGCCTCCCCTCTGCTGCCTCCTCCAGGGCAGCAGTGGTCTGGAGACCGCATGGCAGACGAGGCTCAGCCGGGCCTGCGCAGCGGTGCCACTGTGGTGCCCACCAGAGTGACCACATGGGGGGCACCAGGATACACAAGACTAAGGCAGTCACATGCTCTCCATGCTTACATTCCAGGAGGGAGAGGTGGCAACGGTAAACACAGACACGAGATAGTTTCATGAGATGGTAAGAGCTCTGAAAGAAACAGACAGGACGAGGGGCGTCACATAATTCCCCACTGCATGGATGGGATGGACAAAGGGATAGTAAATTGATTGCTGGGTGGATGATGGATGGATGGTCAAGTGGATGGTAGACAGATCAATGGATGGTAGATGGGTGAATGGATGGATGGTAGATGCATGAACAGATGGATGCACAGATGAAGAGGTGGAAGACTAATAAGGATGGATGGGTGGGTAGATGGATGTGGACGGATAGATGGATAACGGATGGTGGATGCATGATGGATGGATGGATAAATAGGCAGATAGATAGAAGGGCAGATAGGTGGACAGATGATGAATGGTGGATGGACAGATGATGGATGGATGAATAAACAGGCAGATAACAGAAGGGTGGATGGATGGACAGACCATAGATGGACAGATGATGAATAAATGGATGGATGGAGGGATGGATGGATGAATAGGCAGACGAATAGGAGGTGGAAGAGGGATGGATTATGGATGGACAGATAAGGGATGGACAGATGATTGGGTAAATAGGCAGATGACTGCAAGGGTAGATGGATGGTGGAAGGATAGTTGGATGGACTCTCTCAAGTGAGCCAAATTATCCCACACTTCCAGACACAAGCCATGAATTTTCTGCCTGACCAGAACAAGATGTGCAGAGAATGAGGATGGTCAGGACCTGGTCACTCTGCCTCCACCCTTCAAAGGGCCAGAAGCCCCGTTAACATCTATCCTGACCTGCCTGCCCTTCCCCAGCCAGGAGCAAAGAAATCCAGTACCACCTGTTTGAGGGCCCACCTGTGTCCCCTCAGAAGTCCCCCAGCCTCGACTTCCTGAGGGGAATGACATACCTGCTTCTGGTCCCTCTGGGTGCCCGCCAGCTTCCGTGTGAGGCGCTGAGCAGCTGCGGCCCACTGGCTGGTGAGCCGCCTGGTCCGCTTCTTCATGAAGATCAGGGACTCCTTCCCGCTGCCCATCAGCTCCAAGAGATGGGACAGGTTGCTCCGGAAGACTGCCTGGGGTGGGGGCATCCCGACCTCAGCTCTCAGGCTCCGCTGACCCCTCCCTCCCCTGTGGCCAGCAGGCCCCAGGATCCACAGCCACAGCTCTGGGGCTTGAACTCAGGACTAGGCACTGTCCCTGAGCTTCTTTTGCTCAAGGCTAGTGCTCTACCACATGAGTCACAGCGCCACTTCTGGCTTTTTCTGTGTATGTGGTACTGAGGAATCGAACCCAGGGCTTCATGCATGCTAGGAAGGCACTCTACCACTGAGCCACCTTCCCGGCCCATAGCTCTGCTTTTCCCCCAGCCAAGGTGGGGTGTCCTGGCCCAGCTCTGAGTAACCGTTACCCCCTGAGCCTCTCTAGGGAGGCCTTTGACTTAGTGCCTGGGGTCTCAACCAGGGTAAGGGGCAGTAGGGGCAGTGGTCGGGGCTGCAGAGGGGCTCCCCCGACGGGGGCCATGTTTTCCATATACCTCAGACCTGTGAACTCTACGTGCCCTCTATTAAACCCAATCCCATCAAGACAGCTGGGAGATGTAAGTACAAATAACAGGTCTAGCACACACAAAGCCCTCGGTTCATGACGCTGTTACTGTTACTCTAGCCCATGAAGGGGGCACCTGCGGGACCTCATCCTGCCCTCGAGCCCGGCCGCCCGGTGCAGCGCCCCACAGAAGGTGAGGCTGGCGCCTCCTGTCTGTCATCTGCTCCCCCAGCCTTGGGAAGAGCCGGGGCCCCACCCACGTCCATCGTGACCCTGCCACCCCCACCCCACCGCAGATCAAACGGGATCAAGGCGGGCTGGCGGTCCCACCCCCCGCCCCCACCTCGGCCCCTCACACACCTGCCTCCACGGCCTACCTGGACTCTGGGGAGGGGCTTGGGGGCCCTGCGGGCAGCCGTCTGATTCCTCCAGGGCAGCGGGGGGCAAAACCACTCGACCTCGCTGAGGTAGATGAGGAAGGAGCACTCGGTGCCGTCCACCCCGAAGAAGGCGTAGCAGGGGTCCGAGGTCCAGCGGGCCCGCATCCACTGCAGACAGGGCCAGGTCCGGGCAGGCAGCTAGCACCTCTCCCCCAGGGACCCTGACACCCCCACGCCAGGCCTGCCCAGCCACACACAGGTGAGGCAAGGAAGAGATCAGGGAAACTGAGGTAGGGAGCAGGTCTGAGGACCCCGGAGACGGGGAGGGTGTGGAGGAGCGGCAGGTGCCATGTCTGCCTGGTCTGTTATTCCCCATCCTTGGAGGCCAAGGGCAAGGCAGTCTCCAAGGAGGTGGGGCCGGGCCCAGGAAGCCAGCCCCTATGCAGGGGGTCCCCAGGAGGCTGTCAGCACTGCGGCCCACCCCCTCCAGGCTTGGGGAGCAGGCGGGGCTGGTTTGCTGCAAGGACAGACCTTATGCACCGGAAATGGCGCCCAGAGGCGGGGGCGGGGCCTGAGCCCCAGCTGCGGCCTGTGGGTGCCTGGCAAGGGGATGGGCTGCTGGGCAGCACGCGTGCTGACTGTTGAGTAACTCATTCGCCAGGTGCTGTAACCCTAGCTCCACAGGAGGCTGAGATCTGAGGAGCCTGGCTCCAAACCCGCCAGGGCTGACAAACCGGAGAGACTCTGATCTCCAATTAACCAGCAAAAAAGCCCGAAGCGGAGCCGCGGCTCACATGGTAGTGTTAGCCTTGAGTGAACAAGCTAAGGGACAGCACCCAGACTCTGAGCTCAAGCCCTGGACGTGGGGGCAAGGTGGCTCATTGGTTGGGGGAAAGTTCAGGATCCTCTGAAGGCAACTCACCCCAGGGGAATGGGAGGCGATGGCTGGGGAGACACCCCCACCCCTAAAGAGGCTCCATCTCTCTGAGGTCGGCCTCCACCAGCCAGTGCCTACGCTGGGGCTGTCCAGGCTGGCACTGAGACCCTGGCCGAGGACAGCCCAGCCAGGGCTTGGTCCAGAAACTGCCTAGGCACAGCCCCCGAGGAGTGGCGCACCCCACCCCGAGCCCCAGCCTAGGCCTCACCTCCACCTTCCCGGAGCAGTCAGGGAACTTGGGGTCGCTGGGTGCCTCGCACTGGTCCCGCCGGCCTTCCGACACTGCAGGGAGAGGTCAGCTGGGTCAGACCCGGGGCCAGGGAGGGCCGGGGAGGACCGAGGAGGGTTTTGGAGGGTTGCTGTAATGGGGCTTGAACTCAGGACCTGGGCGCTGTCCCTCAGCTCTTCAGCACAAGGCTGGCGCTCTACCACTTGAGCCACAGCACCACTTCTGGTTTTCTGGTGATTCACTGGATATAAAAGTCTCATGGACTTTCCTGCCCGGGCTGGCTTTGAACCACAATCCTCAGATCTCAGCCTTTTAAGTAGTTAGGATGACAGGCATGAGCCACCAGCGCCCGGCTCCCTCCACACTTCTTTTCTAAGCCCATACAGGAATGGGGGCGGGGAGGTGTCCCTAGGTTGGAGCTGCTCTCTTTTATCCCTCCCAGCCTCCTCCAGGTTCCAGGACCAGAGACTCATGATGGTCCTCAAGCCTCCGTCCCTCAGGCAGGCCAGAGTAGAGAGGACCGAGTGAGCTGCTGTGGAGCCATACGCCGCCCAACCTCCACCGGGCCCAGCGCACGGGCCTGGTGGGGTGGCAGCCTCCACTGGACCCAGCACACGGGCCTCGGGGGCCACACGCACCCTTGGTGTGCAGGAGCAGGCTGTGGCGCAGAATCTGGTCCACCTTCACGGCAATGTCAGACACATTCTGGGCGATGGCCTGGATCCGTTCCATGAGGCCCGCCCCAGCAGGCAGCCTGCGGGGAGAAGCCAGGGGTGAGCTGGGCGCCCAACTGGGTGACCTAGGGAGGGCGTGGCTATTCAGCAAAAGCCATGGGATTGGAGGGTGGCAGGACCGCAGGGGAGGGGCCTGCACCCAGTGCATGCAGGAGACAGCCACGCCCCCATCCTCGGATGACCATCGGCACTGAGCACCAGCATGGGGCGGGTCTGTGCCAAGGGCTGGGCCGGAGCTGCAGCAGGTGGAGGAATGCCCACTGCAGCCCACACAGGACCCTCTGAGAACCCCGGATGTCCAGCATCTCCCAGGCACAGCCAGCTGCTGAGTCTGTTTTTCTCTCCTACACTATAGCAGAATGAATTCTACTGCAGCAGCCTGCGGCCTTGCAAACTACTAAAACACCAGTAAACTCATGTTGGATTGTGTGTGTGTGTGTTTAACAGGGCTGGAGCACAGAGTCTGGCTACTATACCAGGCTGGTGTTCTACCACTTAAGCCCCAGCTCCACCTCCAGTTTTTTTTTTTTTTTTTTTTTTTGTCGGTCGTGGGGCTTGAACTCTGGGCCTGGGCACTGTCCCTCAGCTCTTCAGCTCAAGGCGAGCGCTCTACCACTTGAGCTACAGCGCCACTTCCGGTTTTCTGGTGGTTTATTGGAGATAGGAGTCTCACAGTCTCTCCTGCCTGGGCTGGCTTTGAACCGCGATCCTCAGATCTCAGCCTCCTGAGTAGCTAGGATTACAGGCGTGAGCCACCGGCGCCCGGCTTTGTTTTGTTTTTTGCTGGTTAATTGGGGATAAGAGTGTCACAGACATTTCTGAATTGAGATCCTCAGATCTCAGGCTCCTGAGCAGCTAGGGTTGCAGACGTGAGCCTCCAGCACCTGAGGCCTCCATGATCATCTTGCTGAGGCCCTGGTTTCATTCCATAGCTGTGCTCATGGCCAAAAAATTCAGGGCTGCCCTTGGCTGTCCGAGTTACTCAGAGATTTAGCGGACAGGCTGAGGGCCAGTCTCCAAGGCACACTTGTGGGAATTGGGGCCAATTACCTAGCTTCTCTCAGCTCAGGTGTCTATGCCTAAAGAGTCAGAAATCAGCTTAGCACTGGTGACTCACACCTGTAGTCCTAGCTACTCAGAAGGCTGAGATCTGAGGAACATGGTTCAAAGCCAGCCTGGGCAGGAAAGTCTCTAAGACTCTAATATTCAATTACCCACTAGAAAACTGGAAGTGGAGCTGTCAATCCAGTGGTAGAGTGCTAGCCTTGAGAAAAAGAACTCAGGGACATCGCCCAGGCCCAGAATTCAAGCTCCATGATTATCACCAACAAAAAGAATCAGAGTGCTGGGCGCTGGTGGCTCACGCCTGTAATCCTAGCTACTCAGGAGGCTGAGATCTGAGGATCGCGGTTCAAAGCCAGCCCGGGCAGGAGAGACCGTGAGACTCCTATCTCCAATAAACCACCAGAAAACCGGAAGTGGCGCTGTAGCTCAAGTGGTAGAGCGCTTGCCTTGAGCTGAAGAGCTGAGGGACAGCGCCCAGGCCCAGAGTTCAAGCCCCACGACCGACAAAAAAAAAAGAATCAGAGTTGCTGTAAGGATTCAATATGAGATTAAACGTCCAGATGTCAGCATACAGCAAGTGCTCAATAAATGCTTAACCCATTAAGCATTTGTTTTTGTTTTTCTTTTTCTGGCTCCCTACTTACAACAATCATCTCAAGTTTGGGGAGAGGATCAGCCATTTTTCCTACAATAGGCACTTTTTTTCCCCCATAAAACATTCGCTAGCACAGGCTTTAAATAGTGCAGACTGCATCTGTGGGATTTAACAAGTTCAACTAGTTTGAAACAGAATTATTGTTATTATACTGGACTTCGCATGTGTGTGGCACTTTCTATTCTCAAATAGTATACAATTAGGCTTCTTGTCCTTAGAAGTCTTTCTATAAATGACTACAGAAGTGGATGTGTTGGGGCTGGTATGAGCATGCACACCTGTAATCCCAGTCACTTAGGAGGCAGAGACAGGAGGTAATAAAAGCCAACCGCTCGCCTGGACAAGGCTGGTCTAAGATGCTATTTCAAACATAAACTAAAAGCAAATGATTGCGATGTGATTTGAGTGGGAGAGCCCAGATGGACAAGGGAAGAGAGCTGGCCGAGGAGTGACAGGGCGCAGCTGTCCAGAGAGGATGGGGGCAGGGAGAGCCAGAGCCACGGAGTCACCAAGAGGTTATGATCCCAGCACGGCTTCTCCAGGAGGTCTGCGGCACTCACGACTCTTTTAGAGGCCCGTGGAGATGTCTGACTTCCTTTTAAAATCAGAGGACAAAAACTTGCTGATGAGCCGGGTGCTTGTAGCTCACCCCTGTAACCCCAGCTCCTCAGGAGGCTGAGATCTAAGGATCCAGGTTCAAAGCCAGCCTGGGCAAGAAACTCTGGGAGACTCTAATCTGCAATTTGCCACCAAAAGCTGGAAGTAGGGACTGGGAAGGTGGCTCAGTGACAGAGTGCTTGCCTGGCATGCATGAAGCCCTGGGTTTGATTCCTCAGCACCACATAAACAGAAAAAGCCAGAACTGGCGCTGTGGCTCAAGTGGTAGAGCAAAGAAGCTCAGGAACAGCACCCAGGCCCTGAGTTCAAGCCCTAGGGCTGGGGGAACAAAAAAGCTGGAAAAAGAATGAAGGTTTGGGAAGGGGGGGGGGGAGACAAGGGGAAGTGGGCAGGCCGAGTGATCAAAGCGCACCACGGCCGCATCTGGACGTGTCAAAACGAAACCTAATCAAATGCATGGTACACAAAGCTGCTATTTTCGAGTGAAACCCCTTTGAACAAGTATCTGAAGATAATGAAAATTGAAATGCCAATTAATGCTAATAAAAGTGAAAAAAAATGAAGTCTGCACATGTTCAGTGTCAAAAAGAAAAACCCCACAAAACCCCAAAACAGCTTGTCTTCTCCCGGGCTGCACCCACAGTGGCTGTGACCTGCCCCCGACTCCAGCCGCCATCCACCTGCCTGAGCTCTGAGACGCTGTGACCCACAGGCCCCCAAACCATCCCCGAAGTCAGACTCTTCCTAGGATGGGTTCCTGACATGTCTGCCATTGTGTCTTCCCAGGACACAGAGTGGGAAACGGAGGCCTAGCTCATAGGGGACAGGGTTGGCTAGAAACAAGTGGAGTCTAACTTCTTCATGTGCAGACAGACGCTCAGCCCTGCGCCTCACTGAATGCTGCAAAGGGCCTGCCCCCACTCCCTCGTTCCCTCCTTTCCTTCCTTCCTCCTCCTTCCCTTTCTTTCTTCTGCAAGTACTTACTGAGCAGTCCCATGCGGCTGGTGTCCTTGCAGCCTGGAATGCAGCAGGAGCAAAGGCCGCGTCCCCTGCACCTGTGCTCCAACGTCAGAGCCAGGCAGCAAGGGTGCAGGGAATCAAACCACGGCATGTAGGATGGTGCTAAGGAGAGGTCTACAGGGACATCTGTGGGAGTGGGGTCTGGTCAGGAAAGGCCTCCTAGGATGCCACCTGAGCTTAGGAGAAGGGAGAAAGCTGGCTCTTCCATCTAGCCAGATCCAGGAAAAGATCGTTCTAAGCAGCTGAAAGAAAGCCAGTGCAAAGGCCCTGTGGCTAGCAGGAAACTCTATGGCTCCAGATACATCAGGGAAGCTGGGAACATACAGGAAAAGCCAGAGACCTGGGACCAATCATGTGGGGCCCACTAGGCCTCGAGCTCTTACCTGAATGAAAGAGGAGCTGGGGGGGGGGGGGCAGTGAGGAGGAATTTGACCTAATTATTGTTTCAACAAGATGCTGCGAGCTGCGGAAGTGAGGAGAGGTGGGACTCTCACCCGGGAGAATGTGCTGGAGGGGCCTAGGTGGTGAGAGAGCAGGGTGTGAGCAGGGCTGGGAATCCCGGCCTGGCACAATGGCTGTCTATGGTGGTCGGGGCCTTAATTTAGGCTAGGAGCCCAAGGCCCTGGCCCGGCTTGAGCTGGGAACTGGGGAGCCCAGGGCCTGCGGGGAGGGAGTTGGAGCTGTCAGAGTTCCCCAGCCAAGTCTTCAAATCACCAAGCTCTGAAGGCCCCGTCTTTAATCCCAGCCAAGCCAGCCGGGCTGGGAGACTGCTCGCAACCTCCACCCCCAGCCTCCTTCAGGCCCAGCCCACACTCCCCCTCCCTCAGCGTGGTCCTTCTCTGTGTCCTCCCAGACCGAGCCCCCGTTCCGTGTCCCGTGTCCCCCTCCCCACGGGCCCCCGAGGCTCAGCCCCGGCTGGGCAGACCCAGAACGTGAGCACAGGCGGCCTCCGCTGGAAGACTCAGAGACGGTTTCCACGGGGCTTGAGAATGCACAGCCCGAGGCTGGCCACCACCAACCCGCCTCCCGCATCAGCTCTGCCTAGGCTAAAACAGCAAAAGATGCTCTCCCCCGAGGACCCATCAGCACCCCCCCACACCCCCGTGGAAGCTTCCAGAAGGGCAGAGGAGGAAGATGGAGGTTCTTCCTCCTCAGCCACAGACGGGAGCCCAAGGCTGGCAAACAGAGTGGGCTAGCACGGCGCAGGGCGCTGGCTCCAGGCTAGCCCTCTGGGTGCCAGCCCACCCACCCCCAGGGCAGCGTCCCTGGGATTCAGGCCCGGCCAGCGCGTCCACGCGTGTGTGCATGCGTGCGCGCGTGCGCGCGCGTGCGCTCACGCCCTCACCTGTCCGCGGCCGCGCACGCCTCGCCGGCTCGCTGCGGCGCCGGCTCGCTGCCGTTCCCCAGCCGGGCCAGCGCATCCACGCGTGCGTGCGTGCGTGCGTGTGCCTGCGCGCGCGCTCACGCCCTCACCTGTCCGCGGCCGCGCACGCCTCGCCGGCTCGCTGCGGCTCGCTGCCGTTCCCCAGCCGGGCCAGCGCGTCCACGCGTGCGTGCGTGTGCGTGCGTGCGTGCGCGTGCGCGCGCGCTCACGCCCTCACCTGTCCGCGGCCGCGCACGCCTCGCCGGCTCGCTGCGGCGCCGGCTCGCTGCCGTTCCCCAGCCGGGCCAGCGCGTCCACGCGTGCGTGCGTGCCTGCGTGTGCGTGCGTGCGTGCGCGTGCGCGCGCGCTCACGCCCTCACCTGTCCGCGGCCGCGCACGCCTCGCCGGCTCGCTGCGGCGCCGGCTCGCTGCCGTTCCCCAGCCGGGCCAGCGCGTCCACGCGTGCGTGCGTGCCTGCGTGTGCGTGCGTGCGTGTGCCTGCGCGCGCGCTCACGCCCTCACCTGTCCGCGGCCGCGCACGCCTCGCCGGCTCGCTGCGGCTCGCTGCCGTTCCCCAGCCGGGCCAGCGCGTCCACGCGCCTGGCCATCAGCTCCAGCAGCTCGCTCATCTTGCGGAGGACGCCGCGGGACTCGGGGCCGCCGGGCACTGTGGGCACAGCGTGGCACGGTCAGCGTGGCCCCAGCCCCACTCTGGTCTTCCCCTTCCCCCTTCTCCCCCCCAACGCCCCTTCCCGGCCAGGGATGGGGTGAGTGGGCCTGTCCCCCAACACCCCCAGCGCAGAGCCCCTCTGCGGCGGGAGACTCTAGGCCAGCCCTGCTCCCTGCCCGCTGGGCCGCCCTGGGAACTCTGGCCACCTCTCTGGGCCTGGGTTTCATGTGCTGAAAACAGAGTTGTGGGCATAATGGCTCAGGGGCCTGGGTCCAGGAAGCCTCTCCTTTCCTTTCCTCTCCTCTCCTCTCCTGCCCTGCCCTCCCCTCCCCCGCCCTGCCCTCCCCTGCCCTCCCCTCCCCCGCCCTGCCCTCCCCTCCCTTGCCCTGCCCTCCCCTGCCCTCCCTTCCCCTGCCCTGCCCTCCCCTGCCCTCCCTTCCCCTGCCCTGCCCTCCCCTGCCCTCCCTTCCCCTGCCCTGCCCTCCCCTGCCCTCCCTTCCCCTGCCCTGCCCTCCCCTGCCCTCCCTTCCCCTGCCCTGCCCTCCCCTGCCCTCCCCTCCCCTCCCCTGCCCTGCCCTCCCCTGCCCTGCCCTCCCCTCCCCTCCCCTGCCCTGCCCTCCCCTCCCCTGCCCTCCCCTCCCCTGCCCTCCCTTCCCCTGCCCTGCCCTCCCCTGCCCTCCCTTCCCCTGCCCTGCCCTCCCCTGCCCTCCCCTCCCCTCCCCTGCCCTGCCCTCCCCTGCCCTCCCCTCCCCTCCCCTGCCCTGCCCTCCCCTCCCCTGCCCTCCCTTCCCCTGCCCTGCCCTCCCCTGCCCTCCCTTCCCCTGCCCTGCCCTCCCCTGCCCTCCCCTCCCCTCCCCTGCCCTGCCCTGCCCTCCCCTGCCCTCCCTTCCCCTGCCCTGCCCTGCCCTCCCCTCCCCTGCCCTCCCTTCCCCTGCCCTGCCCTCCCCTGCCCTCCCTTCCCCTGCCCTGCCCTCCCCTCCCCTCCCCTCCCCTGCCCTGCCCTCCCCTGCCCTGCCCTCCCCTGCCCTCCCTTCCCCTGCCCTGCCCTGCCCTGCCCTCCCCTCCCCTGCCCTGCCCTCCCCTGCCCTCCCTTCCCCTGCCCTGCCCTCCCCTGCCCTCCCCTCCCCTCCCCTGCCCTGCCCTGCCCTCCCCTGCCCTCCCTTCCCCTGCCCTGCCCTCCCCTGCCCTCCCTTCCCCTGCCCTGCCCTCCCCTGCCCTCCCCTCCCCTCCCCTGCCCTGCCCTCCCCTGCCCTGCCCTCCCCTCCCTTGCCCTGCCCTCCCCTGCCCTCCCTTCCCCTGCCCTGCCCTGCCCTCCCCTGCCCTCCCCTCCCCTGCCCTGCCCTGCCCTCCCCTGCCCTCCCTTCCCCTGCCCTGCCCTGCCCTGCCCTCCCCTGCCCTGCCCTCCCCTGCCCTCCCTTCCCCTGCCCTGCCCTCCCCTGCCCTCCCCTCCCCTCCCCTGCCCTGCCCTGCCCTCCCCTGCCCTCCCTTCCCCTGCCCTGCCCTCCCCTGCCCTCCCCTCCCCTGCCCTGCCCTCCCCTCCCCTGCCCTTTCCTTCCTCCCTCTCTCCCTCCCTCCCTTCCTTCCTTCCTTCCTCCCTCTCCCTCCTCCTTCCTCTTTCCCTTTCTCTCTCCCTCTTTCCCTCCTCCTTTCTTTTCTTTTTCCCTCCCTCCTCTTTTTCCCTTTCTCCCTCCCTCACTCCCTCCCTCTTTCCCTCCCTTCCTTCCTTCCTACTTTTTCCTTTCTTGCAAGTGCTGGAGTTTAAGCTCAAAGTCACACACTTGCTAGACAGGGCCTTTACCACTTGAACCATACTACCAGCCCCATTTTGCTTTAGTCCTTTTTTTCCCTTTTCCTGGTGGTAGGGCTTGAACTCTGGGCCTGAGCCCACTGTCCCTGAGCTCCTTTGCTCCAGGTGAGTGCTCTACCACTTGAGCCCAGCTCCACTTCTGGGTTTTTCTGTGATTAATTGGAGTTTCATGTACTTTCTTGCCCAGGCTGGCTTTGAACCATGATCCTCAGATCTCAGGCTCCTGAGTAGCTCACAGGTGTGGCTGCTGCTTTAGTTGCTTTTTTGTTTTGTTTTTTAAGCAGGATCTTACTTGTTTTGCCCAAGACTGCAACCCTTCTACCTCTGCTTCACAGCTACCTGGCTGGCAGGCCTCACTGTTATGTTTAGCTTGTTTGTTGAGCTGCGGTCTCCCTAATTTATGTACCCAATCCTTCTGATTTTTGCCTCACAAGGAGCTGGGATTACAGGAATGAGCCACCACAGGGGCTTAGACCAGTTTCTAAAACAATGGTCCAATATTGTGCTCTGCAACCGAACCTCCCAGCCAGGCTGCTAGCATTCAGATTCCCAGGCCTCCGCTTAAACTTGCTGATTTGAAACTCTGGGGTATGGGGCCCCTGGGGCCTGAGGTTGGTGTACCCCCATGCCAGCCCTGTGCCCAGTGGGGAGTCTGCCCCCAAGTGAGTCCTGTGCCCAGTGGGGGGGTCTGCCTTCTGGGAGTCAGAGCTGCTGCCTCCTGCCTCCACTCCTCCCCTTCTCTGTCCTCATCCTGCTCCTCCAGACCATTCTGTAGAAAACCCTGAGTGTGAGCCGGGCACTGGTGGCTCACACCTGGAATCCTCAGGAGGCTGAGATCTGAGGATCTTGTTTCAAAGCCAGCCTGGGCAAGAATGTCTGTGAGAATCTTACCTCCACTAAAACTACTAGAAAACCAGAAGTGGTACTGTGGTTCAAGTGGGCAGAGCGCTAGCCTTGGGCTGAAGAGCTGAGGGACAGCGCCCAGGCCCAGAGTTCAAGCCCCATGACCAACCAAAAAAAGAAAAGGAAAAGAAAAGAAAGACAAGAAAAGAAATCCCTGTGTGTAAATAGGATTGAGGTCCAGGCTGTCCAGAGCAAAAATCAAGACCCCATCTCAAAAATATCAGAGCAGAGAAGGGCTGGGGTGTGGCTCAAACAGTCCAGCGCTTGCCTGGCATGTGTAAGCGCAAGGCCCTGAGTTCAAACCCTACCAAATGAAGGAAGGAAGGAAGGAAAGGAGAGAAGGAAGGGAGGGGGGAAGGGAGGGGGGAGGGAAGGAGCCAGAACACCCCGGCAGGCTTCAGGGGACAGACAAGGCTAAAGGCCAGGACACCTGGCCCACCTGCAGCCAACACCCGCCAGATGGCAAGAGAGAAGTTCCTAGATCCTGAGACAGGAAGAGGAGGGGGCGGGCAGAGAGGGCACTGGGCGTGGGCACTGGGCGTGGGCACTGGGCGTGCCCTGAGTCACCAGGCTGTCCCTGACACCCGACTCTAGCCCCCTCCCTCTCCCCCTCAGGGGCCCTCACCACCAGCTTCCCTGAACCCACAGGACATAAGACACCGCGCGGCTTTGCTCCCCTGACAGCTGAGCCTGCCCAAGGGGCCGGGAGGGGAGGGGTGGGAGGGCTGCAGGAGCCTGGCACAGTACCAGCAGGAAAGAGAGCCAGGCCCTCCATAAAGAGACGGGACAGCAGGTGCGATGTGGGCGGGGCGAGGACTGGAAGGCCCCGGGGATTCGGGCTGGAGCTAGGGCCTGCAAGGCCAGGCACGGTGGTGTACACCTGTAAGCCCAGCTACCTCTGGAGGTGAGGACAGAGGGGACTGAAATGTAAGCTCAGCAGAAGGAAAGTTCCAGATTCTGTGCTTCCTAACTAAAGTAACTAAAGGAAAAAGGGCTGAGGGTGTGGCTCAAGTGGTACCTGCCTAGAAATGGAGAGGTCCTGAGTTCAAACCCAAAGAAGGAAGGAAAGGGAGGAGGGAGGGAAGGAAGAAGAGGAGGGAGAAAGGGAGGACAGGAGGAAAAGAGGGTCCTGTTTCTATACCTCTAAGTACCAGAAACAGGCAAATCCCTTTCCCAATCCTCTCCTCTCCGAACACCTAGCAGATTTGAATCAGTGGGGCCAGGAGATCCCACTGCTGTGCCATTGCCTTGAATAAAGAAAATTTGGGGTCTCTCTGGCCACCCGCCCCTCCCCATCTCCCGTGCAATCAGGCAATCGATCAAGCAAGACAGAAAGGGCCAGTAGAACTGCGCCCCAGAAAACAGGTAGCCTGGGCCTCTCTCCAAGCCCAGGCCAACCTTCCTGTGCACCCCCCCCACCTCCTGCACCTGTCCTGGGACTGGAACAGGCTGCCCCCACCCTCCCAGACCCATCGCCAACAGCCAAAGGTCCAGCAGCGGGAATGGGTGCCGAGGAAGAAGCCAGCCAGCCAGGTGGGCCCGACGCCTGACAATCAGAGCCGAGCTGGAGCAGCAGGCTGACATCACCCCTCATTCTGGGCATCCGCTGAACTGCGGGTCCCAGGCTCACATCTCAGCCTCCATACAGGTTCCTCCCTTCCACATCTCCCATGCAAATGAGGGAAGCTGCGTACCAGGAAATAAATGCATGCTCACATTTGGAGACGGGGATTTTGCGTGTGTGCGTGTGTGCGTGCGTGCGTGTGTGTGTGGGGGGGGGGGGTTCTAGGGCTTGCACTCAGGGCCTGGGCACTGTCCCTGAGCTTTTTTGCTCAAAGCTAATGCTCTACCCTGTAAGCCACAGCTCCACTTCTGGCTTTTTGCTGGTTCATTGCAGATAAGAGTCCCAGCCGGGCTTTGAACTGTGATCCTCAGATCTCAGCCTAAGTAGCTAGGATTCCGGGTGTGAGCCGCCAACACTTGAATAGCTAGGGTGATAGGTTACGCCACCAGCACCTGGCGAGGGACGGGGGGTGTTTATTCCTGCAGAGGCCTTCTCCTCCCGATGTTCTCTCCGTGGCTCTGTCCCTTCCACCCTCGGCTCTACCCTTTACAGCTGGTTCCATAAACTGCCAGGGAGCAGAGACCTCCCTGCTCTCAGGGAAAGCTCTGGGACGCACAGCTGGAGGAGAAGGCACATCTGGCCCTCTGCACAATGTGGCTGCCACAGCCGCACCGGACCCAGCTGAGGCTGCAGAGTTCTGGGCTCTGGACAGTTCAATCAATCCCTGGCCAGGGCCAGCCTGGTCCAGGGAACACCAGGCAGACGCCGGCAGCTAGAAGCAAGGGCCTGAAGCCTCCAGGCCTCTCCCCAGAGAAGTTCCTGGCTGCTATTTCAAGACAAGACAGAGAGCTGGGGAGAGCCGGGAACTGAGATTACAAGCTCCAAGCAGCTAGCGCTAAACAACTTTGCAGAAAGGAAGGGGCTGGGGGGAGGGCAGCCGCAAGAAGGAAAGAAGCTAGACCTCCTCCTAATTCCTGTTCAGCCCCACTTTCCTAGTTCTTAACATGTGTAAGCGAGTGCACTTCACCAGCCCAGAGCCTGGGCGCCAGTGGCTCCTGTCAATCATCCTAGCTACTCAAGAGACCGAGGTCTGAGGATCCAGGTTCAAAGCCAGCCTGGGCAGTCAAGCCAATGAGACTCTTATTTCCAATTAGCCATTCAAAACTGCCAGAAGTGGAGGTGTGGCTCAAGTGGTAGAGTGCCCATCGTGAGCAGAAAATCTAAGGGACAGCACCCAGGTCCTGAGCCTTGGGATAGGGCTTTGTGCGTACACACACACACACACACACACACACACACACACACGCCAGGCCAGAGGCCATGGTAGGAGAAGAGCACATGCCTTGTCCCCCTCCCCCGACCCCTGCAACCACCCCAGGGAGATGCAGAACCACAGAACCACAGCCCAGCACATACCCCTCCCCCCTTACACCATTAGTCTGGCTTCTCAGACCTCTGACCTTTCAGGAAGTCCAGGTTCCTGGGGGTCACGGTCCACCCCCCCCTCCAGCCCAGCATGGCCCTGTCCAGGGGTGGCATTGGAGAGCCTGGGCATGTGCACCTGACCTTCCCACCACCCATGCCCGCCTCTCCTGGCCTCCGTGGCCAGCATCCCTGCATCTGTGCACTCTTCCACCCCCTCCACCCCCCTCTATACCCCCCACCCCCACCCCCTCCACCCTCTCCACCCCCCTCCACCCCCCTCCCACCCCCCTCTACCCTCTCCACCTCCTCCACCCCCTCCACACCCCACACCCCTATACCCCCTCCCCTTTCTCCTCCCACCCCCCTCCACCCCCTCCACCCCCTCCACCCTCTCCACCCCCTCCCACCCCCCTCCCACCTCCTCCACCCCCTCCACACCCCTATACCCCCTCCCCTTTCTCCTCCCACCCCCTCCACCCTCTCCACCCCCTCCACCCCCTCCACCCCATTTCTCGCAGCCCCAACCCGTCAGGCTCAGCACAGCCCCCCCCCCCCCCAAGGGCGGGTGGAGACCCTGTTCTGCCAGGCATGCCTGGAGACATCACCCCTGCTCCCAGCAGCCCCTGGGACACCCGGTACCGCCCCCCTCATTGGAGAGGGCATGAAGGCACGCGCTCAAAGGCTGAGCGCTCGTGCCAGTCAGATGGATCCATTCACTGACACCGGCTCCAATGACTAACAAGTGTGCAATCCTTCTGGGAGCTTCTGCCCGTGCGAAGCTGGAGGAATGAATGGGTGATGACTAGCACCGCGCCGTGAGTGTGGCTCACCGCACCCACTCCACACTATAGCCTGGGCAACTGCAGACTACTGTCCACGGCCCACCACCCACCGGGAACAGGTGGAAGAGAGACTTCCAGGACGAGGGGGGGGGGCGAGGGGAGGCCATCTCACAAAGCCATGCAGCTCCGGGACTCTGGGACTCGGAGCCACTATGATTTCTGTATGAGACCAGCCATTCCATCCAACTCTGATGAGTTTTGTTTTGGTGCCAGTACTGAGGCTTGAACTCAGGGCCTGGTTACTCTCCCTGACCTTTTTTGCTCTGCTGCCAGAGTCACGCTGCCATTAATCAGAGATAAGAATCTCTTGGATTTGTTTACCTGGGCTGGCTTCAAACTAGGATCCTCAGACCTCAGCCTCCTGAGGAGCTGGGATTACAGGCGTGAGCCACTGGCACCTAGCCCTCTGAAAGGCTCTCTATTTTTCTCTCTGTGGCTGGCTGAAGGGATTCCATCAGTGTCACATGGCTAGTAGGGGATGAGCAGAGATGCAAACCCTAGGCTGGCTGGTCCCCAAAGCCCTGCTCTGAACCTCCACATCATGCCCTGCAAGCATCATGTGTGCAGGGAGCAAGAAAAAATCTATGCCCCTGAGCTCAAAAACAAGACCTGTGCACCTGCAGCCGGGCCTGTCCCTCACTGTGGCAGGGCCTGGGCCAAAGACACAGAATATGTACACTTCAAAGAGGGGGTGTCATACCAATGTCACCACCCCTGACACTCCAACTAGAGGAGTTCTACAACCCAAGGTGTGGCTCGAGAGTTTCAGCACCAGTGGAGCAAACATGCCAGCCAGTGCAATGCTGAGTTCAAACCCCAGTACCACAAACACACCGCATCTCCCCTCCGCCCAGGAGAGCCTGGATGAAGTCTGGCTGCACACACAGAGCCGCAGAGGCCTCCCTTCTCTGCCCCTCACCTCTGGGTGACCAGAAGCCCGGGATAGGGTCCCAGAAGCACCTCACCCCCACCCCGCAGCTTGTAAACACCTGCTTCCAGTACCTTCTGTACGGATGGTGAAGGGGGAATCTCCCAGGCGCCGGGTGGAGAACTGGCCTCCCAGAGACGTCATCAGGAAGCAGAGAGTGAAGAACCCGATGCCCAGGACAAAGAGCCTGCGGGGGAAGGGGGGGAGGAAGGGCAGGTCAGCTGGGCAGACCTCAACACGGCGCCCCCCAACCTGCAGGAGGGGCCCCCCAGGAGGGGCCGAGCGGTTCTTTAAGTATGTGGGATGAAGCTGGGCACTGGTGGCTCAGGCCTGTTAGCCTAGCTACTGAGGAGGCTAAGATCTGAGGATCATAGTTTGAAGGCAGCTGGGGCAGGAAAGTCCACGAGCCTCTTATTTCCAATTAACTAGTACAAAGCCGGAAGTGGAGCTATGGTTCAAGCGGTAGAGCACAACCATTGAGAGAAGAAGAAAAAAAGCTAAACCAGAGTGTGAGGTCCTGAATTCACACACACACACACACACACACACACACACACACACACACACACACACACACACACACACACGGAACCAGGGAAGGATGAATGACAGGATAGCAGAGGAACAGGAAGCAGAACTTGGGCCCAGGAGGCTCCCTCCTCCATAGGACAAAGTCAGGAGGCCACAGGGAGAGATCTGGACAGATCTAGCCTCAAGACAGAGCCTGCTCCTCCCAGCGTGGGCCCCAGACCGGCAGCAACGGATCATGAGAATTAGAGAATTAGAGGCGAAGTCTGACACCCCATACTGAGCCGGGCGCAGGGAGGTGGTGGGCAGTGTTTTCACACGCTCTCCTGTTGATTGCAATACATGCTGGAGTAGGAGACGCAACAGTAGGCCTGATGCCAGCCAGAGGGCAAGAAACCCATCCAGCCGAGACCCACCTGCCCCCATCCATCACTGGAGCCATCCCAGGTGCTGAGTGCACAGCCTGCCCAGGTCATCCATCACCAGCTCACCGTAACCCTTCCCGGTCTGGGCGCCCAGTCCAGGCACCCATCACTGCTGGATGAGCCTGCTGAGCCCTCCCTCTGCCCGACTGAGGGCTCCCAGCATGTTTTCAACTGGGCACGGAGGGCCATACAGGTGTGATGCTGGCCAAATGACCCCATTCCATTCCTTCCACACAATACTGGGGCCTGGACACTGGCCCTTGGCTTTGACACTCATGGCTGGTGCTCTACCACGTGAGACACACCCCTACTTCTACCTTTTTTGGGGGGGGAAGTCAGTCGTGGGGTTTGAACTCTGGGCCTGGGCACTATCCCTCAGCTCTTCAGCTCAAGGCAAGTGCTCTATCACTTCAGCCACAGCGCCACTTCTGTTTTTCTAGTGGTTTATTGGAAATAAGAGTCTCATAGACTTCCCTGCCTGGGCTGGCTCTGAACTGCGATCCTCAGATCTCAGCCTCCTGAGTAGCTAGGATGACAGGTGTGAGCCACCAGCACCTGACCAACATAAACTATTGATTATTTAACCAGGTACCTAGCATTGTGGTACCTGAGGGTATGGGGAAGGGGGAGCAGGGGACAGGAACAGACACACCCTCTAGTCTAGCCCCAAACTCCTGCGCCTAAATGCTCAGTCCGGGGCCCCAAACAGCGCAGAGCTGGGGGCAGGTAAGAGTGACAGATGGTCTCACACCTCACACCCATCAGAGGCCATGATGAGTTGGTAGAGCTGAGAGAGGGCACTCCCCTCCCCCCACAGGTGTGAGAGCCCCCCCCCAACATGCCAAAGATCCAACAGCCACACCCCGACTCCATCCCTGACTCTGGACGTGTAGGTATCCTTCTGCAAGACTTGCTTTATGCATTTTAATCTTCATTATTTGAAACTGGCAGAGCAGGGCTTAATTAAAATTTGGTCCATAAAGAAAACATAATTGCAGAAGAAAATAAAAAAAACACAACAAAATTTCCAGCCTAAGTTTAAAAGAAGCTGTCCGAGGTTAGCCGGGGAGCAGCGGGGCCAGAAGGTGGCTGGTCCGGGCTCCCGGGGGAGGGAGCGACTGCCCTCCGGTCCCTGGGGAGATGGGACATGGAGGGACACCACCTCCTCCCCCCCACTGAATTCCTCCCTGCCTGGGGGCAGGGCTCAGATCCAGAGGTTTCCCCTCCTCAAATTAAATCGGGGTGGTTCCTGGGTCAAGGCCGGAGCACCCTGGGGGGGGGGCTGTCACCCACCCACGGGGATCCCTGGGGACACAGCTCTTGGAGGGACTCCCCAGCCCGGGAGTCCCTTCTAGACCTGAAGCCCAGCACCTTCACCTCCCAGGGCTCAGGACCCCCCTTTTCACTCAAGTGAAAACGCTTTCGCCGTCGGAGCTTCGGTCCACCGCAGGGCACGCGTGGGACAAAGGCCGGGCCGCCGGGGCTCCGGGAAACCCAGCGGGACGGCCGCCCGGGCGCTGTCCGCGGTGCTGGAGGCCGCGCGGCGGGCCGGGGGCCTGGGATGGGGCGGGATGGGGCGGGAGCCGGGGGTCTGCCCCGCGGCACCCCGGGAAGCCGGGGGGGGGGGGACAGGGTTTCTCTGGAGGCGCAAGGCCCCTCCCAGGGTGCCCGGTTTGGGTCAGGGGTTCCCCACAGCCCGGGAGCCCCGCACACTCGGCGGCCCCAGGGTCCCCGGGCCCAGCCCCTCGGGCAGCCCAGCCCCGGGGTTGGCCACTGCTCCGCTGGGGCCCCACCTGTGGCCTGAGGGCTCCGTGCTCCCGCCCTCCGCCGTCCTCCCGTCCTCCCGCCCCCCCCCTCCGCCTGCTGCGCCCGGCCCGCGGGGCGGGGGGGTCGTGACCCCATCCCGGCGCCGCTCCCGGGGGACCCGGGTCTGCACCCGGCCGGGCAGAGGGCGGGGAAGGGGCCGGGCTCGGCGGGGGGGGGGGACGGCGGGTCGACGGGAGGGGGCGCCGCCCGGCACCCCGCGATAACTTTGCCGCCCGGGTGGGAAGCCCCGCGCGGGGGAGACGCCCCACGGGTCGGGACCGGGGCGGGGAGGGGGGGAGCCCTGGCTGGGCCGCTGCCCAGGCCCAGGCCACGGCCTCGGTCCTCCCGGAACCCCAATCCCACCTCGGCCACCCCGAGGCCGCCCCCAACCGGGGACACGTCTACATGACAGCCTTTCCTCCCCGGCCCCCCACCCAGCTCCGCCCCGGGTCCTGTCCGAGGACGGAGGCGCGAGCCTCCCACCCCCGCGGGGGAGCGGGGAGCCCCGGCGCGCGGGGAACTTTACCGGAAGGGTCTCAGGGTGACCAGGCATCGTCTGACCATTATCTTCCCGTCGGGGTGGACGGCGATCATCGTTCCAAACTTGTCTGGGCGAGGCGGGACGCCCCGCGGTGGGCCGAGGCCGGGCCGCGCGCGGAGGGGGCGCGGGGCGCGGGGCGCGGACCCCGCCGCGGGCGCAGCGGGTGGCGCGGCCTGGCGCCCGGCCCGGCGATCGCTGCGTCTCCGCCCTCCGCGCTTCACATCTTGGGGGTCGGGAGGCGGCGCGCCCCCAGACCGCCGGCCGCGCGTCTGGCTGCTCGGGCTGGCTGGCTGGGCGGGGCGCGGCGGGGGCTCCCCGCGGCGGGCGCCCACATCCCCGGCCCGCGCCCTCGGTGCCGGCTAGCGGCGGCCCCGGGCCCGCGCCGCGGCCCCCCGCACCTCCGGGCCGCGCCGACCGCTGGCCCCGCGCCGCGCCGCGCCCATGGCTCTCGCGGAGAGGCGCCCCGCGCCGCCCTCCCGCGCGCGCTCGCCCGTCCGCCCGGCCCGCGCTCCGGGGGCCCCGCGCGTCCGGCCCGGAGCGCCGCGCTACGCCCGGAGGCGCCGCATTGTTTCCTCGGAGGAGGCGGCGGCGGCGGCGGCGGCGGCGGCGGCGGCGGAGTGGCGGCCCGCGCGGCCCGGGAGCGGCCTGGCGCTTCCTCGGCGCGCCAGCGCCACCTGGTGGCTGAGCCCCGCTCGCGCGCCCTTCCCCGGGCCGGGCAGGCAGGGGGCGCGGGGCGCGCGCGGGGCCGAGGACCCTCTCCCCCCGGGACACGCGGCTTCCTAGGACGCCACCAGCCGGCCACGGAGAGCCAACGGCCGCGCCCGATCCTGCACAACGCAGAGGGCGTGGAGATCCGGGTCCCTGCCACCCCCAGGCTCTGCACCTGCTGCCTTACTCCACCCGCCCCACCCCGGGACACGCACTGTCGTGTCTGAGCCGCTCACCCATCTGTCTTCCTTGTTAGAGGCCCTCCGCTTGGGTGGAGGGCGGGGGGCGGGGGTCCTGGTACCTGGGGACACTGAGGCTTTAGCTTATTGGCAAGACTGGCACTCTACCATGTGAGCCACAGCTCCACGTCCAGCCTTTCAGTCGGTGGTGAATTGGAGATAGAGTCGCACAGACTTTCCTGTCCTGGGCTGGCTTCAAACCTCGATCCTCAGGTCTCAGCCTCCTGAGTAGCTAGGATGACAGATGCAATGCGTTCCCGAACATTCCCCAGTCACCTCAGACAGATTCAGTCTGTCTGGTATGTATACATGCATCATGTTTATCTTTTAGGTCATCTGAGAGGAAACATGTGACCTGCATCGTTCTGACTGTAACAAGGCCAGCCTGGGGTCCACAGGCCTGCTGGGCCTGGATTCTCCTATAACCAGCGGGTGAGGAATGGGCAAATCCACGACCAGAGTGCCAGGGAGTAGCTCGCTAAGGCTCCTAGCTCCAAAACGCACAGGAGGGAGTCTCGTGGCATCTCAGGGCCCTGCCTGCCCGCTCCCTGCCTTTCTAGACTTTGCAGATGTGTCTGCAGTTGCAAATCAAGAGGCTCCTACAAAAGAACCCATGTGAAACCTTCTGACTGCAGAGCACATCACGCAAGCTCAGCCCTCCGCATGGTGGCCCGCGACGCCCCACGCCCCCTGCGATGCACTGAGGCTTTGGGTGCTGTGTGTCATGTAGACACGGTGTCTCCCAGGGGCTCGCTCAGCACCTGGCAGAGCCTCAAAGGCAGACTGAGGAAGGAGCAAGCCCATTTTTCCTCCACTCCAGCTGCCTGGGAAGCCCCGCCCCTCTGCTGCCTGGCCACGCCCCCTCTTGGAGCCATTTCTCACTAGCAGTGACTCATGCTCCCTGCTTTTCCTGCTCCTCCATCACAAGTCACCTGCCCCCCCCCATTCAATTACCTCATTGTCTCGCTCCCTGCCAATGTGAAGCCGGTGATAAATTGGTGTTGGCAGATTAATGTGTTACTCCAGCTAGGTAACAAATTTGCATTGAACAAGGACAGGCTGACCGTGCCTTGGTCTCGGAAGAGTGACAGATGATGGCGGGAAGTCTGGGCACCGCGCAGGTTGGCTAAGGAAATGTTTGGGGGGCAGAGGTTCTCCGTTGGGCTCCTGAATCACGCCTGGTGCCTGGTTGCCCATCTGCCACACATTCCAGTAACCATTTAGTTTCTGGCTTTGAGTGTCAAAGCCACATCTGAGTGTGCCTGTCGCTGGCCAGCTTGGGGTGGGGGTGCTGTGGAGAGGCTGATCTAAGGGAAGGAGGTGGGGGTTCCCAGAAGACCTGGGGAGTCCAGGGAGGTGGTTTAACTCAGCCAGATTTTAGGTGGAAAAGGATGTCTCCCCTCCCCCTCCCCCCCCTTGCTGTCTTGTGTCTCCACATTGGGGTGGGAGGGAGGAGGAGTGGCGGGCTCGGGGCCAGCAGGGAGCCGGGGCGACGGCGTGGGTGATACTTTGCGTGCCAGATTGCCCAGCCGCCTGCTCATTTCCAAGCCTGCTTCCCCCTTGTCAGCCTCCTGGCTGCGTGCGGTCAGTCCATAGTCACCGGCCCCCTCCTCGTTCCTGCCGCACCGGGGACATCAGAAGTCTGACAGCACGCCACAGAGGAGGCACCCTCTCCGTGCCTCGGTTTCCCTACCCATGAATCAGGCTGTGTACAGCACCGCCCTGGTCGGAGGCACCGTGTGAAGCAGCGGCCTGTCGCCTGGCTCCTATGGCAGCCCCTGGCATCTGTGATTTTCGCCATGAGGGTCTTGCCACACTCCCTCTGTGTTCAGATTCCCGAGCGCACCTTCAGCTCTCTGCCTGAAGGCTTCCGTTGGATGCCTCTAGGAACCTTCTAGAACATGCCAGGACAAGAAGGGAGTGCCAGGGAGCTGGCGCCTCCGGGGGGGGGGGGTTCACCGAGCCACGGTTCCCCTGCCTGAGGTGCTCACCACGCCGGGATGCTCCTCCCAGAGGCCTCTTCTCCCCAGGCACATTTGTGGCAGGTGCTCTCCTAAAGCGCCTCGGAAACCAACGACTGCATTTGTGTTCCCACCTCAACTGGGGAGCCCAAGGGCCTCTGTCCTACAGACCTGGGCTGCGGTACCCCACAAGCTTCACCTGCAGAGCTGAGGCCACCTCGCTCTGACCCCATCTCTGGCGCGAGGCCTGAGTGCATTTGCTGTTTTTCGTCTGTTGGTTGCTTTTTGAGAAGTTATTTCAATTTTAAATTTTAATGTATGTATTTGTTGGTTGGTTGTGGGGTGCTGTCCTTAGCTCTTCAGCTCAAGGCCAGCACTCTACGGCTTGAGCCACAGCACTACTTCTGGTTTTCTGAGTGGCTTATTGGAGATAAGAGTCTCACAGACTTTCTTCCCTGGGCTGGCTTTGAACTATAATTCTCACATCTCAGCCTCCTGAGTAGCTAGGATTCTAGGCGTGAGCCACCAGCGCCCCAGGAGAAGCAAATTTTTTCATAGGTGTGTGTTAGTTTGTGACAGGGTCTCGCTGTGTAACGCAAGCAGACCTGAACTCCAAACTAACCTCAAACTCCTCCTCCTCCTGCCTCAGCCTCCCAAGTGCTGGGATTACAGGCATGTACCACCACACCCTGCTGAAGTGATTGGCCAGTACGGGGAACCACTGTGCTGTCTCCTGGGCACCCTGAAGTGGAATCTGAGGGCAGGAACTGGGGCACCCTTACTGGAGGACACATCCAAGAACGGGCATCAGGCTAGACCAGAGCTGGCCGCAGGCAGATCTGGTGAGCAGAGGAGATCGTTTGCCCAAGAAGATGGTGAAGGACCCCAGGAAGAGATGGGGGGTCTCAGAGCCCAAATGCCTGGAGGGTGGGCTGGGCAAGGCAGGGAGGCCACTGGAGTCCTTTCCTCCACCACCATAACGAACGTGGCTTAAAGCAACACAAGTCCATTCGGTGTGGTTCCGGAGGCCTGAGAGAAACCACCCAGGCTTCTCTCCCAGCTTCCGGCCAAGACCGGAAATTCCTGCGGTTCCTCGGTTCCACCTTCTGCTCCATCTTCACGTGGCCTTCTGAGAGAGTCCCTCAGTACCCAAAGTTCCCTCTCGCAAAAAGGACCCCTGTCATGTGACCCTAAAGCTCTAGGGCCTCATCTGATGTCATCTGCAGGGATTTATTTCCAAATAAGGTTATATTTTGACCAGGCCCCAGTGGCTCAAACCTGTAATCCTAGCTACTCAGGAGGCTGAGACCTGAGGATCAAGGTTCAAAGCTACATGTAAGACTATTAACTCCAATCAAGCCAGAAGTGGTGGTGTGACTCAAATGGTACAGCACCAATCTTAAGCAAAATAGCTGTGAGATTGTGAAGCCCTGAGTTCAAGACCCAGTACTGGCAGGCAGACACACACACACACACACACACACACACACACACACACACACACACACACACACACACACACACACACACACACACACACACACACACACACAGAGTTGCATTTTGAAGTTTTGGGAGGATTCCCCACCACCACCATCACAGGGGCCTTGTGGAAGAGGCCACAGTGGCCAGACACGGATGGGTCCCCAAGGACCCAGCTGGTGAGATCGCCACAGTTTTGTTATTTTTTTTGGTTGGTCGTGGGGCCTGAAGTCTGAACCTGAGCACTGTCCCTCAGCTCAAGGCTCAAGGCTCTACCACTTGAGCCACAGCGCCGCTTCGGGCTTTTTCTGCTTATGTGGTGCTGAGGAATTGAACCCAGGGCCTCAGGCATGTGAGGCAAGCACTCTACCGCTGAGCCACCTTCCCAGCCCCTCGCCACAGCTTTGTGTGACCACAGGTCTGGATTCTTCAGGAGCCAGGAACGTGGGCTGCTCCTCGTGTGAAGTTGCGTAAGTTAAAAATGTAGGCTCAATATTTTTAGAACATTGTACAAAAACAATAAAAGCCACTTGATGATGGCCTGCCATCTGGTTCCCGGATGGATGTCACTAGAAGGCAGAGCAGGGAGCCCACAGGCCCTGCAAGGCCAAATCCTCCTCATCCTCCTCCACCCCCAGGGCAAAGGCAGACACTGGGGATGCTCCTGGGAACAGGAAGGATGAGCTGCTCCCTGGGACCATCTGACCCTTCAGATTACACACACACACACACACACACACACATATCTACACACAGAGACCTGGGCTCTGCTACCAACTTTCCAGAGTTTCAGGGTTCCTCTCACAGATGGGACCTGACCCCAGAAGGAAAGAGCAGTTTGCAGTGTTTGAAATCCTCACTTAATAGGCTTGGCTGCAGCAGCAGACGGCGCATCGTGAGGCAATAGGCTATTGTCCTTTGCTGGAGTTCGGAGCATTAATAATGTCATAACAGCACTTACCGACACCACGCACAAATCCACAGCCAGGCAGGGCAGGCCCAGCCCGCACCCAAGCCAGGCGCCCAGAGCCCAAAATGGGGCTGGGGAGGGCAGACTTCCATGCGCATTCCATGCTGTTTCACATTTAGGCTAATGCACTGATTGAAAAGCAGCGTCTGGGGTTTATTTTTATTTATGCCAGAAGCTATTCTGCTACACAGCTTGTGGGAACAGAACGGAGCTATTGTACCTTAGCTGTTTCTGCCAGGGAATAAACAGCTGCGTGTGTGTGTGTGTGTGTGTGTGTGTGTCTGTGTGTCTGTGTGTCTGTGTGTGTGTGTCTGGGGATCAGGAGACCAGGCAAGCCACCCTCCTGGGTGAACCCCACTTAATAAATGAACCAAGGTGAAATGGTGCGTTCCTCACCATCCTGACATCCCATGGACTGAGAATCTACCAGATGTCTGAAAATGACTAAGAACTCTGAATGTGTCCCCTTTACTTTGCTAGTTAAGTTTGCATTTCAGGGCAATGTGTTTTTGCTACGCCTCTTTTTTTCTCAGCCAGGTGCTGGTGGCTCACACCTGTAATTTTAGCTATTCAGGAGGCTGAGATTTGAGGATCACTGTTTGAAGCTAATCTAGGCAGACAAATCTGAGAGACTCTTATCTCTAACCAGAAAAAAAAACCAGACGTGGAGGTGTGGCTCAAACAGTAGAGTATCAGCCATGAGTGGAAAAAGCTAAGCAAGAGCCCAATACCCTGAGTTCAAGTCTCAGTAATAGTACCCACCACAAACACACAAACACACAGACAGACAGACAGACAGACAGACACACACACACACACACACACCACCACCACCACCACTGGGTGTGATTCTTTGTTGCAGCAGCTCTAGGGAACTGGCACACCACCTTTTTCGAACTGGCAATGTCAAGCACTGTTTGGGTATGTCCTGTGCATCCACTTCACAGGTGAGGAAACAATTCAGAGAAGCAAAGCATTACACGCAAGGGTTCACTGCAGATCCAGTCCCCAACCAGACCTGCCCACCCAGCGCTGATGACATGGGGCAGGAATGGGAAGGCGGGCTCCTGGGAGCTCAGCACCTGGAGTCAGCCTCCTTCCCTCCCAGAGCGGATGGACAGCTTCACTGGGCACCCAGCACAGAGACAGCAGCGTGGGGCAAACACAATGCAGTGTGTCCCTACCACGGAATACTATTCAGCCTTAGAAGAGACTTCCTGCCAAGCTGTTGGTGCACACCTGGAATCCAGGCCCTGGAGAAGACGAGGCAGAAGGCGGGTGAGTTCAAGGCCAACTTGAGCTACACAGGGCTACACTGTGAGACCTTGAGAAGAAGAAAAATAGGAGTAAGAGGAGGAGGAGGTAGAAAAAAAAGAAGAGAATTTCTAACACATGCCTTGAAAGCATGCCAAGCTAAAGAAAAGGAAATAAAAGAATAGATACTGCATTTTTTTATTTGTATGATGTGTCTGGAACTGAGGATATATATAATTCAGTTAGAGAACTCCTACCTTGCATACTTGGGGACCTGGGTTCAATACCCAGCTCTGTAAAACAAGGGAGAATAAAAACAAAGGCAAAAGAAAAAAGATGCCAGGTGCCAGTGGCGCACGCCTGTAATGCCAGCTACGCAGGAGGCTGAGATCTGAGGATCCCAGTTCAAAGCCAGCCCTGGGCAGGAAAGTCCATGAGACTCTTATCTCCAATAAACTATCCAGAAAAAAAAAAACCAGAAATGGAGCTGTGGCTCAAGTGGAAGAGTGCTAGTCTTGAGCAAAAGAAGCTCAGGGACAGCGCCCAGGCCCTGAGTTCAAGCCCCAGGACTGGCAAAATAAGAAAGAGAGAAAGAAAGAAAGGAAGGAAGGAAGGAAGGAAGGAAGGAAGGAAGGAAGGAAGGAAGGAAGGAAGGAAGGAAGGAAGGAAGGAAGGAAGGAAAAAGATACATCCAGAATATGCAACTCTATGGAACCAGAAGTAGACAGATTGGTAGGTTCCAGGGTTTAGGGGCAGAGTACAAGAATGACTGTTAATGGGTATGGAATTCCTTTGGGTGGGGGGAGGGACAAGAACTAGAGAATCACAAACATAAATACACTAAAAACTTAGGACTATATTGAAAGCCACTGAATGGGACGTTCTATGAAGTACAGGGGAGCTGGGTTTTGAACCCCAGGCTCATTCATATTTAAGGACCTGGTGCACAGAGAGCCTCAGAATCCAGCACTGAATCAAAGCTGCTTCTCTGACAGGAGAGAAAACCAGATTCCCCCCCCCCCACCTCCATCACACACACACACACACACACACACACAGAGACACACAGAGACACACACACACAGACACACACACACACACACACACACACACACACACACACGGTAAAAGAGCCCTCCTTCTGTGACCTGCTAAACCTGCCCTGAGCCTGTGGCAGACTGTTTGGGGCACAAAGAACTTTTCTCTTGGAAGATGGGTCGGAAACCCTTCCTCTCTCCAGCTTCCTGTCTCCAAATGATGAATCTGGGTCTTAATTAAGTAGTCCGTGGCTGCTGCTTTAACTTGATAAATATAAACTGAAGCATGCTGATAAAGCCATCATCTTCTATCACAATGCTCGTTTGTGCTGAAAAGCTTTACTTCTTTTTTTCCTAAGTCAATTTTTAGGATAAACATGAATGGAGTCTTGTTCAGGAATCACTGAGAACACACTAGCTCCATGAGATGACCCTGGGGAAGGGGAGCGGGCCAGGGGGAAAAAAGAGACACCTTTCTAGGCGCCAGTGGCTCACACCTGTCTTCCTAGCCACTCAGGAAGCTGAGATCTGAGGATGTCAGTGCGAAGCCAGGAAAGTCTGTGAAGCTCTTATCTGCAGCTGACCACCAAAAAGCTGGAAGTGGAGCTGTGGCTTAAGTGGTAAAGTGCGAGCCTCGAGCAAAAAAGCTAAGGGATGGCATTCAGACCCTGAATTCAAGCCCAGTACTGAAGACAGACAGACAGACAGAGACAGAGAGAGCGCGCGAGAGAGCACATTCCAGGTACATACTGTCCCACACTCTCTTACAGAACCCCAATGTGCCCATCCCCAGTCTACTCTCCCTGTCCACCCTCCACCCCCCAACCCCTGGGGCCAGAGCGCTCTTCCGGGTTGCTAGGGCCGATAGCGTGGACATGCCGATATACCACAGCCAGGATGCCTGGAAGGCCAGGGATTTGCTGTGGTCAAGTGGTGGGAAGCCTGGGTTCTCTCAGGCTGTCCACCTCGGCTTGTAAGAACTTCCTGCAGCCTGCTTGCGCTGGCTGGGTCCTGGATGCCTGTGTGTGTGTGTGTGTGTGTGTGTGTGTGTACGAGTGTGTGCTGGTACTATGGTTTGAACTCAAGGTCTGGACACTGTCCCTTAGCTTTTTCTCTCAAGGCTAGTGTTCTACCATTTAAACACACCTCCCCTGCTGGCTTTTCGGAAGTTCACTGGAGATGAGTCCTATGGATGGTTTACCCAGGGTAGGCTTCGAACCTTGGTACTCTCAGATCTCGACTCTTTAAAGGACAGCAGTGTGGCTGGGTCAGGGCCCGTGCTAACGACCTCTTCACAGGCCCTGTCTCCCAATATGCTCATATTTGGAAATACCAGAGTTTAGAGTTTCAGTATTATGGCCTTGGCGAACAGGGTAGATATAATTCAACCCGTAACCCGCTACCCCAGCAGCAAAAGGGTTAATGTCTGAAGTGGCAATGGGGTGGGCAGCAGGGAGTGTCTGTATTAAGAAGATTATGGAGAAGGCTGCTCTGGGCCTCCGTTGTAATTAGAAAAATTATAGTCAAGGCTGAAAAGAGCTGCATCTCCTGCCTTGTAATTAGGGTGGGCTGCTGCAGGCTCCATGCAGGGACGGGGCTCTGAGAACGGGAGGAGCGGCTTCGGGCTCAGGACTGATCTGGGTAGAGCCCTGCGGGAATCTGGGCTGTGAACTGGAGGGGCTTGTTCCCAGTGAGGAGGGGGTCCCCGTCATTGTGAACCCCTCAGCTCCAAGCTCCAGGAGTTCTGGAGGAAGCCCCGATTTAAGGGATAGCCTTTAAGCCGCCCTAGTTAATTCATAGACCAAGGAGTGCTTCTCTGTAAAAACAAAAACAAAAACCAAGCAAAAACCCAGCAATAACAGTAGAACCATGCACCTGTGGCTCATGCCTATAATCCTTGCTCTTTAGGAGGCTGAGATCTAAGGAGTATGATTTGAAATCAGTCCTGGGCAGAAAAAATCTAAGACTCCGATCTCCAATTAACTCACTATGAAAAAGCCAGAAGTAGACCCATGGCTCAAACAGCAGAGTGCTAACCTCGAGCGATGAAGCTCAGGGACAGCACCTAAGCCCTGAGCTCAAGCCCTGGGACTGGCATGCATGCATGTACACACACACACACCACACACACACCACACACACACAACACACACAACACACAACACACACCACACACACACACACACACACCACACACCACACACACACACCACACACACACCACACACACACACACCACACACACACCACACACACACACCACACACACACAACACACACACACACCACACACACACACACCACACAACACACACACACACCACACACACACATACCACACACACACACACCACACACACACCACACACCACACACACACATACCACACACACACACCACACACCACACACACACCACACACACACCACACACAACACACACACACACACAACACACACACACAACACACACACCACACACACACCACACACACAACACACACACCATACACACAACCACACACACACACACACACCACACAATACACACCACACACACGCCCCACACACAACACACACACCACACACACACACACCACACACCACACGCACACACCCCCTACACACACCACACCCCCCCACACACACCACACACACACCACACACACACACCACACACACACACCACACACCCCCCCCCCACACACCACACACACACACCCTACACACACCACACACACACACACACACCACACACACACCACACACACACACCACACACACACACACCACACACACACACCACACACCCCACACACCACACACACACACCACACACACATACCACACACACACACCACACACCACACACACACACACACACACACCACACACCACACACACCACACACACACACCACACACCACACACCACACACACACACCACACCACACACCACACACACATACCACACACACACACACACACACCACACAACACACACACCACACACACACACCACACACACACACACACCACACACCACACACACACCACACACACACATACCACACACACACACACCACACACACACACCACACACACACACACACACACACACACCACACGCACACACCACACACACACACCACACGCACACACCCCCTACACACACCACACACACACACACACACATACCACACACCACACACACACCACACACCACACACACACCACACACCACACACCACACACACAACCACACACACACACCACACATACCACACACACACCACACACACACACACACCACACACACACCACACACACCACACACACACCACACACACACCACACACACACCACACACGCACGCACACACGCACGCACGCGCGCACACACACCACACACACCACACACACACACATACACACACCACACACACACCACACACACCACACACACACCACACACACACACATACACACACCACACACACCACACACGCACGCACACACACACGCACACGCACACACACACCACACACACACCACACACATGCACACACACCACACACACACACCACACACCACACACCACACACCACACACCACACACACACACATACACACACCACACACACACCACACACACCACACACACACCACACACACACACATACACACACCACACACACCACACACGCACGCACACACGCACGCACGCGCACACACACACCACACACACACCACACACATGCACACACACCACACACATGCACGCACACACACACACCACACACACACACACACACACCACACCACACACACACACACCCTGTCAAAATTCCTCCTACAATCAGAGGGGTAGCCTGCCCTCTGGCAGGGCTGGTGGCAGCGGGGGCAGCGGGGGGCGGGGGACCCCTTTGAGAATTCTGCAGGTTGAGAAGGACAGTCCAGGAAAAGCAGGAGAGGATCCCAAAGCAGCCAGGGTCTCAAGCCCAGGAGCCCCAGACAGAGAGGTCAGAGTGGCAGGCCTTCCCCCAAACAAGAGAGAAAGGGGGAGCAGGCCAGAATCCCAGGGTGCCCGGGAACTTGGGGTCCTCCTGGCTGCACGTGGAGTCACAGGGAGTGAGGAGGGCACTGAGGTCCAGGATGGGTGAGGTGGGGGGGGGGTGAAGGTCACGTTGGGGTTTGGGGACATGGGTAAGGAGCCCAGGGGAATCTGCTCTGCGCAGAAGGAAGAATGCAGAGATAACTAACTCCCTAGAGGGAAGACTGAGCAATGTGACTCCCGGAGTCCCTGTCTCAGAGATGGAGGAGGGCGCGGGTTAACAAGTGTTAGCGTCTTTGACTCCCACCTGTCTGTGGGCACCCAGTGGAAGAGGCAAGAAAGCAGCTGGAGCTAGGTCTGGGGGTGGGGGGAGGGGGCGGGCTCAGCGGAGGGCTGGGGATTGCAATGATGCCAGTCCTGGAGAGAGCGAGGAAAGGGGTCACTACTCTTTACCTGACTTCTATATAGTGGCAACCCCTCTGTACATCACCTTTCAAATAACAGTAACAATAAAAATTAAACAAATAAAGAAATGGCCAGGCACCGGTGGCTCACACCTGTCATCCTGGCTACTCAGGAGGCTGAGAGATGAGGTTCACGGTTCAAAGCCAGCCCAGGCAGGAAAGTCTGTGAGACTCTTATCTCCAATGAACCACCAGAAAACTGGAAGTGGTGCTGTGGCTTGAGCTGAATAGCTCAGGGATAGGGCCAGGCCCAGAATTCAAGACCCATGACCAACAAACAACAACAACAAATAGAATAGAAAAGAAAAGAAAGAAAGAAAAGAAATGATGCCAATCCTATATGGAAGCTATTGCTGAGATTTGCATTTAAGTTAACTAGAATGAACCAGCTCCACACTGGGGACTCAGGCCAGTAATCCTAGCTCCACAGGAGGCTAAGGTGTGAGGATCAGGGTATGAGGCCAGCCTCGGGCAGAAAAGTCTCTGAGACTCTTATCTCCAATTAACCACCAAAAAGCCAGAAGTGGAGCTGGGGCTCAAGTGACAGGGCGCGTGTGGCTCCCAGGAGCCTTTGGGCAGCCCTGGACCTCTGTTACTGCCCCGGGTCCAGGGGGGGCAGAAAAGAAGCAAGGATGCAGCCAGGTCCCATGCTAGCACTCTACCACTAAACCACCTTCCCAGCCCCTGAATCGCTCTAACATGTGACTTCATAGGAGCGATCTCTCTGCATTCTTGGGCTGTACATTGCTTACATAAAATGTATCAAAGTCTTTGTGCTGTGGAGAACCCCACTTTGAGAACTGCTGCCCTACACAAAGCCCCTGGCTTCAGGCAGGAGCTTGAGAAATGTGCTCCTCCCTTCCCATCCCTTGCAATCAGGGCTGGCCCCGGGGCTCCTGATAAGGGTCCAGAGGGGACCAGGCAGAGCTGGTCACTGAGGCTACAAGGCTGGCCTCAACCTAAGTCCAGGGCCAAGGATCAAGACCACAGAGACAGAGCGAGACAGCATGAGAGAAGACAGACTGACCCAGAAAAGTCAACTTTGATTTGTCCCCAAATTATCCACAAGTTAGCAAAGACTCCTCTAGAACATCCTCCCTCCCGATTCAAATCTATGCAGAGCCAGATGCCAGGCAGCAAGCTGGGCTGGAGACCAGGCCATTAGACCATTAGGATGAGCTTCCAAGCTCTCAGATGCCGCCATTTGCACAAACAAAACACACAGGTCGCCCACACAGTGAGAACGAGTCCTTCCCCTTTCTGTGCCCCTCCCACCCCAGCAACGCCAGCCAGCCAGGGACGCAAATAAGCACAATTCACTCAGTGCCCACGTGACTCCGTTTAACCACAGAGCCGGTGGCTCACACCTGTCATCCTAGCTACTCAGGGGGCTGAGGATCACGGTTCAAAGCCAGTTTGGGCAGGAAAGCCTGTGAGACTCTGATCTCCAATGAACCACCAGAAAACCAGAAGTGGCCCTGTGGTTCAAGCAGTAGAGTGCTTACCTTGAGCTGAAGAGCATAGGGACAGCACCCAAGCCCAGACTTCAAGCCCCACAACCGACAAAAAGAAAGAGATCAAAATAAAGAAAAAAGGAGAAAGAAATAAGAGGAAGGTAGAAAGGAAGGAAGGGAGGGAGGGAGGGAGAGGAGGAAAGAGGGAGGAAAGGAGGAAGAGAAGGAAGGAGGAGCTGAGGACTCACTCCTGAAATCCCAGCTACTCAGGAGGTTGAGATTCAAAGCCAGCCTGGGCAGAAAAGTTGGTAAGACTCTTGATCTTCTAGCACAGCATGCTTCTGGAAGAACTTGGGGTGCTCTCAAGATGTGCGGGACTCTCCCTCCCACAAAGGGCAGAAGATTATGGGGAGATGGAAATGGTGAAGCAGAAGCAACATCTGGCCAATGGTCCCAACCAGAAGTGGCCACTCTGGCACGCTCCCTTTAGTGAAATGGAACGGGACGATGTCCCCAGAACATTGCTCCGAAGGCTGTGGGTTCCGAGTCGCCGTAAGGCTGATCCTGTCCAGGAGCAGACAGTGAGTTGATTCCCACTCTCCCTGGCACTCTGCCTGCAGCAGCGGGAGGATTAGCCTGCTCTGTGGGAGCTGTTTGCACCAGCAGGAGATGCTAGAGCCGGTGGGTCAAAGGCCCTTGGCAGCCCAGGATAAGCAGGAGTCGTGAATTCATTTACACAGACCTGGCCTGGCTGCCTGACGGTAACGGAACACCTCCCTACCAGGCGAAGTCCCATCTGCCCAGCCACACCCAGGGCCAAACATCTTTTCATGTTGACATTTTATGGCTGGCATTTGCTTATACAGGCATATGCGTCTGTCCTCCCCCCCCCCCCCCATACACCTGCACCGACAGAGAAGACATCAGCAGGACCTGGTCCTCGCATTACTTGCTCCTGATGCTCCTTCTGCAATGTTTTTCTCATCCTGGTGGGCTGGTTCTAGACCCCAGGACAGTGACTCCACCATGGTACAGAGGCATCTGTGGCTCCTGTCCTGCTGCCTGAAGTCTTGCTCCAAGGGAAGCAGGCTCTCTGTTCAGCTGGGCCCTGAGATTTTCCAGCTTCCCAACACACTTTTAGAGGCAGATATGCCCGTGTCCTTGACCCACAGAAACTGGGAGATACAATCCTAGCTACTCAGGAGGCTGAGATCTGAAGATCACAGTTCAAAGCCAGCCTGGGCAGGGAAGTCCGGGAGACTCTTATCTCCAATTAACCTGCAAAAGTTGGAAGTGGAGTAGTGGCTCAAGTGGTAGAGCGCTAGTCTTGACTGAAAAAGTTAAACAAGAGCTCACTGCCCTGAGTTCAAGCCCCAGGTCCTGCGCACATACCACCACCACCACCACCACCACCACCACCACCACCACCATCTAGAATTAACATGGTGAAACTCCTTGATACAACTAATATGTGCTTAAAAGAAAAAGGGGAAAATGAAGCACAGAAAAGCTAAAACAGGCTCTGTGTGTGTGTGTGGGGGGGTATAAGTGGAGCTGGGAAAGGCCAACAGAGAAGGTTAAGAGATTCAATAGGGTTGAGGTTCTTTATATGTACGTATGAAAACAGGACAGTAAAAGCTGTTAGAAAATTTTTAAGGAGGGAAAAGCTGGGTGCCGATGGCTCACGCCTGCAATCGTTGCTACTCAGGAGGCTGACATCTGAGAATCAGGGTTGAAAACCAGCCTTTTCTAATGAACTACTCCAAAAAGCCAAAGTGGAGCTGTGGCTCAAGTGGTAAAGCACTAGCTTGGAGCACAAAAGCTCAGGGTCAGCCCCAGACCCTGAATTCAAGACCCAAGACCAGCACAAAAAAAAAAAAAAAAGGAAGGAGGGAGGATGAGAGAGATGGAGGGGTGGGTTGGACAGAATTTCCACAGTGAGATCCTCTAATATATGCAAATAAAAACACCTTTAGAAAAATCCCTGGCCCGGGGGCTCCCCTCCCCAACTCCGCAGGGGGTCTGTCTGTAATCAGACACTGCAAGGATTGCTTGGCTTTGCAGAAGCTGATGAATAATTCAGGAGAAATGCTTGCCCCTATTTTAATGAATCCACGTAGGATTCCGGTGGAGATGGGCAGTGGCTTGGCCAGGCCACAGCGGCACAGGCGTCCGGTTACCGGGCGTGGTGTGGGCTGGTTGAGAGTTCACAGGAAGACACTCCAACCACGCAGGAGGCCACAGGCTGAGCAGCAGCTCCTCCATCCACCCCTGCCCTGTCTCACCTGCTCACCTGCCCGCTCAAGGCCAGCCCATCCACACACTCCTGGACACCCCAGTCCCGGGCCAGGAGAAACAGAGATGGCCACTTGCACCCCACGACTGCTCTGCATGGCTGAGCCGCCATGGCGGAGCAGCTAAGCAGGCCACGACCTAGAGCAGCGGCACCTGGCTCCAACTACACACGCCCAGCGGGAACCCCAGACCCTCACCTGGGGCTGGTCGCAGGTGCTCTGATGTGCATGCGCAGAAGGGAGAGACGGCCCTTGCACAAACCACAGGAAGGAGAGTATGCAGAGATGGAAAGCAGAGAGAGGGTCTAGCCAGCACCCAATGTGGGTGGGTGGGAGGGGGCGAGGGGCAGACTTTTCTGGCCAGTGCAGGAGGAAGGTAACTGGGTGGATGGAGTTCAAGGACAGAGGCCTTGGATGGAAAGCCTTCAGTGTGCTTTAGGAATGTATAAGGGGCTGGAGGAGACCACAGATGTGAGAGGGGCCCATGGCCTTTAAAGGGGGAGGCGAAGGGGGAGGGGGAGAAGGGCAGCTGGGAAACACAGCTGAGCCGGGTACTAGTGACTCTGGCCTGTAATCCTAGCTACACAGGAGGCTGAGATTTGAGGGTTACAGTTCAAAGCCAGCCTGGGCAGGAAAATCTGTAAGATTCTTGTCTCCAATAAACCACCAAAATAAGGCACTGCGTGCAGGCCCTGAGTTCAGCTCCAATATTAGAAGGGGGGGGGGGGAGAGCGAGAGCAAGACCGAGAGCGAGAGCGAGAGCGAGAGAGAGAGAGAGAGAGAGAGAGAGAGAGAGAGAGAGAGAGAGAGAGAAGGGGGGGAGAGCATGTGCACAAGAGAGGTAGAAGGAAGGAAGGGAGGGAGGGAGGGAAAGGAAGTGAGAGAAAAAGAGGAAGAAGACAGGAAGAAAAAGAAAGGAATTGAAAAAAAGAAGAGAGGAAGAAAGGAAGGAAGGAAAGGAGAAAGAAAAATAAAGTCCCCTTTCAAGGTGAGAGTCATCGTGGATTTCTAATAAGAGCCAGGTCTCCAGAGTCCGATCTCCCTCCCTCACCCCCCTCCTTGCCAATTAAGGCCAGGTACTAGCCCCGCCCCTCCCCAGCCTGTGTTCCCGCAGCTCTCCACGGAGACCTCGGGAGGGAGGCAGATGGCTGGCGAGGCCATCGGCTCCCCCACAGAGCGCCCCAGGCCTCCCACTCCTTAGCAACGGCGCCCACCTGCTGCGGCTGGCCAGCCCCACTTTTTCACAGGCCTGTTGTGTGTTCTGCCCACTGCAAGTGCCGGGAGCCAAGAAACCCTGCGTTCTGGGAGCCGAGCCCAGGCCCAGGTCAGTGTGGAGGAAAGTGAAGTCTCTCAGCACCCTCCTGGGAGCACCCCCACATTTCCTCTCTTTTCATTGGCCTGGGCTCTCTATCTAACAGCATGGGAGCAAATTACAACAAGCCCAGAGGTCATGAAACATCAAGTCTGGCCCCAGGAACCCAACTACAAAGGATGAGGTAGAGAATGGTGGCTGTGCCTTCCCGGGACACTGTTCAGCTTCCACCATAAGCAGATCATCCCAGGGGAGAAAAGGCAGCCCCTGCCCCACACATGGGCAAGCAAAGCCCAGGCCAGGACATGGGGGAGGGGGGAGGGGGAGGAGGAGGAGGAGGAGGGAGGGAGAAGCATCTCAGAAAGGATGTACATAACCGTGGACAGCCGAGCTGGACCCTGGTGGCTCATGCCTGTAATCCCAGCCACTCAGGAGGCTAAGATCTGAGGATCATTGTTCACAAAACCGGCCCCAGCAGAAAAAAGACCATGAGATTCTAATTTCCACTTAACCACCAAAAAGCAGTAGAAGCCAGTAAGTAGAGTGCCAGCCTTGAGCAGAAAAGCCAAGCCAGAGTGCAGAGCCCACGACTTCAAGCCCAATACTGGCACCCAAAGCAAGACATAAAAAGAAACTCCACCAGACACTGACTCCCAGTCCTAGAGGCCAAAAGTCTGAAGCCAAAATGTGGACAGGGCCAGTTGTTTCCGAGGCTGTGGGGAGCACCTGCCCAGCCTCGCCAGCCGCAGGGGTGGCTGCATCCTGGACATCCCTTGGCATGTGGACACGTAGGTCCCATCTCTCCTCCATCTTCCTGTCAGTTTGTCTGTCTGGGGCTGAGCTGACGTTTAATTTGCATTTTAACTTACTACACAGATTCCTCTTTCCACCCAGGTCCTGGGCTTCATGTCACAAGAAAGAGGCATACAGTACAACCTCCACTTCCAAAACCCATCACAACCGGTGTGGTAATGTGCACCTGTAGTCCCAGCACTCCCCGTGGTTGAGACAGGAGGCTTCTGGGCTGCTTGGCAAGATTGGGTGGCAAATTAAGATTAGAAAGGAAAAAAGCAAGAGCAGGTCGCCCTCTGCAGGTCATGGGTGGCTATGCACCCTGGA
Source organism: Dipodomys spectabilis (assembly GCF_019054845.1). Lineage (NCBI taxonomy): Eukaryota > Metazoa > Chordata > Mammalia > Rodentia > Heteromyidae > Dipodomys > Dipodomys spectabilis. The sequence goes on along the minus strand of NW_024871006.1, from coordinate 5,580,886 downwards.
TCTGCCCCTAGACAGTGCTTTTGGTTTGTTTTCATGGCAGGCAGTGTGACTTCCACACTCTGGCTGAGGTCCCGGCTCCACCTGAAGGCTGCAGAGCCTTAGCTGAAATTTGTGTCCAGGTGTTTGGAACTCCTCCAAAGACATCAGCTAAGAGTTGTCCCTGATCACTTAGCCAGGGACACGGAAACAGTGGTAGGCTAGGGTCCAGCTATTATTTCTTGGCTAGGAACTTAGAACCCATTAAGTCCAAACCCTCATTTGCTTACGAGTTCGGTGCGGGGCACCAGTATAGCTCATACCTGTCATCCTAGCTACTCAGGAGGCTGAGACTTGAGGATCATGGGGCTGAGACTTGAGGATCATGGTTCGAAGCCAGCCTGGGCAGAAGAGTCCCCATGAGACTCTTACCTCCACTCAAAAAACTGGAAATGGTGCTGGAGCTCAAAGTGATGGAGCACTAGCCTTGAGCAAAAGAGCTCAGGGACAGCACCTAGGCCCTGAGTTCAAGCCCCACAACTGACCAAAAAGAGAGGGAAAAAAAGTCTCACAGACATTCCTTCCCCAGGCTGGCTTTGAACCCCAATCCTCAGATCTTAGCTTCCTGAGTGACTAGGATTACAGACATGCACCGCCAGTGCCCAGACTGCACCACACAGACAGCTGTCTCCGGGTGTCAGCAACTCCTAGCCATGAGACACACAAAGGACCCCGACACTTTGGTCCTGCATGTCACATGCCCGCTAACCTTCTCCCCAAACACCTATGTCTGCTGGTGTATTTGCCCAATGCAAGCACATAGAACTTCTTCAGTGCCTTGAACTATTTTTAAGTCTCATTTTTCTTTGCATGCATGACCAGAAACGTCACTGTGCCGCAGCCCTGAGGTCCTTTTTCATCTCCTCACTCCCCGTGACGTGGGTAAGGGCAGGGAGATTGTTCTGCATCAGACTCTGCTGTTTTCTCCATCTTTGAGCAGAAGTGTTCAGACTAGCAGCTGCAGCTGGATTTGAACCAGCCTTGTCTGGATACCTTGCAATTTCCAGTTCATACAGGGAGACCTGTGGTAAGGACTTTGCACGAAAGGCGGAATTCTGGAAAAGGCAGGCAGGCATCGGGCTAGCACGACACCCCCAGGGCTCATTCACTAAGGCACATCTACTAAGGCACCTGGGAAGCTGACTGGGTTGCGTGTTCATGCTCTGAGATCCTGATCTCGGGGAAAAGCATGGGACCTTTGGCCTTTAAGCAGGGCCTTTGCTGTGGGTTTTCCACAGTGCCCATGTTACAATGAAGAAGTTGCCTCTCCATACTTCATGGAGAAGTGGTTGCCAGTCTTCCATCATGAATGTTAGATTTTTGTCTTTTTTTTTTTTGTCAGTCATGGGGTTTTGAACTCTGGGCCTGGGCACTATTGCTCAACTCTTCAGCTCAAGCAAGCACTCTACCACTTGAGCCACAGCACCACTTCTGGTTTTCTGAATAGTTTATTCGAGTTTTGTGGCCTGGCTGGCTTTGAAGCAAGATCCTCAGGTCTCAGCCTTCTGAGTAGCTAGGATTACAGGCACAGATGCCTGGCTGTCTTTTTTTTTTTTTTTTCATCTAGTGACATGATCCTCAAGTGTTTGCCTTTTTTTCTACTGATACAGTATATTGTTATAGTATAATAAAAAAAACATAGGCATTGTGATTTTTGTTCAAGTTTGGATAGCTCTAGAAACTTCCTGACAAGAGTGACCTGTCACTCATGTTATGAATGTAGGAACATATCGTCATTCACTATGAATGAGCACACCTAGGCACAAATCCTTTTTACTGATGCTCAACCAAATTTTCCAACTTTATCATAGTATAAAAGCCATCTGTAGGCCAGGTGACTATTACTCATGCCTGTAATCCTATTTAGGGTTTTGAGGATTGAGGTTTGAAGCCAGCCCAGGCAGGATTAACCACCAAAAAGCTGGGGGTGGAGCTGTGGCTCAAGTGGTAGAGTGCTAGCCTTGAGCAAAACAGCTAAGCAAGGGGCTGGGAAAGTGGCTCAGTGGTAGAGTGCTTGCCTTGCATGCATGAAGCCCTGGGTTTGATTCCTCAGCACCACATAAGCAGAAAAAGCTGGAAGTGGCACTGTGGCTCAAGTGGTAGTGTGCTAGCCTTGAGCTGAAGAGCTGAGGGACAGCGCCCAGGCCCAGAGTTCAGGCTCCACGACCAAAAAACAAAACAAAACAAAAAAACAGTCAAGCAAGAACACAAGGCCCTGAGTTCAAACCCCAGTACCAGCACCAAGAAAAACATGCATTCATCAGAGACCCTGTTTCATGTTTTGAACTTCGATCTTTTCCCAGGCTTGATATGAGCTATGTCCTCTTTCATGATTCTGGGCAAGAGCAGTGAGCCACGGCTCCCACTCAGCCACCCAATCACAAAGTTAAGCAGAAGGGAGCTGGGAAGGTGGCTCAGTGGTAGAGTGCTCGCCTTGCATGCATGAGGCCCTGGGTTCGATTCCTCAGCACCACAGAAGCAGAAAAAGCCAGAAGTGGCACTGTGGCTCAAGTGGTAGAGTGCTAGCCTTAAGCTGAAGAGCTGAGGGGCAGCGCCCAGGCCCAGAGTTCAGGCCCCACAACCCAGAAAGGAAAAAAAAAAAGAGTTAAGCAGAGGGCTAACTGTTGGGGAGTTTGGGTGCTAAATGGATTTTGACTTAGCAGGATGGAGTTCCTTACTGATGGGCTATGATTCTATCACATGATCTACCTAATAAAATTTTGATACGAGGTCCAGGGAGAATCCTGGTTATTGAGCACATCTGTGTCCCAGGAGGGAAAAGATGTGCTAGGTGCCAGAAGCTGAAGGCTTTCCTAAGTTCTGGGACTTTGTTTTGACAAATGATCACTCACACACACACACACACACACACACACCACCACACACACCACCACACACACCACCACACACACACCACCTTGTGGGCAGATTCTGAAGTGGGGGGAAGAGGGGTCCGGCGGGCCTAAGCCTTTAACTTGTGGGGCTTGGACAGAAGCTGGGCAGTTCATGTCACAACTGAGTTAAACTGCATCTTACGTACTTGGTGGTGTTTTTTTTGGGGGGGATTGATATCTAACCAACCTTGTATTCCTGGGATAAATCCCACTTGGACATACTATATAATCTTTTTTTTTTTGGTTGTGGGGCTTGAACTCTGGGCCTGGGCACTGTCCTTCAGCTCTTCAGCTCAAGGCTAGTGCTGTACCACTTGAGCCACAGCGCCACTTCTGGTTTTCTGGTGGTTAATTGAAGTCTCATGGACTTTCCTGCCCGGGCTGGCTTTGAATCATGATCCTTATCTCAGCCTCTAAGTAGCTAGGATTACAAGCGCTAGCCACCAGTGCCTTGTGTGAACTCACACAAGACCTGGGCACTGTCCCTTTGTTTCTGTTGCTCAAGACTAATACTCTACCATAAGAGCCACAGCTCCATTCCCAGCTTTTTGCTGGTTAAGTGGAGATAAGAATCTCCTGGACTTTCCTGCTCTATCTTTGAATTATGATCCTCAGATCTCAGCCTCCCGAGTAGCTAGGATCACAAGCCTGAGCCACCAATGCCCAGGTACTGTCTAGTAGATTTTTATCATAGTTTTTGTGTGCGTGTATGTGTGCATGGGTGTGACCCCCATCACATCAGAGTTTGGCATGAACGAATGATTTTGCCAACTCTCACAATGCTTACTGTTGCTCATCCCTAAATGAAGCCCACAATCCTCTTTACAAAGCCATCCCTTGACCACTACCCTCTTTCATTTGAGATGGGTATGGGTACGGCTGTGGGTTTGCTTGGGCGGGGAGGGGGTGGTGCTGGGGATGGAAGGAGAGCCCCCTGCATGCGAAGCACGTCCTCTCTAATAGCAACCACCCCAGAGGGCTCTGGCACTCACACAGGGCTCAATACAGAAGTATCCTAAATACATTTTCTGCATCGAGACACAGACACGCGTCTCCGGTTATTTCGCGGCAGTCAATCGGTTCTGCAGCGGTAAGGAGGCTACAGAGACAGCTATGCGCTCTTCTTTCTGTGCTGCAGCCAGGAAACAAATAATGATAGACCACGAGGGGCCTTTTCAGGCAGGTGATTATGTGTGCCGTTTCCTTCCTTTAAAACAGATGAATAGCAGCAACCATCCATCGTCACCTGGCTATTACCCACCGATGAATGGCTTGGCGGAGAGCGCGCCGTGGCTGTCCGTGGAGGGGGTTTCAGGGGTGATTACAAAGGCAATTCGTCCTCTCTTGCTAAGTGTTTTCTCGCTGGCCTCTTAAGCCCCCTCTGGGGGCTTCCATGCCCTGCAAGAGCACAATTTCAGTGTTCAGTGGTTATGGAGCCTTGTTGACCCTTATACCGCCTGCTATGCTGCTCCCCCCACACCCCGAACCCGCAGTAACCTAGTAACTTGAAAACAAGTTCGTGTATTGCCTCTGCCATGCAAGTCCTGCCATCCTGTGGTGACAGGCCCTCTGGCCCCTGGCTGCAATGCAGTTATGAACCAATGAGGTCCTTAAACAGGCTGTATGGGGTCAATTCAGCCCCATCCCTGACCAGCTTTGCTTCTGGGGTATGTATCTTGGACTTTCTGTGCCTTCGTTTGCACATTATGAGTATAATAATGGTACCTCGCTTGGAATGAAAGTGCTGGTGTAGCCAGATGCCGCTGGCTAATGCCTGTAATCCTAGCAAATCAGGAAACAGATCTGAGGGTCACGGTTCAAAGCCAACCCACAGGCAGAAAAGTCTGTAAGACTCATCTCCAATTAACCAGCAAAAAACTGAAGTGGAGGTATGGCTCAGGGAATAGAATGACTATCTGGAGCAAAAAAAGCTATTCAAGTGCATAGGTCCTGAGTTCAAGCCCTAGTACGGCAAAAATAAATAAAACAACAACAACAAAAAGTGCCAGCAGGGCTGGGAAGGTAGCTTAGCGGTAGAGTGCTTGCCTTGCATGCATGAGGCCCTGGGTTCGATTCCTTAGCACCATATAAGCAAAAAGAAAAAAGCCGGAAGTGGCGCTGTTGCTCAAGTGGTAGAGTGCTAGCCTTGAGCTGAAGAGCTGAGGGACAGCGCCTAGGCCCAGAGTTCAGGCCCCACAACGGGACCCCCCCCCCAAAAAAAAAAAGTACCAGCAAAAAAAAAAAAAAAAGCACTCAAGGGGCTGGGAAGGTGGCTCAGTGGTAGAGCGCTTGCCTTGCATGCCTGAGGCCCTGGGTTCGATTCCTCAGCACCACATAAGCAAAAAAAAAAAAAAAAAAAGAAAAAAGCCGGAAGTGGCACTGTGGCTCAAGTGGTAGAGTGCTAGCCTTGAGCTGAAGAGCTGAGGGACAGTGCCCAGGCCCAGAGTTCAGGCCCCACGACCAGACCAAAAAAAAAAAAAAGCACTCAATATATTTACTATTATCTATAAATAAATAAAATTAAGCCAAGTACTAATGGCTCACGTCTGTAATCCTATTGACTCAGGGGGTTGAGATCTGAGGATCATGGTTCGAAGACAGCCAAAGCAGAAAAGTTCATGGATTGCTTATCTCCAATAAACTACAAAAAAAAGGAAGTGGCGCTGTAGCTCAAGTGGTAGAGCGCTCGCCTTGAGCTGAAGAGCTGAGGGACAGCGCCCAGGCCCAGAGTTCAAGCCCCACGACCGACAAAAAAAAAACTACAAAAAAAAAAAAATCTGAAAGTGGAGCTCTGGCTCAAGTTGTAGAGCACTAGCTCTGAGCAAAAACGCTCATAGACAATGCCCAGGTCCTTAGTTCAAGCTCCAGGGCTTGAAAAAATAGTAATAAAGAAAATTAAGGCCAGGCAGTGGTAGCTCATGCCTATAATCCTAGCTACCAGATATCTGAGGATAAGTTTGAAGTCAACCAAGGAGGAAAGTCCCTGAGACACTTATTTCCAATTAACTATCAAAAAGCTGGAAATGGGCTGGCTATGGGTGGCTCACGCCTGTAATCCTACTACTCAAGAGGCTTGAGATCTGAGGACAGCAGTTCAAAGCCAGCCAAGCAGGAAAAATTGTAAGATTCTTATCTCCACTTTACCACCTAAAAACCAGAAATGGAGCTGTGGCTCAAAAGTGGTAGAGTGCTAACTTTGAGCAAAAGAAAAAAAAGCTCAAGGACAGCACCCAGGCCCTGAGTTTAAGCCCCATGACCACCCCCCCCCCCCCCACACACACACACACACAAAGGCTGGAAGTGGAACTGTAGTTCAAGTGTTACAATGTTATTCTTGAGTGGACCAGCTAAGGAACAGCTAAGGAGTTAATGTCCCAGTACAAAAAGATGAAGATGAAGGAAGGAAGGAGGAAGGAGGAGGAGGAAGAGGGAGGAAGAAGGAAGGGAAGAAAGAAGAGGAGGAGGAGGAGGAGGAAGAAGAGAAGAAAAAGGCAGAGGAAGAAGGAGGAAGAAGAGGAAGAGGAAGAGGAAGAGGAAGAGGAAGAAGGAGGAGGAGGAGGAGAAAGGAGAAGGAGGTGGTGGTGCAGGAGGAGGAGGAGGAGAATTATTCCCTAGTTTCTGTAGTTACACTGATCCCCAAAGGAATAAAATAGTAAGGAAACTAATCTGTCTAGGAGACACAAGACCTCATGGAGCCAAACAGCCATAATGAACCAAAATATTTTCTTTCTTTATTTTTTGGTCAGTTGTGGGGCTTGAACTCTGTGCTTGGGTGCTGTCCCTGTGCTCTTCTGCTCAAGGTGAGTGCTCTACCACTTGAGCCAAAATATTTTCTAAGTGGAAGGATCTGCCCGTGCCGGAATGATGTCCTTGAGTCTGAAACAAGCTGTGGCTGAAGCACAAATCCTAGCTGCATGGCTGAGCGCACGCAGTGGGTTCTGGGTATCGGCGGAGCAGAGCCCCCTAAACCCTGCAGGACTCCATCCACAGTATAGATCGGAAGACTACACACCCACAAGCCAAGGGAAAACACTTGATTACAAACGAAAGGGGGGGGGGGGGGCGGGGAGAGGTTCTTAAAACACTCTCAGTGTCTACAATGAGTCATCAAGACTTGGCTGACAGTTCATTTGACAATTATCCCTGAAGAACCCTTTCAAAATGTAAAACTGCAAAAGAAAAAAAGAAAAAGGCAGCAGGCAGAATATCAACAACATGCTGGAAGGACTGGGGTGTATACCAACACGTTAAAGAGGAAATAATAGGACCTAGGAACTGAAGAGAATCAAAGCACAAGTGAGCTTATGTTCTCTGGACTGGGCTTCAGTCCAGTGGTGAGCAGCATCCTTTAAGTTCTCCAGGCCAGCTCACCCACAATGAAGGCCCAGAACACCAGAACTTCCAGATTTAATGCCAACAACAAACCCCCTCTCCATCAGACACATGGGGCAGTGCCCGGGGTGGGTTTTCTCACCCTGCACCCAAAGCTGAAAGAAAGCGGAGTGACGGAACACTCAAACATGCTAGCTTCTTGAAAGAAAGCCGAGTCACGGAATACCCAAACATGCTAGCTTTTTGGCCTCCTAGGTTAACACAAAATTAAAGTTTAGTATATTATTGGCTGGGGGTGTAGTTCAAGGGTTCAGTGTATAATCCTAGCTACTCAACAGGTTCAGGGCTGAGGATAACAATTTGAAAATCAGCCCAAGCAGACAAATCTGAGACTCTTACCTCCAGTTAACCAGCAAAAAGGAGTTCAAGTCCCAACCTCAGAGATAACGCTCAGGCTCTGAATTCGAGCCCTACAACAGCCATGCACACACACATGCACACAGGCAGATGTATGGCTCAGTGGCATTAGGTATATTACTTCCCACACAACTACCACCATCCATCTCCACAAATTTTATTTTGTAAAACTGGAACTCTAGCCAGGCACTGGTGGCTCATGCCTGTAATCCTAGCTACTCAGAAGGCTGATATCTGAGGACTGTGGTTTGAAGCCAGCTGGGGCACAAAAATCCATGAGACTTTTTTTTTTTTTTTTTTGGGTCCAGTCGTGGGGCCTGAACTCTGGGTGTGGGCGCTGTCCCCCAGCTCTTCAGCTCAAGGCTAGCACACTACCACTTGAGCCACAGCGCCACTTCTGGCTTTTTTCCTTTTGCTTATGTGGTGCTGAGGAATTGAACCCAGGGCCTCAGGCATGCAAGGCAAGCGCTGGACCACTGAGCCACCTTCCCAGCCCCTCCATGAGACTCTTATCTTCAATGAACTACAAAAAAAAAGCTAGAAGTGAAGCTATAGCTAAAGTGGTACAGCACTAGCCTTGAAGTGGAAAAAAAAAAAAATCCCGGAGCTCTACACTCACAAAGGAATGCACTTCTCCTCCCCACCCTACCATTTTACTTCCTGCTTGCAAGTTCTGATAGCCATGCACCTTATGTGAGTGTGTCCTGCCACGTTTATCCTTTTGTGACTGACTCCTTTCACTGAGCACAGGTCCAGGCCTGCCTGCACTGCAGCGATCTGTTTCTTTCCTTTTTATCGAGGACGGTGGGCCATCATCATCCCTGCACGTGTCCTGTATCCTCCCATGTGCCATGCGCGCTCCTGCACCTTCCACTTGTTTGGCTACTGTATGAGTGGCTGCTCTCAATGTTGGTGGGACATACGTAAGTGGAGCTCTTGGATGTGCTCATCTTACTGTTAGTGTTTTGAGGACAATAACTTTTTCATGTGTGCCAGTACTGCGACTTTAACTCAGGACCTGGGACGCTATCCTTGAGCTTTTTTTTAAAAAAATCAAGACTAGCATTCTACCACTTGAGCCACAGCTCTACTTCCAGCTTTTAGCTGGTTAATTGGCAGTAAAGAGTCTCATAGAGGGGCTGGGAAGGTGGCTCAGTGGTAGAGCGCTTGCCTGGCATGCCTGAGGCCCTGGGTTCGATTCCTCAGCACCACATAAGCAAAAAGAAAAAAGCCGGAAGTGGCGCTGTGGCTCAAGTGGTAGAGCGCTAGCCTTGAGCTGAAGAGCTGAGGGACAGCACCCAGGCCCACAGTTCAGGCCCCACGACCGGACCTCCCCCCCTCAAAAAAAAAGAGTCTCATAGACTTACTTTCCTGCTACAAACTGGCTTTGACTGTGAGGCTTCAGGGAAAAAAAAACAACAAAAAAAATGACACCTTGCTGGACATCAGTGGCTCAAGCCTGTAATCCTAGCTACTCAGGAGGCTGAGATCTGAGGATTGCAGTTTGAAGCCAGGCCGGGCAGGAAAGTCTGTGAAACTCTTACCTCTAATAAACTACTCAGGAAAAGTCAGAAGTGGCCCTGTGGCTCAAGTGGTAGAGAGCTAGCCTTAAGCACAAAGAGGCTCAGGGACAATGCCCAGTCCTTGAGTTTAAGCCCCAGGATCTGAAAATAAACAAATAAATAAACGAATAAGCAAGCCAGAAGTGAGCTACAGTGCAAGTGGTAGTGTGCTAGTCTTGAATGCAAAAGCTCAGGAACAGTTCCCAGACCCTGATTTCAAGCCCCAGGGCTGATGCAAAGAAAGAAAGAAAGGAAGAAAGAAAGAAAGGAAGGAAGGAAGGAAGGAAGGAGGGAAGGAAGGAAGAAGGAAAGAAAGAAAAGAGAGAGAGAGGGAGGGAGGGAAGGAGAGAGGGAAGAAGGGAGAAGGGAAGGAAGGAGGAAAGGAAGGAAGGAAGGAGAGAGAGAGACAGAAATGATTGACAGAAAAACAGAACAGGCTTGGTTGAGGGGACACAGGCACAATCTCAGGAGGGGAGGGCTAACAAAGAGGCTGAATGAGGACAGATATGGTCCATATAGTTTATTTGTATGTATGAAAATAGCACAATGAAACCTGCTGAAATTGTCCGAAGGGGAAGGAAGGAAGGAGGATGGAGGAGTGACAGAGGCGGTGAGGCTGACAGGGGAACACTATGTGGAAATGTCACAACAAGCCCCCTAACAACTCACGTACATTCATTTAAAGAATTGATAGCTACTCAGGAGGCTGAAATCGGAGGATCATGGTTCAAAACCAGCTTCGACAGCAAAGTCTGTGAGACATCCAATTAACCAGCAAAAAGCCAGAAGCGAGCTATGGCTCAAGGGGTAGAAAGCCAGCTTTGAGCAAAAAAGAAAATCAAGAGTACTTAAGCCCTGAATTCATGAGCGCACATATACATACTCAAGCTTAAAATAAGTAAAACCAAGGGGGAGGCAGGGCAAGCTGGATTCCCGACCCAGATACCCCAACACCCCGCTTCATTCCAGGTCCCTTTGATCAGAATCAGCAGGAACCCCACAGTGCCACAGGATACAGCTTCCTGAATCAAACCCATCATTCACCTGGTTGTGCAGATGCTCTGTGGTGGTGGGGGTCCGCTCGTGGGAGCCCCGGGGTGATGGGCAGCCCCAGAACCCACTCAGGCGTGAGTCCAGGCTGGGACTGGCCACTGGCATTTCACGTACCATGTGGCCAGGGTGGTGGGATGAGGAATTCTGCCCTGCTCTGACTCCGTGGCTTTTCCTGTAGCATTCTTTGGTAAAGACAGCTGCCGTGTAGAGGGCTGGCCTGGAGGACAGCTCCGGAAGACTGGGGACAGAGGGCAGTCTGCAGACTAGAGCTATCCGAAGCTAGGACCCTTAGGCCAACAAGCCGTGACAAACTCCTGCTGTCAATGGCACAAGCAAGCTGGGGACACGGCGCTGCAGCCCTGACAGCCGCAGCCCAGATCAGCTGCACACCTGGGGGCACTGGCGTGTGTGCTCACAAACAGCTAGGCTGGGAGGGAACTTACTATACTTTCATTAGAAAAGCCTAACACCTACATAAACAATAATGCACTTCCAAAGATAGCAGACCATTTCTGCTATGTCTTAAACAGGCATTTAGAAATTTTTCTTTTTTTTTTTGGGTCCGTTCATGGGGCCTGAACTCTGGGCCTGGGCGCTGTCCCTCAGCAATTCAGCCCAAGGCTAGCACTCTACCACTTGAGCCACAGCGCCACTTCCGGCTTTTTTCTTTTTGCTTATGTGGTGCTGAGGAATCGAACCCAGGGCCTTGAGCATGCAAGGCAAGTGCTCTACCACTGAGCCACCTTCCCAGCCCCTAGAAATTTTTCTTATACGGCCAACTAAGCTAATTGAGGTTACCTCAACTTCAAGAAAGAATATCAGGCATTGCGTGGCAGTGCATACCTATCATCCCAGCTATACGGGAGGCAGCGATTAGGAGGAACGAAGTTTGAGGCCGGCGTGAAGCCCCATTTCAGCCAACAAACCAGGTGTGGTGGTATGTGCCTATAATCCAAAGCTATATAAGAGGCTTAAGGAGGGGAGCTGCAGTCCAAGGCTAACCAACGCAAGATCTTACCTAAAAAATAAAGCACAACAACGGCTGGAGGCATGGCTCAAGAAGCAGAATGCCTACCTAGCAAACATAAGGCCCTGAGTTCACATTCCAATATTGCACAAGAAAAAGACAAGTACAATTTTAAGTCTGGAAGAGGAGAATTTAGAGCTGCCCAAAGGTGAGATTCCCTAAAAATTTAAGCTAACAATTCCTGTCATCAAACATGGAAATCGGGGTGGGAATGTGGCTTAGTGGTAGAGTGCTTGAGTTCATGAAACCCTGTATTCGATTCCTCAGTACCACATAAATTGAAAAAGCCGGAAGTAGCACTGTGGTTCAAGTGGTAGAGTGCTAAGGCTTGAGCAGAGAGAGGTTCAGGGACAGAGCCCAGGCCCCAAGTTCAAGTCCCAGGACCAGCAAAAGCAAAAACAAACAAAAAAAAAACACCTGAAAATCAACTCATTGCATTTCATTGGATTTTCAAGTCAATGATAACATTTCTAAACTTTTGGCAGGGTATAATGAAGTATGGTAATGTACTAGAATTTAATAATGGTGATGAGTATACAACCCTGTAAATAAGAGGCTTTTTTTTTGTTTGTTGTTTGTTTTTTAAACCCATGAAGATGGGTACCTGTTGCTCAGAAATAATTCTAGCTACTAAGGAGCTTGAGTTCAAAGCCAGCCTGGGTAGGAAAGTCCACTGATGTTTTTTTGTTTTTTGTTGATTGTGGGCTTAAATTCAGGGCCTGGGCACTGTCCCTGAGCTCTTTTTGCTCAAGGCTAGCACTCTACCACTTTGAGCCACAGTGCCACTTCCAGTTCTGTGGTGTTTAATTGAGGTAAGAGTCTCCTGCCTGGACTGGCTTTGAAATGTGATCCTAGACCTCAGCCTCCTGGGTGGCTAGGATTACAGGCATGAGACACCAATTAACCACTGGAAGTGGCTAGAAGTGGAGGTGTGACTCAAATGGTAAGAACGCCAGCCTTGAGTGAAAAAGTTTAGGGACAGCACCAGGTCCTGAGTTCAAGCCCATGGACCAGCACAATTAAAAAGAAGAAAAAAAAAAAAGCCCATGAAATTGTACTCTTTTTTAAAATGGTGAATTTTATGGTTTCTGAAGTATATTGCAATTTTCAGAATTTTATGGAGGAAGTGAACATTTGCATTTAAACATTTTCCAAATAGTTCTGCCCCATTTCTGTAGCACAGCGACTGAGGGGGTCTAACTTAGCCCTAGAACTTGCTGGGGTTTTTGTTGTTGTTTGCATTGTATCTTTCAGGAAAATGACTAGCAAAAGCCCTCCCTTAGCTTAACTTTCCAATGTTTTTGTTTTTGTCACAGATGTTGCACTTACATTTTAAGCGAGACAATGTTTACCTCATTTTATAATACTTAATTGGCCCGTCTTGCTATGAGGAAGGTAAGAGAACTTTGGGAGCGAAGCACTCCAAGAGGAAGCCATCTTTTTGAAGTCAGATGCACCTCAGCATAGGACTGCTCCACAGTGCCCGTGTGGCGTGGCCTGGGCATCTCCGTAGCACACAGCAAGCTTGCCTCGCCCAGCGAGGCTCTCTGTAGGACAATGGCAGGATGGCTCAATGGGCACAGGAGAGAGAAGAAAACCTCTGCACTGTCTAACATGATTATAAAGAACTTGAGATAGGTGAATCAGAAAACAACATCTTTGAACAATTATAACCACACAACAGGATTCCCTTATTCCGCTTGTTAAGTAGCCAAGCAGCTGTAAACTTCAGTACCGACTCTGTCTGATGGAACAGTCTCAGGCTTTGATTTTTCCACACTCGCATCATCCACGCGTTGTGGAAATGCTAGACAGCTTCTGCAGCCAGCTCTGGAGCAGCCGCGGTCTCCGAAGGTACACGCCTCCCTTCCCCGGCACCTCATCAAATGCTTCGGTACTCAGAGCCCCGGGCCACGACGGCGGCAGCATCCCATTCCACAGTGAAGAATGAAATCGTTCCGAAGAACCCAAACACCACCATGAGCAGGAGTTGCCAGTGAAGGAGAAGGTAGTTGCTGTAGAAAAACGCTACGGCTGCGCAGATGGACTACAAAGAAATGAGACATATCAGAGTGCCCACAGGGCTGAACGACTCCATAGGCAGCTCCATAGCCAGCTCCGATACTCCTGACCCCCAGGACAGCACTCGCTTTCCCCGCAGACACAACTTCACTTGTCACTACCTCCCCAGCAGGCAGGCACCACGGGCTCTGTGGACAGCAGAGATCAGCCTCTCCTCCTTCCAGCAGCACGCTGCCGATAACATGCAGGTTGGGAAAAGCACTTGTCTGCGTGGTGGGTGAAGGGAAATCTCTCATCTAAGCGCAGAGACCAGAATGGACACTCTTTGTCTCCAAGTAGGGGGAAGCTCACTGCTTCCTGGTTCTACTCAAAATCCCTCCAAAATCCCCTGATTTCCATTTAAAAACCACAATAGCACCAAGCGCCAGTGGCTCACTCCTCTAATGCTAGCTACTCAGGAGGCTGAGAAATGAGTCAACCTGGGCAGGAAAGCCCATGAGGCTCTTATCTCCAATTAACCACCAAAAAAAAGCTAAAAGAAGAGCTGGGACTCACGTGATAGAGTGCTAGCCTTGAGCACAAGAGCTCAGGGACAGCACCTAGGCCCTGAGTTCAAACCCCAAGACTGGCACATGCATACCTTAAAAAAAAAAAAACCCAACCCATAAAAGAAATGACCAAATAAAAACAGGTAAGCATGAAGGCAAAGCACTTTCAACATGATTTGGATGGTTACCTGAACAAACTTAAAGACAGCGAAGGCTGGAGCACTGTCTTCAGAGTAGAGAAAGCCCAGGATGCTGAGCAGCTGGGTATTGAAGCAGCTGTCTCCCAGGCCCAACAGAAAACTGCACAGGATGGCGATTTCTTTGCTAAAGAAAATACAGATTGATTCAGAGCTACTTAAAATATAAAAGCAACTCACCCACAAAAGCATTTAACCATGTGGGAACAAAGATAAATGGATCCTAGAATTTTCAGGTCTGTCTTGCAATGCTGGGGCTGGTGTCCAGGCCCTTGCATATGCTGGAACATGCTACTCTCCAGCTCCTACAGTAGGATTTACGGTCAGAAATTAGACTCAAATGCACATGGCTTCACATTTGAGCAAGCTCTAGTCTACTATCTGAGACGCCAAAACTGGTTTTTAGGCTCTGCTCCACTCAGAGTTATGGATACATACACAAACATCTGTATCTATAATGAATTTAAGAGTAGAATGCAATCAACCAATTGCCTCCAAACTCTTGTGAACCCCCAGCTGGCAGTCTCCCTCACCACCCTTCTCCCCTTTGCTGTTCCTCCAAGCCCTAACTTTGGGATAGGTTACTACTAATGCAGAAATATAAAATTCAGATCAGATCCTCTATGCTCCTTCCTTGATGAGGAGGCAGATTTAGCAGGAGAAAAGGTTAAAAGCAACCATTGCAAAATAACTTGGGAATCTCTAAGGATTTCTACTTAAACTCATTCTGGCTCCATTAACATTTGACAGATGACCTTTTAAAGAGAAGAGCCTCTCTGAGGAGGATTAGGGCTCTCTTCCAAATACCCAGTGACCCTTTCCTCCCACCCACCCTCCCTCAAGTCAAGGGTGGTGGTGGTAACTATACCTTGGTCTGATGTAGGCACTGCTGTTGGTTCCCTCCACAGGGGCGATTGGGGCATCTCCAGGCATGTTGAGAAATATTAAGTAAAAAGCTATAAAGTGCACCAGGATGCCCAACAGCACCACTGGGTTTCTACCAAAACGATTATCCTTGCTCAGCAGGCCAAAGAGGCTTCCACCTAGAAACCAAGATGGCAGACATATCACTAATGGTACCAGCAAGTTATTTAACTAGTTCTGAGTTCTAATCCAAGGAATGAATGTCCTCAACTGTCCAATATCTTCCCCACAAACGCACTTGCAGCAATGACGAACAGATACTAATGACTACAACTGAATATGAAGTAGCAGTTCTGTAATGGTCCTGCTCTTCTCGAATGAACTGTTATACCCCCAAAGCAACCTCTTTTGAATTACAGCTTATAAGAGAAACTTACAGAAGTTTCAAAAGGGCACAACCGCTCAATCACAGCTGCTAGAGACCACGACCCCTTTTCCACAGGGAAAAGGGCTTCATGAAGGTTTCACAATGGGAACAGCATAGACTCTCGACAGCACAAGGACAGAAGACCACGAGTTGTCACTTTTAAAATTCTTACTGTACCAACAAACATAAATCTGTACCACCCTGAGTGGCATGGTGCTGGCCTAGTATGTCCAAGGATCTGGGTACCAACCCTAACACACTGGGGGAAGGATGGCAGCTGAAAACATCTACTGTTCCATAGCACAGTGGACTAACTATAGTTGGTGGAAATCAGTGGAATATCTCAAAGTAGCTACTAGAAAGGACATCCAGTTTTCCCAACACAAAGAAACGAATGAAGGCTGTGTGTTGGTTACCCTCCCCTAATCCCTGATCATTACACACTGACCAAAGATGTACTGAAATGTCACACTGTACCATGTGTCAAAATCTACAGTCATGTACCAAAGATATATCATCAGTGGAGGTGTGGCGGAAGTGGTAGAGGGCCAGCCTTGAGTGGAAAAAAGCCCAGTGAGAGTGTGTGTCTGAGCTCAAGCTGGGCCCAGCGTCAGCACACACAAAGAATTAAAAATATATTTTAGTAAGTAGTGCTGACACCACCAAATGCTGGTGAGGATTCTGGCTGGCACAGCCCCTGGAGAACATTTTGGCAGATCCTTTCCTAATCAAGTTGTAGCACAAGAAGGAGCCTGGGTATTAACAGAGCTAAGACTGGCTGTCTGTGATAGAGCCAGCAGTCCCCCGTGCTATCAGCAGGGGGCGCTCTTTATCTTCAGCATCGTGGAGTGCATTAGCAGAGGCCAGGGAAAAGAACCACCAGTAGGACCCGCGCTATCAGGGAGGACCTTGCCCTGGGAGTGGATGGCGCTTCACCATCCAGACCCTTGGGAGACTTCATTCACAGGGCACTGGGTAGGGCAAAGGTCATCTCATGGAAGTTGGGGACATCAAGTGTATTTTATCTCCATTTAGATCCAGTGAGGTTTTCCTTGGAGTTAGGCAAACTAGTCCTAAAAGCCCAGATGGAAAAACAAACATACCAGGTGCCAGTGGCTCTCGCCTATAATCCTAGCTCCTCAGGGGGGGTTAGAGATGAGGATCGCGACTCAAAACCAGCCTCATTGGAAAGTCTGTGAGACTCTTATCTCCAATTAACCACCAGAAAAAGCCAAAAGTGTAGCTGTGGCTCAGGTGGTAGACCACTAGTCTTAGCACAAAAGTTCAGGGACAGCACCCAGGCCCTGAGTTCAAGCCTCAGACCTGGCACTAAAAAAAAAAAAAAAGAAAACAGAAAAAAGAAAAACGTAAGAAGAGCAAGAGCTCTGATTGGAGAGGAGCTTCACTGTAATGGAACACACACAAAACCCCATCTGTAGGTGAGATCTGAGGATACCAGTTTGAAGCCAGCCTAGGCAGACAAATCTACCAGACTCTTATCTCCAATTCACCACCAAAAAGCCAGAGTATAGCTGTGGTTCAACAAATACCAGCCTTGAGCAAAAAAGCTTTAGGACAGAGCCCAAGCCATGAGTTTAAGCCCTAGGACAGGCACCAAAAACAAAAACAAAATATTCACACAGCAAGGTACTAATGCAATAGAATGCAAAGTCCCAAAACAGTAATAGCCATACACAAAATTACTATCTCTGTGGTATCAGTGAGATCACTGAGGCAAGAACTAATACTAGGGTTTGAACTCAGGGCCTCCTGCTTGCTCAGCCTGTTTGTTCAGCAGGTACTCTGGAGCCATGAGTCTGGGGGATTCCAGGGGTTGGGGCAGGGAAGGCCAGAGGAGCCAGGGACACCTGTGTGGCAGAGGCCCTTGGGACACACAAGCCTACTCAGAATGGCTCCCTGGCCACAGCTGGGACCACAGCAGCACCATAACAATTCGGTGCTGTTTTGAGTGATAAACCATTTGGGAAAAATAGGAAATGACAGGCCCATCCTAAGAGTAAATAAGTAAGCAAACAGGAAGCAGGGGAGGGGCTTCTGCTAGCAGTAGAAAGCAGAGGGGCATTCTGGAGTGGACTTACTGAGGCCTGTGTACACACACGCACACACATATACACACACACACAAACACACACGAACGAGACAACTGAGATTTTATTATTATTTTTAAATTCTGTCTTTCGCCAGGAGTTAGGCCCTAATTCTAGAGTTGGCATGAGACAGGCTTGAACTGATGGACACACAAATGGTACTGAGAATCAGAGCTACCAAGCCAGGGTTCCTAGACTTGCTCCTCAAGGATTCTAAGCCAGGCTGTATTTATGGTTTCTTTCTTTTCTTCTTTTGTTATGCAGGGCATGAGCACTGTTCCTGAGCTATTTTAGGCTAGGGCTCTACCACTTGAGCCACAGCTCCATTTTCAGCTTTTTGGTGATTAATCAGAAATAAGAATCTCACAGACTTTCCTCCTCAGGCTGGCTTTCAACTGTGATCTTCAGATCTCAGCCTTCAGAGTAAGCTAGAACCACAGGTTTGAGCCACCAGTGCCCAGCACTGCACTGGTATTTTGCATGTAACGAACCTAGAATTTCTCCAATGCCGATGAAAATTCCAGACAGTCCAATCAGGCTTTTCTCTTCTGTTCCAAATTTGTTCATAGCACCAATACAGGTTCCATATACACCAGAGAAAAAAGTTAATTCCAGACCTTTGGGGGGGAAAAATCAGATTTAATTAAGCTTTACATCTACATCCTCCTTTCCCTAGTTTTTCTTCCTGTCTACATAAATAAAGAAAACAGAACAACGCATAGGGGCTGAAATGCACCTTCCAGGCACAACCTGACTTTCTGCTATTCACAGAACTGTTGGAAGGGAATAAGCCACACAGTGTGGACTTGAGATCTTAAAACCCCCCAGGACGTAATGACATTTGCAGAAGTGGTGTGCAAGAGGTAATCAACTACACAACGAAGGTGGAACCTCATGATGTGATTAGTGTCCTTTGGACAAACACCAAAGAGCTTTCTCTGTCTCCCATGAGCGCCTACAAGATGACAGCCATCTCTAAACTGGGAAGTGTCCCTCACCCAGAACCTGACCAGGCTGACAGCCTGGTCTCAAGATGCTCAGCCTCCAGAACTGTGAGAAACAATACCTGTTACTTCAACCACCGGGGCTACAGTAATTTGGGATAGCACTGTAAGCTAAGACACCACAAGAAAGCAGTTGACAAACAGATCAGATAAAAACACACAACTCATGGGGCACTGGTGACTCACGCCTGTTATTCTAGCTACTCTGGAGACAGATCTTAGGACCAAGGTTTGAAGCTGGCTGAGGCAGGGAAGTCCATTAAGAATTTTTTTTTTTTTTTGCCAGCCCTGGGGCTTGAACTCAGGGTTTGGGCTCTAAGCCTCTGTGCTCAAGGCTAGTGGTCTACCACTTGAGCCACAGCACCACTTCTGGAGTCTCACCGGCAATTGCCTGGCTGGCTTTGAGCCACAACTGTCAGATCTCAAGCCTTGTAAGTAGCTAGGATTATAGGCATGAGCCACCGGCACCCCGCCCTAAGACTCTCATCTCCAAATAACCACCAAAAAGCCAGAAGTGGAGTTGTGGCTCAAGGGACAATATCCAAACCCTGATTTCAAGCCTCAAGACCAACACAAAACAACTCATATAACTCAAGAAAGAGGTATCCTAAGGCTGAAACCTGTCACTCTGCTTATAGGGAGGCAAGAGACAGAGGATATAACTAACATGAACTTGTAACAGTGAACACTATTCTTATGAGAACTAGTCCCATTCTTTTTCTTTCAACCATATTTAGGGGTTTGAACTTAGGAACTTGTACTTGCTATGTGGGTACACTACCACTTGAGTCATGCCCCCTAGCCCTTTTCTACTTAGTTTTACATTAGGGTTTCAAATATGCCCAGACCGTCCTGGATTGTGATCCCTCTATTTATGCTTCCATGCAGCTGGGATGACAGGTATGTGTATGTGCTACTTCTTTGCCTGAGCTGGCCTTGAACTGCAATCTTCCTGATCTCCACAGGCGTGAGCCACCTCATTCAGTTCAACTATTCTTGCTACACTGAAAAACCACTCCACCATTCATTATTCACAGTACTCACATGGTAGTTTCATTAAACCTTCCTTCTAGGAAAAGAAAATTCCTAAAGTTACAGTAAAAAGTTAGGATGTCAGTAACCTTAATTCCTTAGTGTTAAAAATCTTCAAAGTAAATCATAAAGACGTTTGATTTGAGGATCTTTTTTGTTTTGGGGAGTACTGGGGTTTGAACTTAGGGCCTTATGCTTTCTAGGCTGGCATTCTACCACTTGAGCCATGTCCCTAGTCCAAGAGATGTTCTGTTTTTCTATTTCTCCTAAAAACACAAGGCAAAGTATTAAATGGTACACTGCAGCACATTTGGAAAGGAAATGACGTCCTCTTTATTCTCAAGCCCCAGGGCTCCACCTGTCAGCACATCACATTATCACCTGCTTCCAATTCATTACCTGATCTTAGTGGGCCTGGCCACATACACCTGGGATCCCTAGCACCTGGGGAAGGTGGGCGGAGTCTGAGTTCCAAGCCAGCCCAGGTGGCATAATGAATACTGGAGGAATGGCTCAGTGGTAGAGCACCTCCTAGCAAGCCCTAGGATCTGGGTTGAAATCCTACTACCACAAAGAAGTGCTCCTAGCGTACATAGTTTCAGTGATATGTTCCTGGCTATTTCCTGCAGCGCTCCCAACTGCCTTAAATTTGCTGGTTCTTGTGAGCCATGAGCCTGGCATTTGCTGTCTTTGCACAAACTATCCTCAGCAGAATACAGCAAAGGTGACCCTACGCTTTATCCAGGCCCAACCTCAGGGAGCTCTTTGTGCTAGTTTTTTCTGTTGTTTGTTTGGGCAACTAAGAGATCTGGCTCTTCTGCAATGTTCCAAGGTCTCCTCCTAGAGGAGTCAGTGAGATGGGCAGGGTACACAGTTGGCAGGGGGGGCGACAAGGCGGACACAGGGAGAGACAGACAAGATGGGGGCAAGTGTTACCTGTGTAAGCGGTTGTAACACTGAGAAGCAGCATCTCCTTGGTGACACACAACCTCAGAGACTTTTCTGCAAAGACAAAGAAGTCAGGAGACTTAAATACATCCAAATTTATCTGTACAAGTCCGAAACCATTTCTTCACTAGTAACAAAACCAGCAAACAAATATGTTGTGACTCAAGTTACAGTTTTTTCAGATTAAACTTCATAAGGTATGAACTAAATCTGCCCAATACACAGACTGTTTCAAGGGCTTAAGTATGCGCTGAGTACCATTTTTCTCAAGGTATTCTTCAGCTCTTAGAACAGGAACATGTGGAAAAAAACAGAACCAAACAAGAGGGGAAAAGACTTGGGAAGGCAGGGGTCAAAGTGGGCCACTGGCAGCATGTACTTCCTGGGGGCATCACAGGGCAGATTGAAGGCTGGCCTCAAGGAGGGACGCTGACCATATAAAAGCTAGGGTACTTCCTAAGAGTCTCATGGATTTGTCTAGCCAGACTGGTTTTGAGCCATGATCCTCAGCCTCCTGAGTCAGGATTAGAGTATGCCACAGCCCTGACAAGTTAAACTTTTATGTTTGAACTCAGGGCTTACACTTGTTAGGTAGGCACTCTGCCACTTGGGCCATACCCCAAGCCTTTTTTGCTTTGATTACTTTTTTGTTAAGAGCTGGGAAGATGGCTCAGTGGTAGAGCGCGTGCCTTGCATGCCTGAGGCCCTGGGTTAGATTCCTCAGCACCACATAAGCAAAAAGAAAAAAGCCAGGAGTGGCGCTGTGGCTCAAGTGGTAGAGCGCTAGCCTTGAGCTGAAGAGCTGAGGGACAGCCCCCAGGCCCAGAGTTCAGGCCCCACAACCGGACCCAAAAAAAAAGAAAAAAGAAAGATCTTAGGCTTTTTAACCAGGCCAACCTGGAACAGATCCTCGTACCTCTGCCTCCCTGGGTGGCTGGAAATAAGTGCGACACCATGCTAGGCCAAGACTTGCTTTTATTGTGTCCCTGCACTCTTCTATGTCATAAACTTTGCCTTTTGTTTCAGTGTTTTCAAAATAATTCGAAGAATGCTTTAAAGTTTATCAGAGTGTAAGTCCTCAATTCCTTTTTTGTAGAGCTCAGTCCTGTTTCCAGACAATTAGTCTAACAAAAGAACTTTATCACTTCTCAAAAATAAATTTTAAAGATCTCACTTAGATAATAAAAACAAATAAAAATCTCACTTAAATACTCCAGAAACATCATAAGTCCCGAAGCTATCTATCTCCCATCTCCCTCTCCTACCCTGAGGCACATCAACAAGCCAGCTTGGCCTTCTAGGCCTCTGAGAAAAAGAAGGAAACAGCCAGGTCCAAAAGAGCTCGCTTGGGGCTGGGAAGGTAGCTCAGCGGTAGAGTGCATGCCTTGCAAGCATGAGGCCCTGGGTTCGATTCCTCAGCACCACATAAACAGAAAAAGCCGGAAGTGGCGCTGTGGCTCCAGTGGTAGAGCACTAGCCTTGAGCTGAAGAGCTGAGGGACAGTGCCCAGACCCAGAGTTCAGGCCCCATGACAGGCAAAAAAAAACCAAAAACAAAAGAGCTCGCTTTAAAATATTACAAGCTACTGGGTACCAGTGGCTCATGCCTGTAATCCTAGCCACTCAGGAAGCTGAGATCTGGGATCACGGTTCAAAGCCAGCCCAGGTAGGAAAGTCCATGAGATTCTTATCTCCAATAAACCATCAGAAAACCAGAGATGGCACTGTGTCTCAAGTGGTAGAGTGCTAGCTTTGAGCTGATGAGCTGAGGGACAGTGCCAAGGCCCGGAGTTCAAGCCCCATGACTAACAAAAATAAATAAGTATTACAAGCTTTCACACGTTATTAAATCTCAATTTCTGTGAGCTGATTTAACTTGTGCCCTTTGATCAATAGTGGATCTACTGACAGTCATGTTCCTAGACCTGCAAAGCTGAGAGGCAGACTTTGCAGGGTGATCAGGTTATAACCTACCCAATTCTACATGTAACTTAATTTATAATTATGAAGGATTTCCTGAAATGCACTAAGTACACAAACTAAAAAGCCTGGTAAAACAGCTTTAATGAAATAGTCTCGGGGCTGGGAAGGTGGCTCAGTGGTAGAGTGCTTGCCTTGCATGCCTGAGGCCCTGAGTTTGATTCCCCAGCACCACATAAGCAAAAAGAAAAAAACCGGAAGTGGCGCTATGGCTCAAGTGGTAGAGTGCTAGCCTTGAGCTGAAGAGCTGAGGGACAGCGCCCAGGCCCAGAGTTCAGGCCCCACGACCAGACCCCCCACCCCCCCCAAAAAAAGAAATAGTCTCTACTCAAGGTTCAGGCCTCAGTGGACACATGCTACAGGACTGGGAACCGGTGGCTCACACCTGTAATTCTAGCTACTCAGGAGGCTGAGATCTGAAGATCATGGTTTGAAGCCTGACTGGGCAGGGGAGTCCATGAGACTGTTTTTTGTTTTTTTTGTGTCAATTATGAGGCTGGGTGGTCACTCAGGGTCTGGGTGCTACCCCTGGGTTTTTCTGGTCAAAGCTAGCTCTCTAGCCACAGCACCACTTCTGGTTTTTCTGGTGGTTAACTGAAGAGAAGATTTTCATGAACTTTTCTGGCTGGGCTAGCTTCAAACCACGATCCTCCTGAGCAGCTAGGATTACAGGCATGAGCCACCAGTGCCCAGCTTCAGGAGACTCTTGGTCTCTAATAAACTACCAAAACAAAAAAAATCTCAAAAACTGAAAGTGGAGCTGTGGCTCAAGTGTCAGAGTGCCAGCCTTGAGCAAAAGCAGCTCAGGACAGCGCCTGAGTTCCAGGACTAGAACCAGAGGGGGGATAAAAAACAAACAGGCTATAGGAAATCCTTGCCAAAAGCAAAAACGCCTGTGTCATCTGGGCCAGCTGATTAGAGCAACAATTTCTCTATCAATGTAACAACCAGTCAAACTTAGCAGCCATAGGGGCTGTCCCCCACTAAGACCAGCCAGTTAACAGTAGACTTACTCAGACTGTGGCCCAGAAAGGCTACTCCCAATGGAGGATAGTTGCCCTCGACCAAGAGAGCCTCAAATCAAATGCCATTGCCTGTGGCTGAGGGGCCACTGAAGTCCACCACTGGCTCAAAGTTTGTACTCAAGCCATAGCTCAGCCATCTACTACTGACTTGGGGTAATTTTCTTCTTCTTCTTCTTTTAACCAGCTTGAAAACCCAAATTAGCAATAGCCTGTTGTCTTGTCAGCAAGATGCTGCCGGCCTGTCAAAGTTAAAGCATGGATGCTGATAACCACATGCTCCCTCAACTTATCACACTCCCAACCACACAGACGGCTCCCCATTTCCATGCACTGGCCACTGGTTAAAATGCCCTGTCTGTGACCGGAACTACTGGTGCACAGTACCCAAGAGGAAAAGAACCAGCAGACCGGAAGACTCAGTGGCATCTCCTCCCCTCCCCCCCACAAGTACTGGGGCTTGAACTCAGTGCTTCATGTTCTCCTTGAGCCTTTAGTCTTAAGTGACAATTTCTTGAAGAATTTTCTCGTCTCTAATATGGAGATGATGATAACAAACTGTTGTGAGAATCAGGAAAGCAAGGGGAGAGCTTAGCAGAGTTCCTGACCAGAGAGATCTATCAGAGGACGAGTAGGACAGCTCTTAAGAACCACTGCTCCTTGCAGCCTTGGTCTGATCTCAGGCTGGGCAAACCATCTGCTCTTACCTCTTGTGTGAACTCACCCTGTCCTCTCCTGAGAGCCTAGCTTCCTTCCCGCCCCACCTGCTCAGGAGGGCAGTCATGTTACATTAACCCCACACCCCATGTTAGGCAACTGAAAGAGACTCATGTATTTTTGAGCTGCATACCTGGAAAAATAAAAACCCTGGGGAACCACTAGTCCCAAGATTCCAGGGCAAAGGGAAAAGCAAAACAACTAAAGGCACTCCCCAATTGACCTTGAATTTCAGACACAGAAAATACTTACTAAATGCTTCTACTGCCTTTGTCATATTGCTCTGGGCAGACCTGAGGAAATAAAATGAAATAATTTTTCCCTTGACAATTAAAAAGAGAGCAAACAGCCTCATCCTACCCAACTGTATACTTATCTAGTTCACTTAAGTCCAAAAAAAAAAGCTCTGTCCTCTATGTGGGCTAGCACATATTTGCGATGACTCTGAATGCTCCTTGCTCCCGGGGTCCCTTCCCGGCTCCAGGCCTCACTACATAAACTGTGTTCATCATACCTGCTGCCCAGCACCGCGCTACTGTGAGCAGTGAAAGACAAGGCTCAGGATAAGCTTACTACAAATGTTGACTACTCCCGTTTCAAAAGCGACACTGCAGGTAGAACACAAGAGCATTCTAGCTTGCTATAATAATCCCCCGGTACTCAATTTCCCATCGTCTGTATTATGTAAAAATAAGCCTTCCAGTACTAACATTCTTCAAACGCATGACTACCTTCTGTGTGACATGGCTGATATTCAGGGCAACCTTCTGGTTATAAACATAGGCTTTGGCCAGGCACTGGTGGCTCACTACTCAGGACACTGAGATCTGAGGATTGAGGTTTGAAACCAAGCCCCAGCAAGAAAGTCTGTGAGACTCTTATTTCCAATTAACCCCAGAAAACTAGAAGTGGAGCCGTGGCTAAAAGTGGTAGTGTGCTAGCCTTGAGCAGAAAAGCTTAGGAACAGCACCCAAGCCCTGAGTTCAAGCCCCATGACACACACCCCCACCAACCAAACCAAAACAAACCAAAACAAAAATAACATGGGCTTTGGAATCCTGACTTGGCCACTGTCAGGTGATTTGACAAATTACTTTCATTTCCTTATTTATAAAATAATTCTATTTTTTACCTGTGGGAGACAGTGAGATAATGCAATTTTAGGTATGACTAATAAAAAGATTATGGCAAAAAAAATTAAAATTCTTGCCCTATCAGCCAAGTTTACATCCCCAGATCATTAAATAATATAGGAAAGAAGGAAAGAAGGAGGGAGACAGGGAAAGATGGAGGAAAGGAAAGATGGAGGGGTTAAAAAAAGTGAAGAAAAGAAAGCAATCTACCTATTTATGTACCTCACTATCTACCTAAGGGAGAGGCTGGGGCTTCAGAATAATCAAATTACTGGTACAAAAGGTGACTTACACCTGTAATCCTAGCTACTCAGGAGGCTGAGATCTAAAGATCGTGGTTAACAGCCAGGAAACTTAACCATTGTAAAGCTAGTATTGTGTAGAACTGTGGCTCAAGAAGTAGAGTGCCATGTGGCTCAAATGGTAGAGCGCTAGCCTTGAGCTGAAGAGCTGAGGGACAGCGCCCAGGCCCAGAGTTCAGGCCCCACAACCGGACCAAAAAAAAAAGAAGTAGACTGCCAGTTTTGAGTAAAAAAGCCAAGGCACTATTACTGGCACAGGAAAAGAAAGAAAGAGTGAAAGAAAGGAAGGAAGAAAGAGAGAAAGAGAGAAAGGGAGGAAGGAAGGGAGGAAGGGAGGAAGGGAGGGAGGGAGGGAGGAAGGAAGGAAGGAAGGAAGGAAGGAAGGAAGGAAGGAAGGAAGGAAGGAAGGAAGGAAGGAAGGAAGGAAGGAGGGAAGGAAGGAGGGAAGGAAGGAGGGAAGGAAGGAGGGAAGGAAGGAAGGCAGGCAGGCAGGCAGGCAGGGCAGGCAGGCAGGCAGGAAGGGTAGGAGGATCTAGAGATCATCAGCTCTAGGTCCTCAGATATATACTACATGAACTTGAGATAAAAAGGCAGATGTGAACTGCTTGTTGGCATTTTCTGTAAGGTTCACCACCAGGTCCTGCCTACACCGCCAAAGGCTTCCAAACACACCAAGATTCAAGTGCAAACTCCTATCTCCTCTTGCATAATCTAACTGTGCCAGGTTTAAGGGAGGGCTGGCACATGGTCCAGTGCTATCTGCAAAACAAAGACACAGAAGTTTTACCTTCTGGAGACAAAGCTAAAGATAAATGCTAAGTAAGCAAAGCAATATTCTGACCTCATCTTCTCCAATATCTACTAGTCCATGCTTTAAACATAATTGTCAATGTCCAGACAACATTCTGAGAAATGCCTCATTAGGCAATTTTAATAAGCAAATACCACAGAGGGCACTCATGGGAACTCAGCTGGCTGGCCTCACCAAGCAATCTAACCTCAGGGGCCCGTGCTCTACATGCAGTCCATGGCTGACAGAAACCTTGTTATTCAGTACATGCATGGTTATATGTATCTATATGATATACACATATGTAAACAATAGTCAGAGTGTGGCACCTGCTTTGTAGTCCCAGCACTCAGAAGGCTGAGACAGGGGGCTGGGAAGGTGGCTCAGTGGTAGAGCCATGCATGAGGCTCTGGGTTCAATTCCTTAGCCCCACATAAGCAAAAAGAAAAAAGCCGGAAGTGGCGCTGTGGCTCAAGTGGTAGAGCGCTAGCCTTGAGCTGAAGAGCTGAGGGACAGTGCCCAGGGCCAGAGTTCAGGCCCCACGACCAGGACCCACCAAAAAACAAGGCTGAGACAGAAGGATCCTGAATTTGAGTCCAGCCAGGGTATGTAGCAAAAACCTATCTCAATGAGGAAAAAAAGTTCTGATAGATAAAAAAGCTGTAAGACAAGATTTGCAATTTAACAACTCATAAGCAAAGAAAAATGAGGGTGGATGGTTGGAATACGTCCTCATTTCTTCTATTCAAATAGAGACAATTCTACAAAGTTTCAAATACTGTCACAATTGAAAAGTGTTCAGGTAAAGCTCGGTGTCAGTGGCTCATGCCTGTAATCCTAACTACTCAGGAGGCTGAGATCTGAGGATCATGGCTGAAAGCCAGCCGGGAAAAGTCTGTGAGACTCTTATCTCCAATGAAACACCACAGAGTGTCAGTCTTGAGCAAAAGCAGCTCGGGAACAATGCCCTGGCCCTGAAGTCAAGCTCCAGTATAGGCACCAAAAAAAAAGAGTTCAGATGATTTACACAAAGGACTTCATGCTTACGTCCCCATTTGCACACCTTTGGGGAAACCACCGACACAGGTCAGTAGGGTAGTACAAAAGCCAGGTACTGTAAGCCAAGCGTCTAGTGATGACAACTGCTGGCAGTACCACCCCTCTCTTACCACCGCTATAGAGGTGGATCGCAGGAACAGGTGCTGAGGGAAAGACTAGAGCCTTATACATGGAAACGTGGGGGGGGGGGGGTGGAACAGGGGCTGAAGAGAGAGAGGAAAGGCAGGCCGGGAGGCATCCAGAGATTATGGCTGTAGTCCAGGGTCACACACTGGCAAAGGTAGGACTGGATTTGAATCCTCTATAAAGATTTCCTTCCCTCCCTCCCTCCTTTCCTCCTCTCTCACAGCTCTACCTTAAAGCATTGTCTCTGTGTAGCCTATACACTATCAGTTACCAGCTCCAGCAAAGCAGATTTGTAATCTCTAGAGTTACTCAAACTCTCTTTTCACATACAAAAGGAAAAACGTTTCCAGCTTCTTACTCATTGATTTCTGGTTCCTGGTCCTCGGAAGATTCATCTTCTCCAAGGACGTTTTCAGGATCTGGCTTCCGAATGAGAAAGAACAAAACTGTCCCCACAAGGCTGATCACAGTCAAAGCAATGAACACTGTTCTCCGGTCACTCTCTACGAAAAAGAAGACAGCAATGACCAAACAGTATTAGAATTAAGTGACCTGTACACACTTTCTTGTTGATGTTCCTCTTTAATGAATTAGTCAAAACTTAAGACTGAGAGCTGGGCACTAGTGGCTTATGCCTATAATACTAGCTACTCAGGCAGCTGAGAACTGAGGATGGAGGTTCAAAGCCAGTCCAGGCAGGAAAGGCCACCTAAAAATCGGTGGCATTGTGGCTCAAAGTGGAAGAGCAGTAGCCTTGAGCAAAAGCTCTGGGACAGTGCTCAGGCCCTGAGTTTAAGCCTCATAACTGACCAAAAAAATCAAAATAAAACAAAATACCTAACAAAATGAGTAGACAAACTGGCATTTCTACCTTTGTCTTTCAGATAGAGATATACTAACAAGCTAAAAGGAAAACAGCAAAAGAAGTACACAGATAAAACAGCAGGGAAAAGCTCCTGAGGACTGACCAGTAAAGATGCATATAGCACAATTGCTCTTGTCCTTTGAGATATCCCACAAAATAGTCATAACTGTAATTCTCATTTAATAACATAATCCATGCAAAAAGCCCATTAAAAGCAAACATCTGAGAGAACCCTGGGTAGTGAAGTTCATTAGTACGATATTTAAGTAAGACAATAATGGGTATTTCTGCAGAGATGCTATTATGCTTTGAACACACCTAAATAAAGCAACATGAAGAAAGCAAACCTGATATTTGAGTTTTCCCTTGCCAGGCAAAATATATGTAGAGATTTCCAAAGAACAAGCTGGGGGGGAGAAAAGAAAGTGATTGCTAGAAAATTATTATGGTTAAACAAAAAACCCACAATTGTTGTCATTATTTGTTGAGAAAGGGACAGACGGGATGGAGAGGGAGAGAAAAAAAAGACGTGAATTTGAAGGGATCTACCTGTGCTGGGTTATTTTTGAAGGGATTTACCTGTGCTGGGTTATTTAAAAGTAACTCTACCCTGACTTTCTGAGACACTTAACTGACCCAGACAGAATTCCAGTGACATGCATGTGACAGTAACCTGACTCAGAACCACCCTACAGAGGACTTGACTCACTTTGAAACATGTGACTTCATGGAACCCTGGAAATGATTTCTTGGGTAGAAACTTAGGCTACTTTTAAAATCCTAAGTTTTAAAGAAATCTCTTAAGAACCTAGGACTTATGGGCATAGCTACCGTACTTTTTTTTAAGCAATCATACTTTCTTGGCAAGCAATCATTCACTTCAACACTTGCAAAGGGCAAGGTGGTGAACACCTACAATTCTGGCTACTTGGGAGGCTGAGGCAGGAGGATTGCAGGGGAAGGCTGAAGCAGGAGGAATGCATGAGTCTGAGCGTTCAAGGCTAGTCTGGGAAACATAATAAGGCTGTTCTCAAAACAGTCATTTTCATTTATTAAGCATTATCAAGGCCAAAATTCTAGGCAAAATTCATAAAGGTAAATCCTCAGGTCAGATTTATGAAACCCAACAAACAGTAAAACAATGACTGTTTTCTTGGGAAATAGGAAACATGGTGTTTCATTCAATAGTGGTGTAACTAAATCTCACTTCTAAATTTCAGTGTTTTGGGGCTGGGAAGGTGGCTCAGTGGTAGAGCACTTGCCTTGCATGCATGAGGTCCTGGGTTTGATTCCCCAGTACCACATAAGCAAAAAGAAAAAAGCTGGAAGTGGTGCTGTGACTCAGGTGGTAGAGTGCTAGCCTTGAGCTGAAGAGCTGAGGGACAGCACCCAGGCCCAGAGTTCAGGCCCCACGACCGGACCCACCCTCCCCCCCCAACAAAAAAAGGCTAAATTTCAGTGTTTCTTCCCAGAGCTATTAAGCAATGTAGCTCATCTAGATAACAATGGTTTAAACTGGATAATGACTTTTGGTCTTGGTTTTCTCTTCTGTAGGGCAGAGATACCTTCTTACCTCAGGAGTTTGTCTGGGGATAATGTGAACTTAAGTAAATAATCCCCCAATCCCTCAAATACAGCAGATGCTAAACAGAATATTACTTCCTTACAAATCTTAAGTTCAAATAAAGTCATTTCCACACAATTTAAATAATTCCATTAAAATGCACCTGTTTGCCAGGCACTGGTAGGTTCGTGCCTTTAATCTTAGCTACTCAGAAGGCTGAGATCTGAGAATCATGGTTCAAAGCCAGCCCAGTTAGGATAATGCACGAGACTCTTTATTTCCAATTAACCCCCCCCCCCCCCCCCAAAACCAGAAGTGCAGCTGTGGCTCACAGTGGTAGAGCACTAGCCTTGAGTGAAAAAGCTCAGGGATGGCATGCCTAGTCTCTGAGTTCAACCCTTATGACTGATCCCTCCCCACCAAAAATAAGTAAAAAGCATCTGTATCATATTCAGCTAGAACTTAGGTCCTACAACTACAACATGGAAAATCTGCATTTGCAATGAAATCAAGACCTAACAGATGGCAGGACAAATAAAATGAAACAACAACAAAAACAAAAAAACAAAACCAAAGGAAACTTTGATTGAGATCCAAAAGGATTATTACCTAAACTGCAGGAGTGCCCAGAAAATCCCACTGTTTCTCCCAATAGTGTGCTCATCTGAATTTATTGTCAGGCAGTTTCCTTGTGCTGTCCAAAGTACTAAAATTCAAACCAAAAGTTTATCAAGGGAATGAAATTACTTGGCTTCACATACTATACACCTAAATGGTACCCTTTATAGGGCCCAGGAAAGAGATTCAACATAAACAAACATGCTCACCAGCAGCTGCGATTCCAATGAAGACTGACGCTGTGTAGAAGGACCATGGGAAAGGCTGGATAAAAACGGCAATGTACATGCTAAAATATAACAGGTCAATGTATTACGGTCAAACAATACCTGAAACACAAAGCCAAGCATGCCTTCTAGGAGTCAGCTGGGAGAGCCCTCTTAAACTCAACCTGCAAAGCACTGCCTTGGTATTGATGATGTGAGCTGCTTGTTTCTTCCTTGGTTATTTGACTTTTTATCAGATTGTAGTGGCCTCTGTGTATAGCTTAGCATATAATGGACTCTAGCTCTAGAGCTTGCAGGATTTATGTATTTCACTTGACTCCCTGTCTATTTGATAGAAAGCAAGAGTAATTCAAAGAAAGTTTTTTTTTTCAATCTGCAAGGAGATATTTAGGATTGTGCCAGTACTATGGCTTGAAGTACCAGAAAAAAAGTAGAATACTTGGAGCTCAATCCCCAGCACAGGGCAGGGTGGGGGGTAGGAAGAGGACTGTTTACAGCGTGTGCCTGAAAGATGCTAGAAATGTTCTAAGTGAAAGTCTTGCACTACTCACCTATAAAACAAGCCACTGCCAAACATGGAGAGTTGAGGGCCAACAATGGCAACCACTGATGGTGTAATCAAATTTGAAGCGGAGAACACGCTATAAATAATAGCCATGCTGCACACATAACACGCATAAAGGAGAAAAAGAACAGAATGTTTAAGGACTGTCTTCAAAATTCTACTCAGTCTGAATGTTTGGCAATAAACATTCATGTTCTTTTGTTAGAATTTATAATTATCTCTTTCAACTGAATTATCATACTAAGGTTTTCTTTTGAACAAAATAGTGAAATACTATCAGATGTTTCTTTTCTCTTTCTTTTTTTTTTTTTTTTTGAGTCCAGTCTTGGGGCCAGAACTCTGGGCCTAGGCGCTGTCCCTCAGCTCTTCAGCTCAAAGCTAGTGCTCTACCAGTTGAGGCACAGCGCCACTTCCAGCTTTTTTCTTTTTGCTTATGTGGTACTGAGGAATCGAACCGAGGGCCTCATGCATGCAAAGCAAACATTCTACCACTGAGCCACCTTCCCAGCCCCCCTCTCTCTCTTTTATGTCAATAACTGGGGCTTGAACTCTGGGCATAGATAGTGTTTCTTAACTTTTTAGCTGAAGGTTAGAATTTTGTCACTTGGGCTATGCCTCTACTTCTGGCTTTTTGCTGGTTAAGAGAAAAGAGCATCAAAGGCTTTCCTGCCTAAGCTGATTTTTAAACAAACCTTTTCAGCTCTCAGCCTCCTAAATCTACAGGCATGAGCCACTATACACAGCTCAGATGTCTCTTTGAATCAATTTTCAATGCAACTGGTAAATGAGAACATATAACAGGGCTAAGACTTTATAGATGTTACCTCTTTTTAGCCTAAGAGCTCCAGGAAGAAAGTTTTGATATTATTCTCATTATAGAAAATTGGAGTAGAGCTCTTGATCTAACTTGTGCTAAACAGATTAACTGGGTTGCTGGTGAATGGTGTAGGCCAGTATCCCATCCTGGCAATGTGACTGAATCCAGGACTGGGTCAAGCAGTTGCTATACAAACTTAGTTCCTGACAACTACACACATTTCTTTGCTATGAATAACAAAGCACAGAATCTATTTAATTCAAAATAACGGTTCCACTTGAACTTTTTCTCAGTTACTACTGACCCAGCCCTACTATGTCTTTTCTTGTGTGTGCAAAATGAGACCAAAACCATTTTGAGAGTCCTGATTTCATTTACTAGCCAGTGTGTGAATCTGTAAACTCATAGTATATTATTCTTTGGCTTTCATGAACCTCTCACTATCGAATATATTTCTCATTCATTCTTTAGAATACTTGAGGCTACAAAAATTTTATGGTATTGCTATTAATCACTTGGGAAACTGGACTCCTTTATTGTCAAATGTCATCTTCAAAGCTTCAGGTAAGCAACAAAGAATCAAAATAAGAAGAGTTTGGGGGCAAGTGGTATCACAATCTAGTACCTATACCTAGATAAAAAATAAGAAATGTGTTTATATAGCTCAATCTAGCCACTCCACAATGTATACATATTTCAAAACACATGTTGTACAGATAAACGTATCAATTAGTTTTTGTCAAATTGAGAAATGTGTGTATACCTGTACGTACTACATTCCCAGTTACTATCACAAGGTGAAAGTGACTTGTGAAAGCCTTTTCATGTATTATGTATGTAGTACTGGGGTTTGAACTTAGGTCCTCCACATGTTTACAAGGCAGTGCTCTACCATTGAAGCTATACTTCCACTCCTCTTTGTTTTCTGTAAAATTGGCAGTCAACATCTTAACAAAAATCTAAAAACTTGAGGCTGGGAAGGCGGCTCAGTGGTAGAGCGCTTGCCTTGCATGCATGAAGCCCTGGGTTCGATTCCTCAGCACCACATAAGCAAAAAGAAAAAAGCCGGAAGTGGTGCTGTGGCTCAAGTGGTAGAGCGCTAGCCTTGAGCTGAAGAGCTGAGGGACAGCCCAGAGTTCAGGCCCCACGACCAGCCTCCCCCCCCCCAAAAAAAAAAAAATCTAAAAACTCCTAGTCAAACTCCAAGTTGCAAATGAAATAGTAATGACATTTCAAATATGAAAAACTCAAATGTTTCAAGAATCACATGAACACCTGACCTGTTCAGGATTGGGAGCATGTAGTTGTGATACCTGAGTGCTTATTATTTGTCCCCCACTTTGGAAAGTGTTCTATGTCCTTCGTCTGAGCAAATCAACTTGGCTCAAGGAAATAACATGCTCAAGGTAAAGCGATCAGGTTGTGAAGCCAGGATCTCAAGCCTGGTTTCTACTTCCACAGGAAATCTAAACTCATCATCTCTGTGTTATCTACTTCCAAATACCAAAAAAAAGGAAGGGGAATGGGAAGCAATCACTACTACTCAGGTCATTATTTTATTGCTGGAGACTTTGACAAGACTTAAGCAACTACCATTATATAAAGGAAAAGCAGCGTACAGTACAATACCTGGTATATCCACTGCCATGAAAATCTGTGCTATTTAAGCTCCTGATGACAGTTTGCTGTGTAGAAGATAAAAATAGTCAACAAAAACGCTTTCAAGCTCCCTTCCCCTTGTAAAGTCTAACTGCAAGAACTCAAAAAGAAAAAAAGTCAAAATTCACAATGGTCACTATTCAACACTACAGGTCCACTATGACAGGAGACAGAACAGGACTGGACAGGACACATCAACGGTGGGGCCGGGAGAGAGCGGCCAGCTCTATCAGTGCCCAGGTTTTTTTTTTTTTAACTACCTTAACCATCCAAGCACCAACGTGGAGCCAATACAGACAAAAAACAAAACAACTCGGACCAGCATCAGCCAGAGTCAAGCCCGAAAATAAAGGGTCATCTGAACGTCCCATTAAGGGAGAAATGTCTTGTCCCGTGAAATCAAGCCTAATCGAAGAAAACGAAGCAGCCCACGTGGGAAGTGGGAAGGTGCAATGTACGCGTGCTATTCCAAGTTTATGGTCGTTCTGGGGGTGCATTAAGATAGGCCCTTCCAGGGAGGGGGTACGGATTCCACTCACCGCCACATTCCCACAAGTTTGAAAGGCAGTGAACATAAACATAAAGGCAACTCCTAAGATAATGACGTTGAAGAGCTTTTTAGACTCCGGGGACATTTTGGCTCCGCTGTGCCGCAGGTCAGCGGCGGCCCCGGACAGTCAGCTCTCCTCGGGGTGAACCCCGCAAACCCTGGGGAAAGAAACGAGACGGTGAGAGCAGAAGCGGACCCGGGGGCCCGGCGGTGCGGCCCGGGCCTCGGACCGGGCGTCCCGGGCCTCGGGTGGAGTTAGGACATCCGCGGGAGGAGGTCACAGGGAGGAAGAGACGGACGCCCACGAGGGCCGGAGGGGCCCGCGGCGGGGATTAAGGGCAAGGGCGAGCAGCTGCGGTGCCGCGGCCCCCGCCCGCCGGCCCCAATCCGCGCGGGTCACGGGACGCGTCAGCTGACTGCAGCCGCAGCGCCCGCCGGGAAAGGTAGTCTCGGGTCTGCGGGCCGCGCATGCGCTCAGCCCTCAATCGCTCCCTCCCCGCCCCCACCGACCATGCCCGGGAAAGGGGGGGGGAGGGGAAATTGGGGAGCAGGTCCCAGCGCAAAGCAGGCGGGAGCTGGGAGAAGGGGGTCCGTGACTGACGTGGCGGGGTCCGAGGAGGCCAGGGACACGGACGGGAAAATAGGGGCAGGGATACGCCTCCAACAGAGGCAGGGCTGCGGGCGGAGAAGAGACGCGTGGAGGACGGGCATTGGTAAGAGAAGAAGGCGGGACCCGGGGGTGGGGAGCGCCTCCCCTTCCTCCAGCCCGAGCGGTCACGCCCGACCTCGCCGGCGGAAAGAGCGTTTCGCGGGCTTTCCAACTGCCCGCTCACGCCGCTCCCCCTCCCGTCAGCAGTGACTGCGCGCTTTTCGGCCCGCCCGCCGGGGTCTGCGCAGGCGCGTCGGGCGGGGGGCGGGGCGCGCGGTAGAGACGTTACCGGGCGGGGCGGGCCGAGCCAATCAGAGGATTCATTTCCGGGTGGCGCGGGCGCCATTTTCTGGGGAAGGCTATAAAGGCGCGCCGGGGCGCGCCGCGGCTCAGTTGCTGCTCGGCTCGCTGCGCCGCCGGAGTCGTGTGCTCGCACGTTTCCGCGTCGGGCCCTTCCCGCTGCCACACGCGGGCGGTAACCGCCACCGAGGCGGCGCGGCGCCTCCCGCCCGGCTCCCGGGGTGCGCGCGGGCCCGCTCGGGCGTTGGTCTCCTAGTCGCGGCGCCAGTTCGCGGGGCCCCGGGCCGCGGCCACCATGAGCTACGGCCGGCCGCCTCCCGACGTGGAGGGCATGACCTCCCTCAAGGTGGACAACCTGACCTACCGCACCTCGCCCGACACCCTGCGGCGCGTCTTCGAGAAGTACGGGCGCGTCGGCGACGTGTACATCCCGCGGGACCGCTACACCAAGGAGTCCCGCGGCTTCGCCTTCGTGCGCTTCCACGACAAGCGCGACGCCGAGGACGCCATGGACGCCATGGACGGGGCGGTGCTGGACGGCCGCGAGCTGCGGGTGCAGATGGCGCGCTACGGCCGCCCCCCCGACTCGCACCACAGCCGCCGCGGCCCGCCGCCCCGCAGGTACGGCGGCGGCGGCTACGGACGGCGGAGCCGCAGGTGAGCGGGGCGGGCGGCCGGGCGCACAAAGGTCGGCGGAGCACGTGGGGGCCGGGCGGAGGCCGGGCCGGGCCACGCGAGACCCCGCCTCGCGGCCAGGGAAATGGCGCCTGGCAGCGAGATAATGGCGGCGGGGCGGGCGGGGCCGGGGCGGCGGCGGGAACCCCAGCTCACCAGCGCGCCTGGCGTCCGCCCGCAGCCCACGGAGGCGCCGCCGCAGCCGATCCCGGAGTCGGAGCCGCTCCCGGTCCCGCAGCCGATCCCGCTACAGCCGCTCCAAGTCGCGCTCCCGCACTCGATCCCGCTCGCGCTCGACCTCCAAGTCGCGATCTGCGCGAAGATCCAAGTCCAAGTCGTCGTCGGTCTCCAGATCCCGCTCGCGGTCGAGGTCCCGGTCCCGGTCCCGGAGCCCGCCTCCCGTGTCCAAGAGGGAGTCCAAGTCGCGGTCGCGGTCCAAGAGCCCCCCCAAGTCTCCGGAAGAAGAGGGCGCCGTGTCGTCGTGAGCACATGGTAATGTCCGCGGGCGGGGCGGCAGTGGGCGTGCGCACCGCGTGGGGAGACTGAGGCTCGAGGTGACTCGGCTTTGGGAGCGATGACTGAAGAGAGGGGTCTGCACTGGATGTGGAAAGCTTAGATAATGGCTGTGTCGTGAACTGTTTGAGACCTTTTAATGAAAATGACTATTTCTTGCTGTTTTTATCCAACGTCTGCATTTTCCCCTTTAAAGCTGCGGTCTCCTGTTTGATAAAAGAATATTGGCCAGTATTGCAGATTTTAACTGATATGGCTGATCCTCCAGGGACCAGTTTCTGTGGGCGTGTATTGGAGCAGGTTTGTCTTTACACGTTAAAGATGCACTATCCTCTTAGAGAAAGACGATCAGTTCAACTATTGTTGTACTGACTGGGACTTCTAACTCTAATGGATGTGGCAAACCAATTGCAATTACGGAAGCAAAGAGCTTTTGGAACCCCAAAAGAAAGTTTACAGGTATTGCACTGGGTGGGAGAAGGATAGTGTGTCTTTAACTCTCAAATTGTTTGGTCCTGTTTTTTAAAAAAAAAAGAAAGGGCCCTGAATAGCTCGGATAAAGACATTTTCAATTGCCAGATGTTTCATCTGAAAAAAAATTATCTTAGAATAACTTTCTGATTTCAAATTTTTGTTTTGTTTTGATACAGCTCCCTTTCCCTCCCTCCACCACCCACCCTTTTTTTTTTTTTTCCTTTTCTCCCTCCCTAACTTTTTTCACCTTGGTTATTTGGCCAAGAACTCAATTCAAACTTGCAAGTGCTGGTTATTTTAGCCTTTGAAATTGTCCTAGTTGGGCCTTTTAAAAAATGTGATAATGGCTGGGTGGAGCCTTAGTGTACCTACTTGTTTCACCAGAGCCTTAGTAAGTACATGCCTGAAACTGAAACCACATATACTTTGGTATCTTTGTCGTAGTAGAGGGTAAACTAAACCTTTTTCTTTTCAAACCTAGATGGATCGGCAAGCAGCATAACAGGACTTGGGGGAAAAGGACCACACTCAGTCCATCGGTCCACGGAAGAGTCCTTGGAACAAGCAACTGGCTATTGAAAAGGTTATTTTGTAACATTTGTCTAACTTTTTACTTGTTTTATCTTTGCCTCAGGTGGCAAATTCATTTTATGTGCCATTTTGTTGCTGTTATTCAAATTTCTTGTAATTTAGTGAGGTGAACGACTTCAGATTTCATTATTGGATTGGATATTTGAGGTAAAATTTCATTTTGTTCATATATAGTGCTGACTTTTTTTGTTTGAAATTAAACAGATTGGTAACCTAATTTGTGGCCTCCTGACTTATAAAAGGAAACTGTGCAGCCATTACACACAGCCTAAAGCTGGCAACAGATTGACTCAACATTGCCTTCATTCCTTAAAATTAAAAACCTACAAAAGTTGGTGTAAATTTGTTGATATGTGTTATTTACCTTCAGATCTAAATGGTAATCTGAACCCAAATTGGCATAAAAACTTTTCAGGTGAAGATTTTTTTTTTAAAGGATTGTTTACCAAACACAATTCTAATCTCTTCTCTTATGTATTTTTGTGCACTAGGCGCAGTTGTGTAGCAGTTGAGTAATGCTGGTTAGCTGTTAAGGTGGCGTGTTGCAGTGCAGAGTGCTTGGCTGTTTCCTGTTTTCTCCTGATTGCTCCTGTGTAAAGATGCCTTGTCGTGCAGAAACAAATGGGGCTGTCCAGTTTATTAAAATGCCTGACAACTGCACTTCCAGTCACCCGGGCCTTGCATATAAATAACGGAGCATACAGTGAGCACATCTAGCTGATGATAAATACATTTTTCCCTTTTCCCCCCCCAAAAATGGTAAATCTGGTCATCCTTGTGTGTAAACTTAAAATATGGAAAATGTTAAGGAAGCAAATGGTTTGTAACTTTGTACGTACTTGATATGGTGTATCGTTTTGCTTATGAATATTCTGTACTATGACCATTGTTTCTGTAGTTTAATTAAAATGTTTTCTTGGTGTTAGCTTTTCTCAGAATGTCTTGATCTTCCCTCCTTCCCCACTTATTTCACAGACCTATGATGTCGATGCCACTGCCCTTGCATACAGCACAAAGGTTAGTAAGATGCTTTAGCAGTTCCAGTACTGAGTGAAAACCTTTGACTTCCTCAAATTTACACATGGCTAAAGATAAGCAGTGGAGAATGGAGCTCAGTGCTGAACTTGCCTAGCATATATTCTCTGTCCCAGGGTTCAATACCCACCCCAACCAACACCATAAGAAAAAGCAATCCAAATCTAAGCTTCATGAGTATTTTAATTTTATTAGTTTCCTGATTATGGGTGTAGTCTAGGTAACAAGTGACAATCTTAAGGCCAGCAGATCTGGCTGATGCTGGCTGTTACTTGCTTGAGAAGCTGAAGTGGCCAGGCTAATCAGTATTTCAATACGCTGTCCCTTGCAAAGGAGATGACCAGCATTTCAACAGTATGTCTTCCTGGAAGGGCAGATTCAGCTATCTCTTCTTTGTCTGCACCAAAGGACTCAAGGGGAATATGGACACATTTCATATCCCATTTGTAGAGCAAAGCTTCAAGTGACCAGTCAGCACTTAGAAGAAATAAATTAGTGCATAAACTTAACATTGGTTTTCCTTGAAAAACTGCCCGTGAATTTGAATAAACCAGGATCGTTCAATACTCACCTTCTAACCTGGTATGTTGACCACAATTGAACCTTGGGGTTCTTCTGCATTAAAAAGTACACTGTAGTTAAGATGTCCTCAAAATCTGAAGAGAAAACAGCTTTTAGGTTTTTTTCCCCCTCTGGGGGGGGCCGGGGGGAGGGTTAGTTGTGGGGCTTTAACTCTGCTGAGTGAGAAGAGTCCTTGGCTCTTTGCTCAAGGCCAGTGCTCTACAACTAAGCCATAGCTCCACTTCAAATTTTCTGGTGACTTAACTGGAGATGAGTCTCAGGCTTTGAACTGCCATACTCAGATGTGTCTCCTGAGTGGCTAGGATTATAGGTGGGCTTTTCTATCATCTCTGGTCACATAAAGCAAGAGTTTACCTTCTGGCTCAAAAAATACATCAGATGCAAGAATAAGGTCCTGTGGTGGTAAGGCTAGAAGATCCGGAGAGATGTGGCCCCATGTCACTCCTATGACCTGTACCTGAGGCAGGTTATTCAATTGACAGCTTTGCTTACAGATCTCCAGGCAGTGAGGAAGTTCTGAACTGTCAGACAGTATTACTTCAGCACCACATTTTGCAGCCACGATTCCTGGAAGGCTTACTCCAGCTCCAATCTAGTAAAACATAGAAAGATGGCATTCAAAGACTGGAATCCTATTTTGAAGGCTTGGTGGATAATCATTTGCATTTTCAACCATGATCTGTCTTCGTAATTTTTAAACCTAATGAAGCAAAGCACTACTATAAGATTAGGCTAGAAAGAAACCAATGTTAGGGAAGTGTCTTAGGAGGAAAAGGCAAGGAAGTATAAAGTAATATGTGGTGAAACCTTTTACTCTGTACAATTTAATATGTGCTTGTCGGGCAAGCTTCCACATTAACTCTGCAGCGTAGGGCAATTAAAGCCTGTAAAGATACTGATCCACTTGTTTCTTCCCATAATGATTTTCAGTCCTCAAGTATTAAAAGAAGCTTTGAATTCTTTAGGATACCAGGAAAGCTGGGTGCTAGTTGCTCATACCTGTAATAGTAGCTACTCAAAGAAGGTTGACATTTGAGGATGGATGTTCAAAGCCAGCCACAGAAGAGGTTGTGAGACCTCCAATAAATTGCTCAGAAAAAGCCAGAAGTGGTCCTGTGGCTCAAGTGATAAGAGAGCTAGCCTTGAGCACAGAGGGTCAGGCAGCATCCAGGCCGAATGCACGGCCAGCTAGAGTTGTCACTACTAATATTAATTGCTATTCTGTAGGTCAATGTATAGCAGTTTTCTACTCAAAAAGGCTTGTTTTTCCTTGTTCTACGAGACAAGTATATAACCTGCTCAGCTCCTGCGTACTCTGTTTACAGGTGTTTGCCACCACACCAACTTAAGGGAGATTTTCTAGTAAAGCCTAGAAAATAAAGCCCTTTGTAAACATGCTGGTGAATACCAAGAACGGGCTCATAAATACAGGTGCCTAAAACTTATTTGAGCAAAACATGAGGATCCAAATAGTATAGGCAGAGGCAAAGAGAGCACTAGTTCAAGGTCAGTCTGGGCTACAGTAGGCAAGACTTGTCTCAAAGATTTACTTTCCAGCATTAGTAATCTCAAACTAGGTAGAGTGGTGAGCAGCTAAGAGAATGGGAAACATTTTGAAGCTAATCTCAACATTTCCAAAAGTGGATTGGACTATGTTATGGTCAATATTTATATCCACCCAAAAATTGCTTTGAAAACTTTTTTGGCCAGTCCTGGGGCTTGGCTTGAACTCGGCCTGGGCACTGTCCCTGAGCTGCTCTTGCTCAAAGCTAGCACTCTACCACTTGAGCCACAGCACCACTTCTAGCTTTTCCTGTGTATGTGGTGTTGAGGAATGGAACCCAGGGCTTCATGCATGCTAGGCAAGCACTCTATGGCTGAACCACCTTCCCAGACTGGCTTCGAAAACTTAAAACATCAGTGTGATGACTGGGAGAGGAGGGCAAAGGCCTTGGCTTCCTGGCTACCCAAAACTCTTGAGAAATTTGTTGGTAAGCTGTCAAATTTGTCCTTTTTTGAAACGTGAAAAACACTTCAAGTATCCTAGTAGAGCTGGGTGACCCAGCAAGCCACCTAGACGCAGCCTTAAAAACTGTTGCTATGGGGCTGGGAAGGTGGCTCAGTGATAGAGTGCTTGCCTTGCATCATGAGGGCCCTGGGTTTGATTCCTAAGCACTACACTGGAAGTGGTGCTGTGGCTCAAGTGGGTAGAGTGCTTGCCTTGAGCTGAAGAGCTCAAGCACAGTGCCCAGGCCCAGAGTTGAAGCCCCACAACTGTCAAAAACAAACATGTGGTGATACACATTTGTAATCCTAGCACTCAGGAGGCTGAGGCAGGAAAACAGCCAATTCCAGGTCAGCCTAGACTACAAAGGGAGACCAGCACATACTGTTAGGGTAGGACCAATCAACTTGTAAAGGGCCTACTAGTAACTATTTCCAGGCTTTATAAATCATTTAATGGTCTGTCACATGAATTAACACTCTAAAGATGTTTAAAAAAGCTTTCATAACTGGGACCTTTCAAGTTGTCAGCCACACTGCTCCTGACTTTCAAATACTTTAACAAAGGCTAGTAACAATCAAGTAGACAGAAATCTCAATATAACCTAGGATTTTGGAAACTTCAGGAGCCATGTACCTCTAAGACAGCCTTGCCAGGCAGAGATCTTCTGTGAAACCATAGGTACTGGGCCAGGACCACAGCACAGGGCCAGATGTACATTCCATACTGCAGATGCAGGACCTGGAAAGAACATGTTGAGTGTCAGGCTTTTGCTTTCTGGTTCACAACCTTTGGGGATATAAAACCATAACGCCATATGATAAAGTACACTCTGCAACACTCATTTGACTCATTCTATAGGGTTTTTTTTTTTTTTGGTCAGTCATGGGGGTTGAACTCAGGGCTTAGCTGTTGTCCCTAAGCTTTTTTGCTCAAGGCTAGCACTCTACTACTTTGAGTCACAGCACCATTTCCAGTTTTCTGATGGTTAATTGGAGATAAGACTCATGGAATTTCCTGCCTAGGCTGACTTTCAACTGTGGTCCTTAGATCTCAGCCTCCAGAGTGCTGACTGAAAGCATTCACCACTATGCATCCCCAACCCCTTAATCAGGGACCATTATAACTGGGGATGGGAAATACTACTAACAGTAAAGCAAAGGTAGGCGGGGGTGGTTGCAAGGCTTTTTTTTTTTTTTTTGGTCGGTTGTGGGGCCTGAACTCAGCCTGAGTGCCGTCCGTCCCTCAGCTCTTCAGGTCAAGGCAAGCACTCTACCACTTGGGCCACAGCGCCACTTCCGGCCTTTTCTGTTTATGTGGTGCTGAGGAATCAAACCCAGGGCCTCATGCATGCAAGGCAAGCACTGTACCACTTGAGCCACCTTCCCAGCCTCCCCACCTTTTCTTGGTAGTACTAGGGTTTGAACTAAGGACCTCAAGCTTGTTAAGCATTCTTACCAATGAGCCATGCCTCCAGTAGTGGCTTTTCAGTTTTATCTTGTGACAGTCCTGGAGCTTGAACTCAGGGTCTGGGTGCTTTTCCTGAGCTTTATTTTTGCTCAAGGAGAGCACACTAACACTTTAGCCACAGCTCTACATATTTTTTTTTTCTTTTGGGAGGGGGAGTGTGTGTTGGTAGTTAATTGGAGATCAGAGTCTCATGGACTTTCCTGCTTGGGCTAGCTTTGAACCATGATCCTTGGACCCCAGCCTCCTCAGTAGCTAGGATTATGGGCATGAACCACCCTTGCTAGGATTTGCAGGTTATTTTTGAGGTCAAGTCTCTCTCTACAGGCTCAAAGTATGTTATGGGCCAGATTCTAACCCAGACCACAGCCAACTCTTGAGGAGTCTCACAAACATCTGCCAAAGTTAGCCCTGAACTGCTATCCTCATCTAGGACTGCCGGAGTGAGCCACCAACCAAACCCCAGCTTATTCCACCTAACTTCTCCCAAGCTGTTTCTTCCTGTTTTGACATGTGTTTATAAGGGAGGTGTTAGTACTCCAACACCAGAATGCGAAAGTGCTTTGCAAAAACAGATGAACGGCACGTTTATTTTTATTCAGAGAGCTGAGGAAGCTCTGGGTTCAGAGGAAGCCATGCACGGTGGGTTGGAAGGCCTAGTCTCAAAACTTATATAGAGAAGTGAGACGTATGGGGCTGGGATGTAGCTCAATAGTGCAGCTTTGGCCCAGCATTCCCGAGTCCTGGGTTCCATCCCCAGCGCGCGCAGAAGAAGAACTGATTCAGCTTTACCACAACACCAAGGTAAACAATAGGGACCTAGAGAGATACTTGGGCAGGAAATGGCCAGTGTGTTGAATCCTTTTTAGCACAGTCCCCAACCTTTTGCTCCTCCA
Organism: Dipodomys spectabilis; assembly: GCF_019054845.1. NCBI lineage: Eukaryota > Metazoa > Chordata > Mammalia > Rodentia > Heteromyidae > Dipodomys > Dipodomys spectabilis. Next base: position 5,537,235 of record NW_024871006.1, on the reverse strand, counting down.
GCCAATCTAAAGCAGAAGTCCTCCCCTCTACACACACGCAGGCGCACGCGCGCACACGCACGCACACACACACACACACACACACACACTACCCCCAGCGAATCCGCACAGACCCGGGCCCGGGTCGACGCCTCTCTCCGCGGGACCCGGAGCCCCCACCCCGCGGGTGCCGCTGCACGCACCTGCGGGACGCGGACCTCCAGCACAGCCCCCTCAGCTCCGGGGCCCGGCGCTTCCGTGAACCGAAAGCGCCGGGCCCAGGCCGCACGCCCTCCGACCCCGCGCTCGCCCACCGACGGCGAGCACAGGGCGGCGGCACAGGACGCCGGGCTGCCAGGCTGCGCGCGGCGCACGGCGCGTCTCCGCGGCCCGGGCGCCACGTGGCCTCCCGCCCCGCCCCGCCTGGCCGCTACCACGGGGCAAGACGGGCTTCCCTCCGTTCCTGGACTCTCCGGGTGACGACCAGGCAAAGAAGAGCGGGATCGAGAGACACACAATACAAGATCGCGCCAGAGACCCGACCGGAAGCGGATGCCGAGGAGGAGACAAGCAGCCGGAAGTGGTGCGCACGCCTCAGCGGGGAGAGGCAGGGCAGCAGCGACTGGAGCGACCTTCCCATCATGGCGCCTTACCGGAAGCGGGCAGAAGGCAGGTGACGTGAGACCGGAAGTGGCGAGCACGCCGCAGCCGGGAGAGGCGGGCGGCGGTGCTACCAGGCTGAGGCGCCTAGCCGGAAGCGGACCGTAGGGAGGCGACGTGCTGCCGGAAGTGGTGTGCACGCCGCAGCAGGGAGAGGCCGGGCGGCGTCGCTAACCAGGAGGGCGCGACCTTCCCATCATGGCGCCCTCCCAGCGCGCGTGAGGGCGGGCTCTGCAGACGACGAAGCCAATGGCGGACCGCGAGAGGCGACGGGGCGGGGAGGACGACTGCCTCTCGCCCAACCCGAAGCTCGGGAGGTGTCTGGAGAGTGAATTTTCTGGAAGGCGGCTTTAAAGGCGCCGGGCCGGATCGCAGGGCGTTTGGGTGTCGCCGCCGCCCCGGGGCCACGGAGGGCGCGTTCGCGGCGGGGAGCGAGCGGCGCCGAGACCGCGGGGGAGGCCGCCGGCCACTCGGCAGGATGAACCACAAGAGCAAGAAGCGCATCCGCGAGGCCAAGCGCAGCGCCCGGCCCGAGCTCAAGGACTCGCTGGACTGGACGCGGCACAACTACTACGAGAGCTTCCCGCTGAGCCCGGCGGCCGTGGCGGTGAGGGGGCCGGGGCCGGGGCCGGGGCCGGGGCCGGGGGGCGCGGGGGAGCCGGGGCTCGGCGAGCTTGGGGCCCGCCGCCTCCCGCCCAGAGAGGCCCCTGACCCACGGGGGGCGGCGGGAGACCGGGCTGTCAGAGCCCCGAAGTGGGACTCGCGAACCTCACGCCTCCCCCGACGGACGGCTGTGGGTGCGACGTGCTCGGGCGCACGTGGGGCTCCCTCCTCCGCCCCCCCCCTGCAGAAGCCAGGCTGTGGTTCGTCGTCGAGACGTGTCAGTGTTCATTACTCCTGGGTGGGGACGCCCGCCACGGGACTTCTTCCTCTTTTTTTTTTTTTTTTTTTAACGGCCGCGATCTTTTCTAATTGTCCTAGGATAACGTGGAAAGGGCCGACGCCTTACAGTTGTCGGTGGGAGAATTTGTGGAGCGCTACGAAAAACCTTACAAGCCCGTGGTTCTGCTGAATGCCCAGGAGGGCTGGTCTGCGCAAGAGAAATGGACTCTGGAGCGCCTGAAAAGGAAATACCGGAACCAGAAGTTCAAGTGCGGTGAGGATAACGATGGCTACTCCGTGAAGATGAAGATGAAGTACTACATTGAGTACATGGAGAGCACGCGGGATGACAGCCCCCTTTACATCTTTGACAGCAGCTATGGTGAACATCCCAAAAGAAGGAAACTTTTGGAAGACTACAAGGTGCCCAAGTTTTTCACCGATGACCTTTTCCAATATGCAGGGGAGAAGCGCAGGCCCCCTTACAGGTAAAGTGTTCCACAGCTCAGTGGTTAGGTTACCAGGTTTATCAAAAATAGCATCTCTGCACACCTCAGTTCTATCTGCTGATACTCTTTAAAAAACAGCAGTTGTTCCCGGCTGCCCATGATCACATTCGTCCTTATCATTGGAGTAGGGTCTATCTGTACATCAGGATTCCTGAGCTCCTCAGGTAATTTAAACATGCAGTCAAACTGAAAACTTAACAAACAAGGCATTGATGGCTCACACTTGTAATTCTAGTTACTCAGGAGGCTGAGATAAAAAAAATCGGGGTTTGAAGCCAACCTAGGCAGTCTAGCAAAAAGCCAAAAGTGGAAGTGTGGCACAAGTGGTAGAGTGCCAGCCTTAAGCAGAAGCTAAGAAAGAGCATGAGGTCCTGAGTTCAGCCCCATTACTAGCACCAAGAAAGAGAAAAAGAATGTGACCCATTGATCTACACGGGAGATTTTTGCAATTTAAGGTTAACACTTCCATATATATGTTGTCAAATTGTCTTCTTGGGTGTTTTCCATTTTCTAGGTGGTTTGTGATGGGGCCACCACGTTCTGGAACCGGGATTCACATTGACCCTCTGGGAACCAGCGCCTGGAATGCCTTGGTTCAGGGCCACAAGCGCTGGTGCCTGTTTCCTACAAGCACTCCTCGAGAACTCATCAAGGTGACTCGAGAGGAAGGAGGGAACCAACAAGATGAAGCAATTACCTGGTTTAATGTTATTTATCCCCGGACTCAGCTTCCAACCTGGCCACCTGAATTCAAACCCCTGGAAATCTTACAAAAACCAGGAGAGACTGTCTTTGTGCCAGGTACACATGAACTGGAAGGAAGTCAGTATCCTTCCTGAGCCCCACCCTCACCCCAAGTCGTTTCTTTGATTATAGTAATTTGTTTTGTCATTTTGGAGTGGAATTATTTAGAGTGCACATGTGTGCAAAAGGTTTGCACTAGGGCCTGTGTGAGCACTGGCTCATGGTAGGGGTACTAGGTAACTGCATCTCAAGTGTAGAGGGAGCTTTTCTCTACACTGCATGTGTCTGTTCCTGATAGTTGCCTGGTATCCTTTCCTACTGTAGTAGTTGGTACCTAGTTCTGTAAGTTGGGTTTGTGATTATATGTAGTGTGGTGCTTGCCCAGTAGAGTGGGAATCCCATGCTAGCTGACTGCACTCACTTTGGTAGGGGGAGCAGCGTGGGATTTACAGTAGGTGTCCTAGAAGTTGCAGACCTTTTTTTTTTTTTTCCAGTTTTGGTCACAGCATTCGATTACCAAGGGGTCAACAGGTTGTTTCTGTAAAAGGCCAGAAGTTAAACATTTTAGGTCTTGTGAGCCAAATAGTCTGTCACAGTTGCTCAGCTGTGCCTTTTAACAGGAAAGCAGCCCTAGAAAGGGTGGCTCTGCCCTTTTGCAGTCTCTGGATGAAGTGTAATGTAAGCATTAGATAAGTCGAATTGTGTGATTTTTGAGCTCCCCGATGTGTGGAGTGGACATCATACAGTAAGGGCATCCAAGCCCAGCACCCACTGAACTGTGCATTTGTTGGATTTCAGGGGGCTGGTGGCATGTTGTCCTCAATCTCGACACTACCATTGCCATCACCCAGAATTTTGCCAGCAGTACCAACTTCCCTGTTGTGTGGCACAAGACGGTAAGAGGGAGACCAAAGTTATCAAGGAAGTGGTATAGGTGAGAGACATTTTATTTCTTGCTTCTGCTGTGTTCCTATCCCTACCCCAGAGATGAAATAAGTCTACCACTGCAATACTAAGTGCCGATTGAGTTTAGAGAGGCCTGGGGAAAGTGAACGGGGCTTCTGTCTCAACCTGTGGATAACCCAGATGGCCCTAGGAAGAGCCTGCTGTCGGGGGTTGGTAGCCTTAGACGGCAGGGTAAGGCTCTGCCTGTTTGACCCAAGGCCACTCAGAAGGCTCCTGACTGGGTGGTTTCTGTTTCGTTTTCTTTTTCTTTTGTTTTTCAGAGCTAATACTAGCAAAAGAAGCTCTTTTGTGTAGGCTTGGTTTGGTATTTCTTTTTCTTACCCCATTTGCACTTGTTACCTTCAGTTCTTGTGAGGTGACTCCCCTGGAGACTTAGCGCCTCCTTTTATCCACAGACCAGATACAGCACGGGCAGCGGCAGTGCAAGCCACCCCCAGCCACCCCGTGCCACTGTGTCCCAACCCTGACCTGGAGGGACCAGCTCTCGGGGTAAGAGAGGGATCCTGGCTCTATCAGTACTCCGCCTCCCTGCTGAGAGCGCCAGCAAGGGTGGTGGCTTCTGTTCCCCCGGATTCTGGGCACTTGAAGCCCACTCACTGTGCCCCTAGGCCACTGTGTCCTGTGGTAAGGTCGCTCCACAGCAGATCCTTGGCCACTGTCTGCAGTAGATGCCAGGCAGGGCTGCTGCTCTGGTTAGTTCAGCTCCTCTGCCAGGTGAGGGGCATGGTCTTTTTGTGCGACCTCATGTTTCTGCTCTTACAAGTAGAATCTACCCAAGTCCTGCTCCTGCATCAGTGCTGCATTGCAGAAAGACTGTTTTGTTTTATTCTGTTTTGTTTTGTTTTTTAAAACTCAGCCTGCTGGGCACTGTTGGCTTATATATATAATTGTAGCTATTCAGGAAGTTGAGAAATAAGAGTCAAGGTATGAAGCCAGCCCAGGCAGGAAAGTCTATAAGACTCTTGTCTCCATCAAAAAGCCAGAAGTGGAGGTGTGGCTGAAGTGGTAGAGCGCTAGCCTTGAGCAAAAAAATTCAGGGACAGCGCCCAGGCCCTGAGTTCAAGACTGAGTATTGCCACAAAAAAAAAAAGGCCAGAAAATGTTTAGGGAACAAAACTGGGTATAGGAACAGCTTTCCTAAGGGGAAAAAAAAATGAAGACTAACTCAAGGGAAAGTTGCCTTCGGCACAGGCAATGGGAAACTGATTGTAGTTTTCCTTCAGGAAACTGGGCTGGGAGGGATTGTTCCCAGCATGGGGTTTAGTGTGGGCCAAGTCTCTACCTCTGGATGAGCTAGAAGCTGGTTCTTTCTTAGTGGATGCAGGCCTCCATATTGACTCTCCCGAGTGCAGCGGCACTGCCCATCCTTGCACTGAAAACAACTCCATCTCTTACCCTGCAGGATCTTGAAACAGGAGCACCCTGAGCTGGCAGTCCTGGCTGATGCAGTTGACCTCCAGGAATCTACAGGGATTGCCTCTGACAGCTCCAGTGACTCCTCCAGCTCCTCCAGCTCTAGCTCATCCGACTCAGACTCAGAGGTGAGGCCCAGCCTGCCTGTTCTAGGCCTTAGACATGAGCTTTCCATCCCAGTCCTTCCCTCAAGGGCTACCGGCGCCACCATCACTGTCCAGGGGGACTTCTGCCCCTTTTGCAGCTTTTAGCATTGGTGAATTGTTCAATACTGCAGTTATTGACATGTATAGTCATTGGGAAGGTTGTGACCTAAATGGCCTGAGATCATACAGCTAGCAGAGGACAGTGACAGGCCAAGACTCACAGCAGTCTGACCTCAGCCTGTGCCCTGGACACAGCACAGTTCCCATGGCTTGCTTTATTAGCCACCATCAGTGCTGGTGGGAGAGTCGTGCAGCCTAAGCAGATGTGGTCATTGGCTCTTACACGTCAGTTTGCTCTTCTGTGGCAAGGCTGACTTTGGACACATCAGCTCTGCTCTGTGGTGGTGGTACGGAGCCCATATTGCACTTACAGAATGCCAAATGGGAGGTGGCAGTGGGGTCTGTGAGAGAGCAGTGGGGGGCACTGGCGTCTCGGGGAGTGAGTAGGGTCCCTGGCAGAAGCTCTGCTCTGGGAGGAAGGATGGTGCTGTCCCCAGAGCAGGCGCAGCGTGGGGAAGTGGGCTGCATCCATTCTTGTTTTTTCCCTCGTGTCCAGGGTGAGACTGGGTCTGAAGGCGACGGGATGATGCACCGTAGGAAGAAGAGGAGGACATGCAGTGTGGTGGGCAACGGGGACACCACCTCGCACGACGACTGTGTGAGCAAAGAGCGCAGCTCCTCCAGGTGACCACGCCCAGCTGCTGGTGGAGAGGACACACTCAGAGGGGCAGGACCTGGGGAGGGCAGCCTGGCACACAGAGGAGGGCTGCCACGAGCCGGAGGATGAGGAGGATCTTGGAGTAGGAAGCCCCACAGCATCTGCTGCCACGGTTTGTTCTCTGTCATAAAGGCAAGATCATGTGGGTGGTGCCATTGAGACCCTTTACCTATTTAATAAAAGCAAATCCATTTTACATCTTGGTCAGTTTTCCTTTGGGAGTATGGAGCCTCCCTGGTGCCCCTAGAGTGGGAAGGGGAATATCAGAACAGCCTCTGGCACCTGAGGATCCTGAACAAGGCCTCTTACCCTTCTCTCATCTGACCTGGTTACTTTGGGTGCTCATCCAAACTGGACAGCAGCAAAAAGCTTCTCTGTGTGTGTGTGCGCGTGCGTGCACACTGGTACTAGGGCTTGAACTCGGGGCTTAGCTTTTTTACTGGAGGGTGGTTGGTGCTCTACCACAGATAGAGTCACATGGACTTTCCTGTCTTGGCTAGCTTCAAACTGCAATCCTCAGATCTCAGTCTCCTGAATAGCAAAGATTACAGGCATTAGGCATAGGAGCTCTTCCTTGCTAGTCTTTTTTTTTTTTCTTCTGAAACTTTTTTTTTTTTTAATACGATCTCACTTTGTAGTCCAGACTGGGCCTAAACTCCTGCTTCAGCCTCCCAGTAGTAGAATTACAGGTATGCATTACTACGATTAGCTCCTAAGGCTCTTAATCTGAATCACATCTTTGTCTTTTTGGTCTGTCCTGGGAGCTTTAACTCTGGGCCTGGGCGCTGTCCCTCAGCTCTTCAGCTCAAGGTGAGCACTCTACCACTTGAGCCACAGCTCCACTTCCAGTTTTCTAGTGGTTTATTGGAGTCTCATAGACTTTCCTGCCCAGGCTGGCTTTGATCCCTAATCTAATCTCAGCCTCCTGAGTAGCTAGGATTACAGGCTTGAGCCTCAGGCACCAGCACAATCATATCTTAATCATGTCTTTAAAATAGTCTTTGCCAGGCACTGGTGGCTCACGCCTATAATCCTAGCTACTCAGGAGGCTGAGATCTGAGGATCGCAGTTCAAAGCCAGCCCAGGCAGGAGAGACCGTGAGACTCCTATCTCCAATAAACCACCAGAAAGCCGGAAGTGGCGCTGTAGCTCAAGTGGTAGAGTGCTTGCCTTGAGCTGAAGAGCTGAGGGACAGCGCCCAGGCCCAGAGTTCAAGCCCCATGACCAACAACAACAAAAAAAAAGTCTTTTATGAAACAAGCTAGATTGTATCTAAGTACATTAAAAGAGTCTTGGCCATTCCCTGCCCCTGATGTGACAGCAGTCCCACAGTGAAATATTCATCGCACAAAGAAGTTTTTGCTCAGTGCACTGATAGAGATATTAAGAAATGAGGTTGTGGGATGGGCCTGGTGGCTTATACCTATAGTTCTAGCTATTGGGGAAGCAAGATCAGGAGGATCATGGTTTACAGCCAGCCTGGGCAAAAGTTAGTAAGATCTCATCTCAACAAAGTCAGCCAGTCATGGTGGCATACACCTGTCATCCCATCTATGAGAGAGGCTTGGCTTAGGAGAACCACAGTCTAGGCAGGTCCTAGACAAAAGAACAAAATCCTAAGGCAAAAAGAGCTGGAGGCATGGCTCAAGGCCCTGAATTCAGACCTCAGCCCCTTCCCCTTCCCCCCAGAAAAAGTGAAGTTGGGGCTAAGAATGTGGCTCAGTGGTAGAGTGTTTGCCTAGCATGCATGAAGCACTGGGTTTGATTTCTCAGTACCACATACACAGAAAAGGCTGGAAGTGGTGCTGTGGTTCAAGTGGTAGAGTGCTAGCCTTGAGCAAAAGAAGCTCAGGGACAGTGCCCAGGCCCTGAGTTCAAGCCCCAGGACTAGCAAAAAAAAAAAAAAAAGTGAAGTTGTGAGAATACAATAAAATGCTGGAGTTTGGCGATACTGTTGGTATGGCTTTTATCTCTGAGCAGCTGAGCGGCTTCTTATATGTATCATGAAAGTCCAGGCCCATGTTCCTTTCTCTCACCTTTTCTGAATTTAGTCTGGCTGGAACTCCATAGGGAAAGTCAGATGTCTTGAGTAAGGGAGCTTGTATCTAGGATAGGCCTTTCTCAGCCTTAGCTTTCTTTCCTCATCCCTGCTTAAGTGTCTCCTCTTGTTTTTTAATTTGTTTGAATCCTGGTTGGCTTGGAGAAATCCTGACCATCTTTTTTAAGTGACATCAGGGACTGCTTTCAGTGATGCTGTCCAGCTTTGGGTCTGTGCCATCTACATGCTGATGCCAGGTAGTTGTGCTTTCCTTGGCTGGATTAGGGACACTTGTGGAGGCCGAGCTAGTCCTACTGCTTCATTCTGATTCTGATTCTAGATTCTGAAGCTCAGCTAGGCTCAGTGAAACACCAAGGGTCATGTGATTTGGGCTAAGATTTGGCACTGGTTGATCATGAGCCTGGAGGGTCTCTGAGTCATTCCCACTGTAGTGGTAAGGATCAGCTGACCATATCCAAGTCAAGACCAGGGTAGTGAGTGGCTCTGATCTGTGCATGGACAGTCTTGTAAGGAGTACTCTTGCCCTCCTGGATAGCACCGGTTGCCCAAAGCTGCACTGGAGGTAGTGACCTAGCTGTGTGCCCAGCACCTCGCCTTATTGCTCAGAACTGTCAGGTTCTCATCTCATCTTTCTCCAGAGTGGCTGTGAAACCTCAAGGCTGTTTGTTTGTTTTGAAGGGGGGGGCGGGGGGGGGGGAGGACAGCAGATAAGACATTGTGGTCTTTGTGTACCAAATGGGATAGGTATGGCAAGTGATAGCCTAGCAAGCACAGGTCATGAGTTCAAACCCCAGTACTATGGGAGGAAAGCCAAGTGGGGTGGTGAGGAAGGTGTTCAGTACATTTATCTCATTGCCTCAGCTTGAGTTGGGTGAAGGTTCTAGGAGACAGGTTTCGTTCTGTCCCACACAGGATTCACGCATAGGGACCTGGTACCTAGTGTCCCCAAGTATTTGACCTTCAGTCAGGCAGGCGGGTGACCACAGAGAAGAATTCAGAGATAGTGCCTTTGGTCTGCAGGATTTGTGGATTGGTGTTGGTTTGTTTTTCCCAGTACCAGGGCTTGAATTCAGGGCCTGGGAAGTGTCTCTTAGGTTTCTCACTCAAGGCTAGTCCTCTACCACTTCTGGCTAGTACAGTGCCACTTTTTTGGGGAGGGTGGGGGGAAGTTGTTCATTGGAGATGAGTCTCACAGACTTTCTTGCTGACCTCAAATTACAAACCTCAGATCTCAGCCTCCAGAGTATTTAGATTTATAGGCATAAGCCACCAGGGCTCACTTCTGAACAGCCTTGCTAGACTCTGGGATGACCAACAGGTTTCCTCTCTTGCTCTCTGAATTCACCTGCTTGCCTTAAGCTGTCACTAAATTCAAATTGATGAGGGAGACTCAAGGCCACACTTGAAGGTGTCAGGAGCATCTGCAGATGTGTTGGGTGGGCACAGTGCTGCTTCTCCATCCCAACTTGGGAATGTCCAGCAGGCTCCAGGTCTTTGCTGGGTGTTCAGTTTCTGGCGGATGGGTCATTGTGTCCTGGCACTGGCCTTACTCTAGGAAGCTGGTCCTTGGTGGTGGTAGTTCTAGTTTCTGCCCCATGAAACTCCAACCCAGTTGTGCGGCTGGCTGGTGGAGACCCTCTCCCTTTCACAGAGGCAGTGCTGTCCTGGCTCCCAGAAACAGGGCCTGCTGTCCCCCCGTGGGCCAGAAAGTGCATAGGTGTGGTTAGAGAAGACTGGATTGTGTTCTTCCTCCTCCTGCTTTTTAAATGACTTGCCATCTGAAAGCATTTCTCCCCTAGTATAGCTGCTGGCCTGGCTCGCTGCCCCTCACCAACTGTCCATTTTCAGGCTTAACCAGAAACAAGCTGGGCACAGTGGTCCACCCCTGCTGGGAGATGGAGGCAGGAGGGTCACTTGAGCTTAGCAGTTCATAGCCAGGACCACACAGTGAGCTTAAAACAGGTTTGGGGTTTGTTTTTTTAAAAGAAGCTTTTTGTCAGCAGGGGGTGTGATGCCATGACCTGGGTGGCAGAGCAGGAATCAGAAGTTGAAAGATCAGCATCCCACCTCTTCAGATCCCAGGGGTGCTTCCTGGCCTCTGGCTCACCCATCAGCCTCGGTCATCTGTCCTGCAGTGTCTGTCATTTAGATTCCCTGCTGCCAGTGGCTTTTGCCTCTTGAGGGCCTTACTGTTCCTGTGGGCAACCACTCCATTATGGAAGTAGAATGGAGACAAGGTGGGGCTCTATGTGTGATGAAGGGTTGGAGTGGTGACCAGGTGATCAGGACGAGGTAGAAGTGGAACCAAGGACATGGCTCCCATTGGGGAGTTAATCTGTCATTCCTCACACCTGGCTTGAGCTCCTTCTAGTGGTGGCAGTCATAGGAGAGGGAAGGAGGCAGCCTTAGACTATTTCTTAGGGCAACTGGTTCTATCAAACCAGAGAGCTGAGTCCTGGGGAGGCAATCTGATGGGAAGAAGAGGGGCCCAAGACCTTTAGGAGCCACCCTGATCACTCACCCTGAGGCCCAAGCCAGTAGCATAGTTGCAGGCACCTGTGCAGCTTGCAAGCCCGAGATACTGGGGCACCCTTCAGGGAGAGCCACTGTGCAGAGTATTATCCACGTCTTACCTCATCTTGGAACCGCCTCCTTAGTAATTGCAGCTCAGCAGAGTACTAGGGCCAGTGCTGGGGTTGGGGCAGGGACAAGCCCAGGCCCCTGATCTGGTAGAGCTTGGTGGACAGTAAGTGTCCCATTGTCCCAAGCTCAGCAGGTCAGGTTTGAGACTTGGTGTGTGCACTTCCACAGCCAGAAAACCAAGTACGGTCCCCAACCACATGCATGTGTTAGCTCTTCAGGAAGGAATCAAGGAATGTTGTCATGTTTTGTAGGATAAGAATGTGGCATCAGCCTGGCACCAGTGGCTCAAGCCTGTCATCATAACTACTCAGGAAGCTGAGATCTGAGGATCACGGTTCAAAGCCAGCCCAGGCAGGAAAGTCCACAAGACTCTTACCTCCAATAAACCACTCAGAAAACTGGGAGTGGCACTGTGGCTCAAGTAGTATAGCACTTGCCTTGAGCTGAAGAATTGAGGGACAGCACCCAGGCTCAAAGTTCAAGCCCCACAACCAACAACAACAAAAAAGAATGCGACAGTATGTGGTTGGTGCTGGTGTTTGGAGCTTGGACTTCAGAGGATGGGATGGAGTAGGATGCTGCAGTGTGTTGTAAGAGGTGTCTAGGAAGTAGGTGTTCGAGGACACAGCCATAGGTTCTTTAGATGTAGCATTCCCACAGAGAAGTTGTTTTGATGTATGTACTGGTACTGTCATGGGTTCAAGTGGAGGCTGGCTGCTTCTGCTTGCCTGCCCTGCTTGGGTTTTGATAAAAATGGTAGTTTTTAGTAAGGCTAGGTGAAAGTGGCTAGGCCCACTTTCAATATGTCTCATTATTCACTCAAAGAATGCCCAGTCCCATGCCCCTCTTCCCAGCCTAGTTGCCGTCTCCCTGGTGACGGCACTGGTCACCACAGAAGAACTGGGCTGCCCCAGAGCACCCAGGCCTCCAGTAGTTGTCAGACCACTGAGCAGTCTTGGGGTTCTGTTCCCTCCCACCTCTGAGGAGTCTGCCATTGGGCTGGTATTTTTAACTTTTATGTGGATAAAACGTTCATTTTGAATAAAGCAACTGGATTTGGCCGTGTTGCATTGTTTCATTCTTGTTTTCTTTTCCTATTCATTTGAAAGTCAAGAAAATGTTTGTCTGCAAAACAAGGTCTCTTAAAAGTATACTTTAATAAAACATGGAGACAAGGACTAAAATAGTGTCCATACTCTAGCCAGCGTTCCCTAGAAGCCAAAAGCCAGCAGCCTAGAGACAGTACCATCCTGCTCTGTATAATGGGTGCCTTCTTTGTCATTGACCACTAGAAGGAAATCTGTAGGCGGGACACTGGTGGCTCACACCTGTAATCCTAGCTACTCAGGAGGCTCGGATCTGAGGCCCAGGCAGGAAAGTGCATGAGACTTTTTTTTTTTGTCGGTCGTGGGGCTTGAACTCTGGGCCTGGGCGCTGTCCCTCAGCTCAAGGCGAGCGCTCTACCACTTGAGCTACGCCACTTCCGGTTTTCTGGTGGTTTATTGGAGATAGGAGTCTCACAGTCTCTCTTGCCCGGGCTGGCTTTGAACCGTGATCCTCAGATCTCAGCCTCCTGAGTAGCTAGGATTACAGGCGTGAGCCACCAGCGCCCGGCTTAGTGCAAGAGACTCTTACCTCCAGTAAACTACCAAAAAGCCAGAAGTAGAGCTGTGGCTTAAGTGGTAGAGAACTAGCCTTGAGCAAAAGAAGCCCAGGGACCGCACCAAGGCCTGAGTTCAAACCCCAGGGCTGGCGCGCGCATACGCATACACACACACACACAGAAAGTGTTCTTACAAGTCTCCAAAAGGCCCTGGGCAGAAAAAGTTTCCCCACCCTGCAAGAGTAGAGTACTTGCCTAGCATTGTCTTGAGTCCTATCCTCAGCAATGCAAAAGAAAAAGAAGTACTTTAGTATCACATTTACATCCTATGACAGTTTTAAGTGCACGCTAAGTAAACTGAACTTTTTTGTTTTTTTTAATTAATGAATTTACTTCTTGTATTGGAAGTCTCACTATGCTGCCCAGGCTGGTCTCGAATTCCTGGGCTCAAGAAATCCCCAGTAGCTGGACTAGCAGCACCATTCCTGACCTGAGCCCTCCTCCTGGTGGCTGACAAACTTCCAGCCCAGTGTTTATTTCCAGTAACTGAAGGGAGCATGAGGAGTTGTAAGGAGTTGGCTGTTGGGTTGCAGCAAGTTTATCTGTGACCCACTATTCAGCAGCAGCCCTGGGAGGATCTAGAGAACCTACAACAGCTTTCTGCACGCATTCCAGGAGGGGAAGTCGTGTGTTCACCCCAGGGGACCTGGAACTGATTTCCAGAAAGGGGGGGGGGGGGGCAGGGAGGGGCAGCTCTGGGACAAGGCGGGTGTTGGGGGCTACTGGGTCCATCCAGAAAGGGTTGCTCACCGGCCTAGGTCAGGGGTCTTGGTCCTCCAGGAAAAGGCTTTGAGGGGAGGCTAAGGGTTGAGGCAGCAGTTACACTGCCCACAGTCACCTGGCTTCCTTAAGGTTTTCCTGTCTCTGGAGGCGAGGAGTCTTCCTAGGCCAGTTTCCTAACCTTCCCCAGCCGGCACCCCTGTTTCCGAAAGGCTCTGAGATGAACTAACTACAGGGCTGGACGGATGCTGAAGACAGTCCGTCCGTGACATCCTCCCACTGCCCACCGCGTCAGGCCAGCCCACGCGAGGTTGCCTTCCGGTGCTTTCTCCAGGTTCCGGGTCTCAATGGCTAGCCTCTGAGTCCCTCCTCGGGGCGGGGCGAGCGGCAGGCTCCGCCCGTGGGCGTGGTTAGGAGGCGGGGCCTGCCGCAGGCCCCGCCCCGGGGCGGGGCGCGGTGGCGGGCGCGGCAGGCCGGCTCCCTCCAGGTCCGGGCGGGCAGGCGGGCACTCGGCGGCCAGGGCGCGATGGAGGCGCCGGCCGAGCTGCTGGCCGCGCTGCCCGCGCTGGCCACCGTGCTCGCGCTGCTGCTCGCCTGGCTGCTGGTGCGGCGCGGAGCGGCCGCGGGTCCGGAGCCTGCGCCCCCCAAACCTGCACCCCCGGCCGAGGCCAGCGGTGCAGACGCGCCGCCGCCACCGTCGCCGGGCCCCTGCGCCACAGAGCCGGCGGGGCCGGGGGAGCCCGCGGGGCCCGGGGAGCCCCCAGCGGCGCCGGCCGAGGCGGAGCAGCAGGAGGCAGAGGCGAGGCAGGTACGCACCGGGGTGCCCCCTCGGCGCCCCGCCCCGCCCCAGCGGCCCTGGGTCCTTGCCTGAGTCTCCAGGCCCCGCCGCCCGCGAGGGGCAGAGCCCGCGGCCAGCGGGAGACGAGGGTCCCGCCCGGCGGGACAAGTTGCAGGGGTGCAGACTCCTCTGGAAGCGGGGAGCCGGGAGTTTGGCTGTGTCCTTCCCTCCTGCTCCCGGCGGGGTTCGGGCTCTGGGCTGAGGGGGGGGGGAGGAGGGAGGGCGGAGGGGGGAGGGCGGAGGGGGGGATGCGAGGGAGGCCTCAGGACAGGCCTCCCACTCCGAGCTCTGGCCTTTTGCTCCGCACTCTCCTCGCACCCCTCGCACCCACCCGTTCCCCAGGCCACTTGCATGGGGCTCACTTCGACATTGGAAACGGAATCGGCTTGCTGCTTCGTAGAAGGTACTTTGGCGGGGAGGAGGAGCAAGGAAAGTTGCCTTTCCTTAGGCCAACTTGAAATCCAGACTCCAGAGTCAATGTGATGTTTTTTTTTGTGAGGTTTCCTAGGACCGGACTGAAAGAAAAGCCACTGGATTGTTGTCACCCTCCTGTTGTCCTTTCCAGGCTGTAGTAGGCTTTGGCATAGCCCCCAGCCCCACTCCCCAGGAGGTAGACAGTCTGCGCCCTGCGCCCACCCCCACCCTCCAGCCCACCTTCCCCACCTCTGCCATCAGCCAGGCCCTGACCACACTGCCTCTCCAGACATCCCCTCACCCGCTCATCCTCCCTTTCAG